>NC_068366.1:61717161-62319274 GCF_020536995.1 Dreissena polymorpha | reverse complement strand
ATTTTTTTTTACTTTATCTCTCTGATACAGTTCTTGATTATTTTTTTCTGACCCTAACTTCTGTAGAGACTATCCGATAACTGAATACTAGTCATGTTTTAGCTATCCCATTCCGTTCTTATACATAAACAGTTACAAGGGATATGATTATGGATACAAAGCGATTTCAATGCAATACTGTACCGGAAGCAGCGGTCTAGGTTCCTCAAAAACATTTTAAAGTTTATCGAGATGCCTCAATCTTTTGTTTATAATTCAAACGCATGCGCGCATACTAGCTGTAAAGTGTGTTTTCTTCATAGAGTTGTTACAGTGCGAAAACGCGTTTTCTCAGTCATTCAGACCAACGGTATATCCGGCGACCTTAAACCTCAGAACACGACTATTGACTATGGGGTCTACAAAACGGCGATGGCTTCTTTGGTAAACAGTCCCTCGCCGATCTTATCGTAACAGTTCCGACTTTATTCGTACAAAATGCTGGTGGAATATTTCGTACAGCGTTCTCGTAAGTGCGACGTTACTGACGTCACCATAATGGCGAGACTGCGCTGAAAGCAGCGACTCACAGGCCTCTGGAAAGTTTCATTGAGATTCTTCCGTATTTTGTTCTCAAATTAAAAAAACTAATGCTTAAGTGCTTATATTTAAATATATTTTCTATCTCCGAAAACGCGTCTTCTTCATCTTGGATGCCAATGGTACATCCGGCGATCTTCAACATTGCCACCAGATTAAAGGTCGTGATAAACGACAAAAAGCGGTTGTCTTGGTGGAAACCAGTCTTTTTTGTTCCGAAGTAAGTGCACCTGGTTACCACAGGTTATCATGACGCAAAAAACTATTTAGAAATGTACCAATGCATATTTTTGATATCCAACCTACATTTAAAATGATTTCCATTCATATATTGGTCTCTTCGGTTCAAATTATTCGTGTGTGTTGTGTGTGTGTGTTTGTGTGTGTGTGTGTGTGTGTGTGTGTGTTGTGTGTGTTGGTGTGTGTGTGTGTGTGTGGTGTGGTGTGTGTGTGTGTGTGTGTGTTGTGTGTGTGTGTGTGTGTGTTTTGTGTGTGTTGTGGTGTGTTGTGTGTGGTGTTGGTGTGTGTGTGTGTGTGTGTGTGGTGTGTGTGTGTGTGTGTGTGCGTGTGTGTGTGCGTGTGTGCGTGTGTGTGTGTGTGCTTTCGTGTGTGTGTGTGTGTGTTCGTGTGTGTGTGTGTGTGTGTGTGTGTGTGTGTGGTGTGGGTGTGTGTGTGTGTGTGTGTGATTTTGTGTGTTTTTGTGTTTGTGTGATGTGTGTGTTTGTGTGTGTGTTGATGTGGTGTGTGTGTGGGTTTTGTGTGTTTGTGTGTGTGTGGATGTTGTTCGTGGTGCTTTGTTGTGTGTGTGTTTTGTGTGGTGGTGTGTGTGTGTTTTTGTGTGTGTGTGTTTGTGTGTGTTGTGCTTAGTGTGTGCGTGTCGTGCTTGCCGTGTCTGCTTAGTGGTTTGTTTTTTGAGCGTGCTGCGCGTATGGGGGTGCGTGGGGGTTGTGGGGTGTGTATGTAAGAAAATGGCAGTTCCTTATTCGATTTGAATACTTCATTCCTTTTTTCAATCCGAATAAGGAACTAGGTTATTTAAATGAAACTTACTAGATATGTACAGCAATTAATGTTTTTTTATACCCAACCTAAATTAACAATGATTTTAATTGATTTATTGGTCTCTTTGGTTCATTTAAATATTTTGTTTAGTATGAAAATGCCAGTTCCTTACTCTATTTTAAAAAGGAATAAGGAACCAGTTCCTTATTCATTTTTCAATCCGAATAAGGAACTAGGTTATCATTCAATGAAACATAGTAGAGATGAACTGCAATAAAATGTTTTTGATACCCAACCTGAATTTACAATTATTTTCATTGATTTTTTGGTCTCTTTGGTTCATTTTGATAGTTTGTTTAGTATGAAAATGCCAGTTCCTTATTCGATTGAATAAGGAATAAGAAACCAGTTCCTTATTCCTTTTTCAATCCGAATAAGGAACTAGGTTATCATTAAATGAAACATAGTAGAGATGTACTGCAATTAATGTTTTTAATACCCAACCTAATTTACAAAGATTTTCATTGATTTATTGGTCTCTTTGATTCATTTTAATAGTTTGTTTAGTATGAAAAAGCCAGTTCCTTATTCGATTTGAATAAGGAATAAGGAACCATTTCCTTATTCCTTATTCGCACCGAATAAAAAAAACTGTGTTATTATTAAATAATACTAGGATGAAATATATAGCAATAAATATTTTTAACTTCGAACCTTCATAAACCATGATTTTCTTCGACATTTACTATTATTTGGTTAATTTTAATTTATGTTTGAGAAAGGCAATACCATTTCCTTATTATCGTCTTCATAATAATTGTTTTCAGCGTGTATCGTCACATAGAATATAAAAAAATGTTACAGAATACGTCCATATAACATAATAATGCTTAAATAACCCACACAACACCTAAAATATAACATATCCGAAAGTGACTGTCCGAAATACAGGCTTCCGAAAAAGGAACTAACTTTACGCCAAGTCCTTATTCAGTGGCCATAATTTCGGATATTTAAATTCGGATCATTCTAGAATAGCCCAGCTATATATTGGTTATTATTGGCTATTTTTAATGTAAGATTATTTTTAATTTATATTTCTGATACAGTTCTTGAAGTTTTTTCTGACCCTAACTTCTAGAGAAGACTTCCCGATAGCTGCATAGCAGTCATGAGATTTAGCTATCCCATTCCGTTCTTTTACCTAAACAGTTACAAGGAGATATAATTAAGGATGTAAAGCGATTTCAATGCGTCAACCAGTTCATTTTTCCTTTTTTTAATGCGAATAAGGAACTATTTTATCATTAAATAAAACTTATTAGAGATGTACTGCAAATAATGTTTTTTTTATACCCAACCTACTTTTAAAATGATTTTCATTGATGTATTGGTCTCTTTGGTTCATTTTAATAGTTTGTTTAATAGGAAAATGCCAGTTCCTTATTCCTTTTTCAATCCGAATAAGGAACTATGTTATCATTAAATGAAACTTAATAGAGATGTGCTGCAATTGATACCCAATCTACATTTACAATGATTTTCATTGATTTATTGGTCCCTTTGGTTCACTTTGTTTAGTATGAAAAATCCAGTTCCTTATTCCTTATTCAAACCGAATAAGGAACTATGTTATTATTAAATAAAACAAGGTAAAATGTACTGCGATTAATATTTGTTACACCCGACATACATTTACAATAATTTTCGTTGAGTTATTCGTTTCGTTGGTTCATTTTGACTTACAATTTATAGAAAGAAAGTTCCAGTTCCTTATTCGATTTGAATAAGGAATAAGGAACCAGTTCCTTATTCCTTATTCACACTGAATAAGGAACTGGATAATCATCACTTAAAACTTAGTAGAAATGTAATGCAATTAGAATTTAACATATACAACCAATATATAAATAATACCGGTATGTTCATTTATATGTGGTTAATTTTGGATCAATTTAATTGATGTTTAAGTAAGAAAATACCAGTTCCTTATTCGGACTGAATAAGGAATAAGGAACTTGCTCCTTTTTCCTTATTCAGTCTCGAATAAGGAAAAGGATTATAAATAAAAACAAACATGTTTAAATGTACAAGATTGATTTTTTTTATCACATACATGTAATATAATAGTATAAGCTTTAGGTTTTGTTGATGTAAAGTTAGTATTCGAATTAGAAAAGATAGGTTCGGTTTAAACAAGAAATCCTATGCAAGCGCGAAGAAACATGAATATGTATCGTAATACATACGTAATACATAGATACATAAATTTCTATTCGAGTTATTTTGTTAAGATTTACTTCAGAAATGTTTGCATTATCGTTCTTTAAAACCCTATAACAAATATGTTACGCGTGAATAAGGAATAAGGAACAGTTCCTTATTCGAATAAGGAATAAGGAACTAGGAAAAAGGAACCAACTTATCACCCCACCCATCAGTTCTTATTCGTTTTATCATCTCTCGCATGACCCAGTTGACAATGATCATGCATTCTTTATGAATGAAATCTCCAGTTGTAAAGACACACCTCCGCATTGGACCAATGAAATCACTCGTTTGTTTAAAATGTCAGTTAGTTGAAATGTATGTAAACAAAAGTTTCAAACGGCGCTGGACAGTTAGTCTTGGTGCATAATGTAACGACAAGAACGGTAATAATGTTTTTTCATACGTTTTATTGAATTATGGTATCGAGGTTCATGAACTTTGTAGGGAAGATGCCCTTTACTCCGTGAAGATTTCAGTCTTAAAGACTTCATGATCATTGTCAACTGGGTCATTCGAGTTGTGTATCGTGTTATTTTTTAAAAGTTGACCCAGCATTTGTAAAAATATTGCAAGACATATACATTTCCAGAAAGGAAATTCATTTCTGCGTTGAATAAGACCAAGATCGTGAAAATCGCTGCACAATTGATGAAGATATGGCTGTTCAAAGCGATGCACCCCGTTTTGGGGTGATTTTGAGTTGCATACCTTGTTATATATATATTTGATAGTGAATTTGTTTTCCATAAAATTTAATGTTTCGTTATAATATGATTTTTTATCATTCAAAATGATGTTTTCACTAATTAATATCATAGCAACACGCTAACCACCTGTGGCGTAAAGGAGAAGCTTAACTAGTCATGGAATTCCTTTGAAGCGGAGAGGAGGTCCGACCACAGCTGCATCCGGCGCGCTTGGAATCGAGATCCCGGAATTTTGTAAGGTTACATTCAGCCCCGGTGACGTTGGTAAACGTGAAATCGTCTTCCGGTTTGTTTGGTTTGCTAAAGATATACAGGATATATGTCAACTTTTTTTTTCTTTTTTCAAACGGAATAAAACACACACAAAATGAAATTCATTAATAACGGATTTTTGTAAATACGTACATTGCAAATTATATAAAGTAAAGAGGGTTATTATGTTAAAAATGTTTTTTTGCCTTTTTTAAAATTTGGCTATGTAGTGTGATTAAGCTAATATATTAATTAATAAATGTTTAGAAATATAGAAACGCAATCCATTTACAAACGTGAGGACCTTAATAAATAGTGACATTGTGGAATTTGAAGCAGCGGAAATATGAAGTTACTAATGTAAAAAGCGAAGTTCCACCAATTCTATCAAAATGACATCACATATTTTGCTTTTAAAATACACACGCAGTAGAATTAACAAAAACTATTGGTTTATGGTGTACCTCTTGAGTTTGAGGTCCGGCGTATAGCGGATAGCCGAACACGTAGTGAATGTGGCCTGCGTAGTTTGAACAAGCCACTGTATGCCATTTTCAAAATCTAAAAACAACAGTCCACAATGGCAAAATGAATTCTCTTTTTTTGATACACACAATTCGACCTAAAGAAGCTCGACATTTCGACATTCTTATCTTAATGTGTCGCGAGGGATTGATCTGTAAAGAAGCTCGGTGGTTGTCGTATCGCATTGTGTTTCGCGTTGACTTTCCTGCGTCAACTTGAAATTGCGTCATTAGTTTAAACCTATTTATTTAAGCTCGATTGCATCGAAAGCCTCAGGCTTATATAAATGCTCTCGAGTCCGTTTCCTGGGCCTAGAACCAGTACTTGGTGTCTTTTGTGTCATTAGGCATTCATTAATAAACTTTCCGGATTCCGTATCGATGCAACATGTACGTTCCAAATCCGCACGGGCAGTGTGAAACACGAGTTTCCAAATGTTGCGTGTCTACAGAAAAGACGATTATTGGTGTCGAAAATGAAAGAGGCGATGCGGCTTGGAAAACGGGCGTACCTTGCATTCGATACGCTTTTTTTTACGGAAACCCGGTGCGAGCGTAGGAACACGGCGGTGATGAATTGAAAATCCTGCCCTGTAATGTTAATAGACTAACCGATTGTAAAGAGTTATGTTTCAATTTTGTACATATTTTGAGTTCTAATGGGTTAAAAATAGTAAAAAAACATTACGCTATAATAATTTTGTTTAAAATTGATCGCTCACTTTTTAATATATCTGAAGATTTTTATATGTGTGTCACTTATATGGGGACATAATTTATCAGCATATAATTCTTTTAATGTTCATCTCTTTGAAATTTGGGAAACGATGTAACTTATTTTTCTGAATTTGGTAAGTTTTTAGCTCTACTGGTCGAAGGCCTGAAGAGCTTATGTCATGGCGTGGTTTCCGTCGTCCGTCCGTGCGTGCGTTAGACTTTTTCTTGTTTACGCAATAAAGTCCACAGTTTTCATCCGATTCTTTTTAAACTTCTTCAGTGTCTTTATATTAATGAGGACTCAAACCCTATCGAAAATGGGTTACATCAGAGTAAACAGTCCAGAATTATCTCACATTGAATTTGAGAAAATTGTGAAATAAGGCTTGTTTACGCAATAAAGTCCACAGTTTTCATCCAGTTATTTCCCAACTTGCACAGTGTCTTTATCTTAATGATGAGTCAAATCCTATTGAAAATGAGCAATATCGTAGTTTTAAGTCCAGAATTATCTCCCCTTGAATTTGAGAAAAAAAAATGAAAATTCAGATTTGTTATGTGATAGTCCATAATTTTCATCCAATTCTTGGCAAACTTGCCCAGTGTCTTTGTATCAATGAGGACTCAAACCCTTTTTTAAAAAGAGCAATATCGAAGCAATAAGTACAGAATGACTTCCCCTTGAATATGAGAAAATTTTGAAATCCCGCTTTTTTACGCAATTAATTCCACAGTTTTCATCTAATTATTTCCAAATTTGCACAGTATCTTTATATCAATGAGGACTTGAACCCCATTGAATATGAGCAGTATCGGAGAAATAAGTACACACTAATCTCCCCTTGAATTTGAAAAAATTCTCCTTGTTTGCGCGATTAAGCACACAGTTTCCATCTTATTCTTTCCAAACTTGCATAGTGTTTATAGCAGTAGTGCGATTCAGGCCCTCATGGGCCTCTTGTTTGTTACTGGCGACCTAAATAGTAGAGTTGGACATAATGTAATGTACTGCCCCGATAACACCTTTGTTAGAGACTCCATGGACAGTTCACTTAATGGTAATGGCGTTAGATTACTTGATTTATGCAAATCTACTAGTTTACGTATTGTTGGAAGTAGCCGTAAGCAAACTTGTAATTCTAATTGCTCATTGGGTCATTGTCGACCTGAAATGGCTTGAAGTCACCCGGGGGTGACTATAAGCCGATGCATGTCACACTGGATAAATCGATGATGAGGTCACCTTAGGGTGACAAGAATCGGCTTCTAGTCACCCCCGGGTGACTTCAAGCCATTTCAGGTCGACAATGATCCAATGCGCTAAACTCAATGGGTCATTGTTGACCTGAAATGGCTTGAAGTCACCCAGGGATGATTAGAAGCTGATTCATATCACCCTGGGGTGACTTCAAGCCGATTCTAGTCACCCGGACGGCTTGAAGTCACCCCAGGGTGACATGAATCGGCTTGAAGTCACCATAGGGTGACAAGAAGCGGCTTCTAGTCACCCCCAGGTGACTTCAAGCCATTTCAGGTCGACAATGACCCAATAAGCTCTAATAACGGTACGTCTGACATTGACTATTTGCTGAAAAAAGAATGTAGCTTTTCATATATATCGGATTTGTCTGTGCATGCATTTAAGGTTAACAAGTTCAGTGATAACGCCCCGGTACATTTTTCGTTGTCATGTAACAATGTCTCGTCAGAGTATCTGTCTTACACCGATGTCAAGTATAAATTGAACGATGCGTTACGTGGGCAATTTTGTTCAGGGATTATTTACATGTTACCTGGATTTAATAATATTGTACAAAATTTAGATTTCTCATGTAGATCGTCAATTAAGTATGTGTTGACTATTTTTACTGAACCATTTGTACTGTTGCACCACCCGGCGACACAGACCCGTTATTTTCTAAACATGTTTTTTTTTTTAAACAAACCATAGTTTCAACGCAAATAGCTGTATAAAGCATGCATAATGGTTTGACAACGAGTGCGATATTGCACGAAATTTGTAATACGCCGCTTTACGCACTAAATAACTCGTGGTCGCTCTTTTTTAATTCCACTCCTCTTTTATTTAGTATTGCACTCCTCTTTTTTTTATTTCGTGGCCTTAACTTAGTAACTCGAGGCCACGACATAGCTCTGTCGTGGCCACGAGTTAGCTATGTCGCGGCCTCGAGTTACTTAGTCGAGTCCACGAGATAGAAAAAGATCAGTTCAATTTAAAACAAGAGGGCCTGAAAGGCCCAAAGTCGCTCACCTGAGATTCAAAGGAACTGACCTGTTCTGTGCAGCCCAAGATGTCATTAGAACAAAGTGTTCTTACAAACTTTCATGACTAGTGAACACCCTGGCAGCCATGTTTTTGAACAGACCAGAAACATTTTCATACGCATCCAAGATATCATTTAAACAAATATTCCGACAAAGTTTCATGAAGATTCATGAAGCCATATAAGAAAAAATGCCCCGCCCCCTGGAGACCATGTTTTTCAACCAACCGGCATCATTTTCAAGCAACTGGGGCCATTTTCGAACTTGTCCAAGATATCATTAGGACAAATCTTTTGACAAAGTTTCATGATGATTGGACAATAAATATGGCTTCTAGAGTGTTAACAATGATTAACTATAGCTATATAAGGAAAAATGCCACGCCAGCTTGGCGGCCATGTTTTTCCACCAACCGGAACCATTTTCGAAGTCATCCAAGATATCATTGGTCTTGTGACTAAGTTTCATGATGATCAGACAATAAATGTGGCCTCTAGAGTGTTAATAAGGTTTTATTAAAGCGATATAGCCATATTAGGAAAAATGCCCCGCCCCTAGTGGCTATGTTGTTAAAGCAACCAAAAACATGTTCGAACTCAACCAAGATATCATTGGGACAAATCTTCTGACCAAGTTTCACGAAGATCGGAAAACAAATGTGGTCTCTAGAGTGTTAACAAGGTTTTACTTTAGCCATATAAGGAAAAATGCCCCGCGACTAGGCGGCCATATTTTTCAACCAACCGGCATCACTTTTTAAACTTTCCAAGATATTATTGGGATGAATCTTCTTTCCAAGTTTCATGAAGATTTGACAATAAATGTGGCCTCTAGAGTGTTAACAAGATTTCACTATAGCCATATATAGCCATTTAAGGAAAAATGTCCCGCCCCTTGGCAGCTTTGTTTTCAAGAAAACGTAACCATTTTTAAATTCATCCAAGAAATCATTGATACCAATTTTCTGACCAAATATCATGACGATTGGGCAATAAATGTGGCCTCTAGAGTGTTAACAAGGTTTTACGAAAGCCATATATAGCCATATAAGGAAAAATGCCACGCCCCCTGGTGGCCATGTTTTTTAAGCAACCGAAACCATTTTTGAACTCATTCAAGATATCATTGGGAAAAATCTTCTGACCAAGATTCATGAAGATCGGAAAATAAATGTGACCTGTAGAGTATTAACAAGGTTTTACTAAAGTTATATAAGGAAAAATGCCCCGCCCCCTGGCGGCCGTGTTTGTCAACCAACCGGAATCATGTTTTAACTCGCCCAAGATATTATTAGGATGAATCTTCTGACCCAGATTCATGAATATTTAAATGTTGATGCTAAATGAATTAATTTCTATTGTGCAAAATTATTTAAATGAAAATAAACGTTTGTATGTTATTTACGTGGATATGCTAAAATGTTTTGATAGTATATACCGTTATGCATTATGGTTGAAAATGTTTAAGTCTGGTATAAAAATCAAATTGCTCAGAAAAGTGAAACGTATGTATGCAAATGTTAAATCTCGTGTTAAATCGTATTCATCTTGTTCAGATTACTTTAGTAGCTCTTATGCGGTTAGACTGAGGCAAGGGTCGGTAATGTCGCCGATTTAGTTTTCTCTGGCCATTTAAGACCTTGAAGTTTACCAACAAGATAACGTTATTATAAGCTCTGGTTTGAATATAGATGATATTGTGTTAATTTTATTAGTATTTACTGATGATATTGCTATTTTAGGCAAGTCATCAGGTTATTTTAAACCATATCAAGATTACTTATATTCATATTGTAATTCTTGGGGCTTAATGTCATGTTAGCGGGCGACAGTATTTTTTGAGCGGGCGACAGTATTTTTTGGACAGTAAATTTTTTTCCCGCTGGGTCTGACAGTATTTCTATGTCACGATGGCCTATGGGAGTTTAGCATTGTGAATAAAAGTGAGGTATAATAATAAAAATTATCGATAATGTTCACTGTTTTACTGTGAATTAACTTCATTTTTCGACGAAATGACGTCATTATTCCAGCTAAATTATCCAGTTTAACTCTTTTACAATGTAAATAAACGGTGAAAAAAGCATAAAATAAAAAGAAAATTTGTTGGATTCGATGGAATATCGATTTTAATTCACTCGTTATCATAAAATATATATTTTCACTCGTGGCTGGGCTACTCGGGGAAATATTATTTTCTATGACCACACGTGAATTGAAATCGATATTCCACCGAATCCAACAAATATCCTCTACAGTATGTAATGTTGCTGTTTATGGTAAGTAAGATAGATATCCATCGTATGTAAACAGGTTTGTTAAAATTCTAAAGTATTTGTTTAAAATTCTAACAAATGAAAATATTATAATACAGATTGGGTACAAACATGCTTTAATTGATTGTAATAAAGGTTATACAGATTTGGCCTCAAATGTTAAGAACATGATAAATAACTATGGATTTGCTTATGCATTTGAAATTCAAAACGATGTGCATGTGTATAGTTTTATTAGTGAGTTCAAATGTAGACTTGTTGACAATTATAAACAAGAGTGGTTTAAACAAATGAATAACAGTTATGTATTGGATATGTATAAAGTTTTTTAAACCACACTGGACTATGAAGAATATTTAGGCTTGCTTTCTAGACGTTTTCGCCTTTTTTGTTAGATTAAGAGTCTCTGTACACCCGTTGATAATCCAAACTGGCAGATGCGCTCAGAATAACATACCACGAAATGAGTGTTATTGTTTATGTTGTAATAGCTCCGGTTTAGAAGACGAATACCACTTTATATGTATTTGCCGTTTTTACTCTGATTACAGAAAAAAAATAAGTCGTTTATTTTATATAAATCCATCTGAATATGAATTCAACATGTTATTAGCTTCATGTGACAAATCAGTACTTTCAAATGTATATAAATATATATAAGAGAAGCTTTTGTTTAAAGAAATACGGTTCTAAATAATGCTGTTCACAAATTCTATTACCGATTCGATAGAATTTACATACTCTTGCAATGGATTGTGTTTATTCATATTTGTATTCTTAAATGACCAATTTATGTTATGTAATGTTATGTTAATATGCTTAATTACGTGACAGAAATAATTAGTATATTTGAGTATGAAAACGACGTACTTGTGTATAGGTCTGAATAAACTGTCTGTCTGTCTGTCTGTCTGTGAAGTGTGCTGCCGCTGATAGAATAAGAAGATTTGGACCTGGAGCATCTTTACGGAGAGAACTTAAGACACTAGATAGCTCTTATGGGATTGTTGACACACTGAGAACCATAATGGGAAGATTTTACACACGTGAGAAGAAACCAAATGAGTCCGTTGATTTCGCCTCTCGCATCGAAGATTTGTTTGACATTTGAGTTGAACTGTGAAGTTGTCGATTATCTGAAACACATTTGATGAAAGAGGTATTTTATGCTGGAATTGGAAAATATTTAAAACAGATGCCTTTCCACTTATGTGATGAGAAGATGGAATATGAAAAATTACATCTGTAGGTACGGAAGATAGAGATTTACCACGAAAGAGAAGGAGGTGAGAAGAAGCCATCCAAACGTGCAGTGCATGAACCAAAATAAAAAAAACGACGTAGTGAAACTTTTGAAACAGCTCAATGATCGGATCGCCAAGATCGAAATGCAACAACAACAAAGGCGTCAATCACATCAGTATGATATGCCTAGACACCATGATGTCCATTAACCGGCTTATGAGCTGCGAGTTGGTTTCAGAGGAAGATACATGCACCCAGAACGAGGGTCTATGTCATGAGGATATCGAGGGATGAATTAACGAAGCTTCAGATGTTAAGGGGTTTGTAGACAGTCGCGTCCACTGAGCTACAACACATTTCTCCACCTTGTTTTATCTATAACAAAAAAAGGCATTTTCGGCGCTACTGCCCTACTATACATCATACATGCACAACTTGTTTGTAACAACTGCAAGAAAAAGCGTCACCTGAAACAAGCCTGCCCAACTTATAAGTGCCCGTGTTGTGGGACCGAACCCCAGTACCAATGAAAATGATAAAATATTAATTGGAGAAACAAATAGAGTTAACATCACCGTTGGAAATAAACCGGCTTGAGCTTAATTAGATATCAGTAGTGCAGTAAGCTAAGTCTCACAGACATTTAAAAAGAACATCTTTGTTCTATGTCTAACCTTCAACCAATCAGAAATATTTTGAACATTTAACGTACCGATGGATACAATCTACCATATATGGGGTAAATTGAGATTGATATCACTGTTGAAGAGGACCTGTCGGTTACAGCATCTAGAGCAATAGGATTTTATTATTGCTAGATTACACGAAGCCAGTTTAAAATTAGCACCTTAAAATGTTTCTTATTCGCATCCAGTATCAGTTTCCTTGGACATGTAGTACGTGTCGATTGAGAAGGTGGGAGTTGCCTGTTCAAACTAATGCACGTGAGCTGACGTCATTTATGGCATTTGCAGGGAACTATCGTCGACATGATGAGGCCCTTGAATTTCCCTGTCAAAACGCTGTCTGACCGTGCTTGGTTTATTAATGCTATGATAATAAATATTGCTTTTTTTTCATTTTCAGTAGTTAAAATATGTACGGTTTGAGTTTATATAGATTTTGTTCACTCAGCAAGCTATACAAGTCAAATACATATAACGACTATGGCGCTAGTGACGTCCGTATATGGGTTTGATTGCCGTTGTGAAATGTGTCTGTTCTTTACTTTTATAAATTAACCACTTTATGCCTAGTGGACTCTCTTATCCTTCTAAGTTGGATCAATTTATTTTCCAAAATTAGGGAAGTCTAGTATATTTATTTCTATATTTATAATATTTCTTACACAAAATTTCTTTAAGCAAACAGCGCAGACCTAGATGAGACACCGCATCATGCGACGCTGTTTGCCAATGCCTTTTTTCTATACGCTAGGCATAAATAGGTTAAGTGCCTTTTTTGCGAGAATATCAAATTTTCCACAAAGGAAAATTAAAACAACCATAGTGAATGTTATTTATTTTTATTCTTCCGACTTGGTATTTTGTCATTGAGCATCACGTTTAACATACAAATCAATAATTATGCAAATGTTTGGAGAGGAAAGAAGTCATACTTGTATGGTCTAATTCTTAGTGTCGGTAAATTGTCGTGTTGTTCCCCACGTATTTGTCAATCAGTGTTAAACATATCATGGATATTTGGAAACACGTTAAAACCGTAGCATACTTCACTCAAAAATGTGCATCGACGATTGTTAGTTTTATTTCTTGAAAGAGCATGTTACTTGTGTTCATCCGTTAATTTAAAGTGTTTTATCCACCGAGTATCTTTCCCATCGGAACGAACAGGCCGAAAGTTTGATGATCGTGTATTTTAAAAGGAAATATTCACAAGGTACTAAAGACAATGTTGCTTACGATGGCATTATGTGTACATTTCGCCAATCACAATTGTCTCATTATTACAAGGAATCTGTAAACATTAATTATGAGGTTAAGAGTAATTAATATCGCTCATGGCTTTAAGCTTGTTTAAACCGCAAATTCTTTTAATTTACAGTTTAAAATCCCAAATACTTTATACTGCCAGTTAAAAACCTCAAACTATGATGATATGATATTGACAGCATTAGTACACGCGTAGAATTACATTTAACTAGGAGTATTGGACTTGTTAACTTTTTTATAAATGACGTGTCTGAGATAACGGCCTTTAAGGAGGCTTAGTCTAATACCAATAAATTGTTGCTGAAATTTATCGAGTTTTGTTTGTTATCTCGGATAAAACTATGTAATGTTTTTTTAACCCGCAAGCAAGTGTCAAGCAGAAGCTGAACTAGTCATGACATTCCTTTGAAGTGGGTAGGAGGTCCGACCATAGCTGCATCCGGCGCGCATGAAATCGAGATCCCGGAAGTGCTCCCTGATTGGTGAACTGCAGGAAGGTCTGGAAGTCAAGGTCAAACTCAGCCCAGGTGGCGTTTGTAAACTTGCCGGCATCATCCGGTTTGTTTGGATTGCTGTTGATTAAAATAAATGTCTACATTTCTTTCTACCTGACCCCCCCCCCCCCCCCCCACACACACACACACACACAATAATAGTAAATTCATTACTGGCGCTATGGATTTTGAAAGTTAAATAATAGGTTTTTACATATAAATTGCGTACATTTATGTCAGATGTTTTTTTGTTTAATATAAAAAATGTAAATGACGACCGTTAAATCACTTGAGCCACCTCTGTCGGCGATGTATTAATAAAGAGGCCACCGATACTTTCGACGGGTCGCTAAAGACCGACATTCTTGAAAATACAAATATTGCAGAATTCTATAAGGTTAGTGTGATTATTGCATGTATGTTTAAAACATTATTTCGCCTTATTTATAATCCGGCAATGTAGTCCATAATATCAAGATTAATTCATTCATAAATGTACAAACATATAGAAGCGTAACACATTTGCAAACGTGAGGACAATTATAAATTGTGAAACGTTGGACTTTGAAGCAGCAAATCGATAACGTTTATTGTGTGAAGATAAAAATGGCCACCCAATTATTATAAAAAATTGACATAAAACAGGATTTGCACTAATATGATGTATTTTTAAAGTCCATTTATTCAGTTGCCGAAGTTCTTCCACATGGTAAACATATGTACTCCGACCTGGCGATGTCCATGCACATGGTAACTATACATACCCGGATAAAGAAAGTTCGCCGTGGCATACCTTGCAATCGGGAGGTCACGGATTCGATCATACTCGGGGAGCGTACTCCAAAGACACCAAGTACTGGTTATAGGCCCAGGAAACGAACTCGATAGCGTTTCTATAAGCCTGAGGCTTTCGATGCAATGGAGCTAAAATAAAAAGGTTTAAACAAAAGTTTGTACACTTGGTAACCATGCGTTATCCTACTTTGCGATGTTCGTGAACATGGTAACTACATGGTAACTATACATACCCGGAAGTGGCAACTTCCGTCCACATGGTAACCATAATAACACGGACTTTGCGAAGTTTGTCCACATTGTAACCATACTTATCCGGACTTTGCGAAGTTCGTCCACATGGTTACTATACTTACCCGGACTCGGCAAAGTTCCTTCACATAGTAAGCATACTTACCCGGACTTGGCGAAGTTCGTCCACATGGTTCATGATGGTTGCCATACTAACCTGGACTTGGCGAAGTTCGTCCATATTGTAACCATACGTACCCGGACTTTGCGAAGTTCGTCCACATGGTCACCATGCCCCTCGCTAGGCGCCGCTCCTCCTCAGTGTAGTTTCCGGTACTTTGAGGTCCGGCGTACAACGGATATCCGAAAACGTACTGAATGTCGTCAGCATGGTTAGAACCTTGAAAAGTGGAATAAATGAAATTACTTCTTTGACTATCTGTATATTGAGCAGGCCGAGTAAAAGTTATGCATATGGCTGATTAACACTGTCGAATAGGTAATTTATGTAATTTATCAAGTATAACAAGTACTGAATGTCATCTGCGGCGTTTGAGTCTGTATACAATTTTAAATTTGATTTTGATAACATAGAGTTTACATTGGTCAACGTTTTGAAAATGTGCATTCACCTCGTGTCTGCACCGTTTTGAAAATGTGCATTCACCTAGTTTCTGCACCGTTTTGAAAATGTGCATTCACCTCATTTCTGCACCGTTTTGAAAATGTGCATTCACCTCGTGTCTGAACCGTTTTGAAAATGTGCATTCACCTCGTGTCTGCACCGTTTTGAAAATGTGCATTAACCTCGTGTCTGCAATGTCGGCAGATGAAATCTTTGTCTTCGAATTTCGTGGAAATGTAATTAATTGATTAATGAATCGATCAATAAATAAATTGATTAGTTATCCTATGTTTTCTTAATTATAAGGGTTACACGGTACTAAAAATAGCTTGAACAATCACGGAGGAGCGAATTAAATAAAGATATAATAGATAAACTGTCATGAAATCATGCACATCGCTATTATATACACATGTACATGAAGAATAAGCGCATTGCGATCACCACACGATAACCATGTGAAGGTTTCCAGGGTTTTGCTTTTGGTGGCTGTGAAATATCCACAAAACAGTCGTACCTTTTTATGCAAGGAAATTGTTTAGCGACCGCAATTGTATCGTTCCTGCTTGAAATCGCCGTAAGAACGTACGATGTCCAATCGGAGATTTTTATGGTAGCATCAAGTTAATGTAGCCTTGTACGGCGACCTTGCGTTATTTAAAGTAAACGCGTGGTTTGGATAAAAAAAATGCAAGCTCATCGTCAGGTCTCTGTTTAAGAGGTTTGACCAAAGCTTAAGACATACATCGTGAGATAAACAGTTTTGTTAAATAACCTTGTATCCAGTTGGGTGTCGGTATTCCGTGCGTAGTGGGGACAGCGCTCAGTTCGTACAAATACGTCTTCCCCTTCCGGAGAGCCGCGTGCCCTTTCACCGTGGACACGGCCGGAAAGAAGAACACCGCGTCACTGGACATGTTTATGAGACTGAACCGCAAGGTGGCGCTGTCATTCGGACGCTGCCAGTCCGTGTATTGTATATCCAGTACCTCTGCAACAATGGCTGCAGTTCGATTGTTCTTAGGTTTGATGACGTCATTGATCACTTTTGGAATTGCGAGGTCAATAAACTCCTCTCGTGTTAAAATAAACGTGTTCATATCTGAGTAATGAATGATGTTCGGCCAAACGACTGCGAGATACAGAGCGCCGTCAAAATTATTTACACCCGTCATGAAGTCTAACGATGCGAAGAAATTGCGGGCGCTGGAAGTTGTTGAGTCATTTCCATAAACAATGACTGAAGGCGAAGCGATCACAAAATCCTTGTCCAAAAATGGTGCCCAGGGTAAAGTGTCGTTGTCTTGAAGTTGCCTGGGGGTGAGCGCGCGGAGACAGTTTATTTGGTCCTGAGCCTGGTCGCAACCCTTCTTAGCAATCAAATTCTCCGCATTCGGTAATTCACGAATTGTCCAGTAGGCCAAAGCGGAGCCACTCTGAGCAATCACACGCTGGAAGAAGCCTTGGTTACCCGGATATAAGGCCTGGTACACAACAGATGCGCCACCCGCCGACTCTCCAAATATCGTGACGTCATTAGGATTTCCAGTAAAAGCTTGTATATTATCGTGGACCCATTTGATTCCGAGATGCTGATCCCACAGTCCCTGGTTACCCGGAAGTTTCCCATCGGCGCTCTGAATGAATCCAAACATTCCAAGTCTATAGTTTAACGTGACCACAATGACGTCACCAATGGTACTAATGCCTTCTGCGGGATATATCACACTGGCACCCTGTATGAATGCGCCTCCGTAGATCCAAACCATAACCGGAAGTGACACATTCTTCTCGAATATATGAGGCACGAACACATTGAGTGTTAAGCAATCTTCCGTAAAGTTAATATATTTGTCTAACGTCTGTTCAGCCTCATAATATGATGGATGACACGCCATGGGCAGCTGAGTAGCATCAAACGTGCTCGAAAATGGCGCCTTTGGGATCGGCTTCTTGAAGCGATTTTCGCCTGCTGTTGACTCTGCGAATGGAATACTGAGGAATTTCGACATCCGGTACGGGTGTCCGTCTACTGTCAGTGTCTCCTCTAGACCGGAAATAGCTCCCACGGGCGTTTTAACGGTAATACAGTACGCTTCGTGTGCAACAAAAACTAGCATCAGCACAATACTAACGATTAAGCTAATATTCCGCATGTTTTGTGAGTTTTTCAATCCTGTATGAACTGTACTTGTTATTACTTTGAGTGTCACATATATGAACATACTGACATAGTTGTCGAATCGTTATCATGTTGCGTATATTGTTTATGGATAAGATTCATCGAGTAGGCTCCGCAATATAAACATATGCCCTAGATTTTTTAGTTGTACAATATCAATGCACGTACTTATCGCATAAAGTGGATCCCTGTCACACATTTATACAACAATCGATCCACATCCGTTCAGATAAATAAAAAACACAATTGAAATCTCTTTCACTACCAAAAATACGTTGCAATAATCAAGATATCAAGGTTTCCAGTTTATTTTTACTTTTAAACTTGACACAGTGTGATAATCGCTGTTTTAATGTTTAACCCATTTATGCCTAGCGTCTAGAAAAGTGGCCTTGGCAAACAGCGTAGACCCAGATGAGACGCCGCATGATGCGGCGTCTCATCAGGGTCTGCTTAGTTTGCTTAAAGGAATTTCTGTAGGAAGGAAAATATTATAAGTATAGAAATAAATATACTAGACATCCCTACTTTTGGAAATAAATTGATCCAATTTAGAAGGATGGGAGAGTCCACTAGGCTTAAATGGGTAAAGGTTGAAACAAAAGGAACATCGACATTATCGCATCCGCATCGTGATTCTGATCCTCATTTTAATGTATTCATGCACACTCTAAAGAGCTTATGATGAAACATACGATAATAATGTGTACCAGGTTATTTAATATCGGTTGATAAATATGTCTTGTTCTGTAAAAACTGGACATTATGCATAATCGGAAAGTGTCGTCCCAGATTAGCCTGTGCAGTCCACACAGGCTAATCAGGAACGACACTTTCCGCTTTAATGGTATCTTTCGTTGAAAGGAAGTCCCTTTTTACCGAAAATCTAGTTTAAGCGGAAAGTGTCGTCCCTGATTAGCCTGTGCGGACTGCACAGGCTAATCTTGGACGACACATTACGCACATGCATTATGCCCAGTTTTCTCAGAACAAGACACAAATGATTAAGTAGCATCTGGGCATGTTGTTACTTGATATTGCAACACGAGAATATGCGGTAATTTGCCGCCTTGCTGTCGTGTGGTGTTCGTCATTGTCGTGTGTTGGAGTGATGAAACATTGAAATTCGTGCTCACGAGATTATGGTCGAGAGTCAACAAGTCCACGATATTTGCGTCATATAGTGTCGAGCGTCGCGTCGAATGTCATGCATCCTGCTTACATTATTAAGGTCAAGAGTCGACAATTCCACAATATTTGCGCGCTATATTGTCGGGTGTCGAGCTTTGCGTCGAATGTCACCCTTCATTTATTTACGTCGAAGTCGACATTTGCAAGTTGTTATGTCGTGCGTCGTTGGTCACTGCATTGTGTCGAGTTGAATATCGGATGCCGAGTTCTAAGGGCGCGGCACGATATTTAACGCAACACACAATACGACGATCGACATTGGTCAGCAACATCCCACAATCGCCAATTATTCATTTTTTTATATGCAACATTCCCTGCACAAATGATCGCGACAACGGGACATTAAAATATGTATACGCCGTGTTGATTTTTGTCAAGTATCGTCGGTGATAGTCGCTTCGCATTGTGTTGTTCGCGTATTGTTGTTTGTTGATCTCAAATTGCGATACAAGGCAAACAGTTTGAATCTTACATGATATACCTTATCGATGTAACAATGCGGCAAATGTCGTTTTTCTTTGTAGATAGTTGTTTGATATTGTCGTATTCCATCGTGCAACCACACCATGCGAGTGGCCTCTTTCAATGTGGCTTTTCCGCATTTCTTAATTAAAATTACAACATATTTATACGGGCAAAAGCCCGCGAAGCGGGCGTTGACCGTTCATACATATGGGAATTTAGACATAAAATTACATAAGAATACCACATATGGATACGTCTCAAAAAAATTTGCCACGCGACATATATTTTCGCGATGCTATTTATGAACTTGAACAAATCAAAAACACTTTGACATATGCTAAATCACATGTAAATACATACCTCAGAAAAAGTTATATCAATGACATCATAATTGTGTAGCGAATCGCACTAAATATTCTCTCATTATTTGTTTTTCTTCGCAACCGTTCCAGAATTAGGTCATTACTCAATGATCTCCCCTGAATGCTCTTCTTCAGTGGGTATAAGCCGAAGACTGGTTCACTACATATAGTAACAGTCATCACCGAACACAATTTAGGGGAACATAACCCGTCTTTAATATATTGCCGAATCTCCGATTTCTGTCGAATTTATTTGCTTTGATCTTTTCGATATCTTATTGTTATTTTTATCCTGACAAATCACAAACGCTTGTTAAAAAAATATTTGTTTTAAACACTATAGTTGGCATCTCTATTCTTCAAGTATTCTCGCGGTATTTCAATAACGACACCCTACTGTTTATGTATCAGAATTTGTGACTCATTTTCCATTCGCTCTCAAAAAGAAGTTTTACGTTTGATCATGAGCAATATTCTGGTAAGTAGTCGTTGTTACCCACCAGAAACATATTTATTCACAAATTTTTAAGATATTCAGATCTAACTTTTTAGTCTTTTAGCTTTAATTTTTAAAGTATTTTCACCTCGTCTGCTCGCACTTTACCGATATCCCAAAAGGTTACATATCACTATAAATAGTTTAGGCCTTAAACCACAAAATCCGATACCGTTGGAATTTTCGTACCACAATCTTACGTAAAAAATCTTCCAGATTCGAAATCAACAAAAAACAAGACATTTATAAATTGTCTGCATTATTGATGAAATTTTAAGATATTTGTTGGTTTTCCGTTTTTAGAAGCTGTTCTGCCAAGGCAAGAGCTGGGCATTATACAAGCCATTATATCCAGCAAAAGTTGAAAACTGACAGTTTTGGTTTACAGAAATCAACAAAGGAGGGATTCCCGAACTATCAAAATTTCCAAGCTATACACACAGTTATTATCTGTGGTGATCTTTATTGGTTCTGTTTGTTTA
The DNA here is from genome assembly GCF_020536995.1 of Dreissena polymorpha. NCBI lineage: Eukaryota > Metazoa > Mollusca > Bivalvia > Myida > Dreissenidae > Dreissena > Dreissena polymorpha. The sequence continues at coordinate 62,298,141 of NC_068366.1, read as the reverse complement.
CTTGGATTGAACATGTGTGAACTTTTATAGAACTTTGAAAAGTCTATATATGTCTATCTATAAACAAAAATCAGCTATGGTATAATAAGATCAGATGTGCAAACAATGTCAAAGGGTTGTTAAATTAACAATTTGAAGGCAATTATGCTGAAAAAATCTGAAAAGTTTCCATGCAAATTTTGTCTGTATATCGACAAGTGTCTGCCGATTATTGTCAAACTAGTAATACAAAACTTACCACAAGTATGTAAAAGCACTAAGTACCAGTGTTCAATTTTAGTAAGATAGTGTAATTCTAAACAGTAGCAAATAGCTTGTTTAGTAAATGCATAATGCAATTAATATGATTTCCGTTCTATGGTGTAATTAATAAATTGGTTGTTACTTGCTAATCCATGATAAATGTTTTATGGCTAGTGCAAAACCAGCTATGTTAATTTTGTAAAAGGTAATACAATAACACCACTTTGTAATTTCATATACATAAATATTCTTGAAATGTAGGTTGATGAGTTTTACTTATTTTGTAACTATTATTTTATGTGCAAATAAATGATGTGAAGTGTTTTGTATATCCACACAATACCACATATCTTTTTATATGTGTACTGTATTATGTGTTATTTGAATGTTTAAATAAAAAAATATGGATGATATAACATGATGCATTCTAATATTTGCATTCAAATTGTAACTGTAGAGCTAAGTGTATGCAGTTTAGACTGTGATTTTAGAATTGCTTCAAAATGGCGACACAATTTAAACTATTCAACAATAGTTTGCGAAAGAAAATTAGAAACCTGCAAGATACCTGTATTTATTAAATATTTTAATTGCAAAACAAGTATGTTGTTATGCTGTTACACAATGACATAATTATACATTGATAATAAATAAGAAGACAATTAGTGGTGTTAACGTTTCCCAACAGTAGAAATCATTCTTCTGATGAAGTCAGTGGTATACAGACGAAAGCTCCAGGTATGGCTTTCAATACGTAGTGTGTGTTATTTGACAGTCTAAAACTTATTGGATTAAAAAAAATCCTGTCAAATTTGTCAATCTAAATTGATTTGACACATCACATGTACTATATGCTAAATGCAACTGCTTTAGCAAGCTGTCAAGTTGAATTGAGACATTTGATGAAACAAACTGGTTCCTGGGTAGGACCAGTACTTAGTGTCTATATGACGTACCATGACGTCGAAAGTCTACAAGACCTACTAGGTAGAACGAGAAATGTACTTCGACGTACAGTTTTCACCGACCCTTGAGTGTTAGCCAATCAGAAGACACCTTACATCTGTTGCTTTTAGAGATATTTGACATCAATCGTGATACATCGGCTATCTCGGATTCCTCCGTAAGATAGGCCTCGTGGCTAACGGTCGCCATATTGCCTTGTATTACTACTTTACTACCCAAAAGGTTGTCAGTCTATTGTTATGAGGCTGTATACGATGCGCGTTGAACTAGCGCCAAACTTTTTACCGAAACTTTGATATTAAGAGCACTATTAACGTTCATTTGTGTTGCATTTTGACCTATTATCCAAGTGATTTACTTTTCCATTATTATTTAATCACCCTATCATCCAATTTTTAAGATGAAATTACGGTGTTTACAAAACCAACCAAACCGAAAGTGAAACTGGATGCATTACGTTTCGCGATGTAAACATTAAATATTTGTTCAGTTTGAGGAAGCGAATCGATAATAGACGTTGGAATATGTATTCAATACAGACTATCATTGCCGATTTTAGTACTGGCTAAAAAATACCTTTTATGACAGGTCATGTATAGATTGTTAATCAAATAGTGACCATAAATCACTACAAATGTCTGCGTTGTTCATTAATATAATAAATGCACGTTTCTGATCTAGTTGCCTGTATCTAGTTGTAATTACCATGATATTGATAAAAATAAACGTTTTATTCATAAATTAACATTACATGTTTTATTTTTATCATTTAGGGAATAAATAATTGTATCATTATCATCATTAAATATTCTGAAAATAATCTAAATTATCATGATTACTATAAGGTAGAATTTTTAAATTTTACTCATTATTTTTAATGAATTTCCACATTTGCTTGATTCAAAATAAAATGTATTAATAAGGGTTTCAGTTGTTAGTTTTAACCCATTTTTAGTTCGATTAAATTTAAATTACTAACTACGTACATGTATGTGAAATGCTCTTGAGTTCGTTTCCTGGGCCTAGAACCAGTACTTGGAGATTTCTTAAGAATGCTCCCACACTGGGGATCAAACCAGTGACCTCCAGATCATTAGGTGGACACCACATCCATTACACATCAGCGACCTTTAATTAGTAATTTACTTTAGTATTACAGCATTATATAATATAATGTTGCTACATATTTTTGGAAAATGATTAATGTGCAGTACTAAATAAATCTAAATGCATACAATTTTAATTGTGTATATTGTGTGATTATTAGTTACAAATTCCCTTTTTACAGATATACTGGATTATGAAAGACTGATAAACATAAAATTGACAACTCATCTCCCCAACGATACTGAGTGTGGCTCATTCTCAGAACAAACCCATAGTCAGTGAGAAAACTACAGTGTAAAAAGACCATTTGATTGTGACAATTATGGCTGACCAAGCAAATGTTATCATTTAAAATAAAGAAAACTTCCAGTTCAATATATATTTTATACCAATTATGACATTGACCAACACAGAAAATAATTATAAGGTTGATTTTCCCAAAATTGACTGTTACAATTGGATACTGTTTTAAGCTTCACTCTACTTTGTCTGAAAATAAAAGTACTAAATGATGTTATAGAAACATACATATTTAATTTTTAGTTTTACAAGGATATATATATATATATATACATATATTATAATATCTTTTTATCGATGGTCAATCAATTTAAGTTTAACTAATATATACATACACATTATATACATGTGTATGCTTTGATTTTTTTCTATTGAAGCCAAATTAATATCCCATTAGATAGATAGATAATATCACAGCAGTATTCCTAGTTTGTCTGCAAGTACTGCAGAAATCATGGATTATTATTTTACTGAGTCAGCCTTAATCTTTATATTATAATTGTTAAAACAGATTAAGATGTGCATAATACAATTGAGGATGCATCAAGATTAAAAAATGGTACATGTATAAATTAATAAAGAATCAATAACAATCAGAAACTGTGCATTTTTTCAGTATTGTGTGAAAGGATTTTAAGTAATTATGTGTTTTTGAAATATGATTTATGTGAATTTGAATAAATATATAAAATGTAGTGATTTTCTCAGACAAAACTGTTAATTACATACCAAAGTATTCAGAATGTATTATTGTAATATTCATTCGAATTTTTTAGTACAAAAAGCACTTTTCCCTGGCATTTGTATTTATAGTAATTGCATATTTTATTATTCTGACAGCTTTTATAAACTGTGTTCATGCAAGCATGAACACGGTTTCATTTTTTGAGTATTTAAACAGGAGGGCCATGATGACCCTGTATCGCTCCACTGCTGAAAAAAAGGCTGAAACAAATTTCTCTGCATGTGCAAATACTTAAATATAGGCCCCATATAAGCGTATGTTCAGTTTTGTGACCCCGGGCAGGGTCAAATTTGACCCAAGGGGCATAATTTGAACAAACTTGGTAGAGAACTATAACATGTCACTACATACCAAATTTGGTAGCCCTATGCCTTATGGTTAAGGACAAGAAGAGTTTTAAAATTTTCACAAAATAGGCATTATATAAGCATATAATTGATTTTGTGGCCCCCGGGGCAGGGTCAAATTTGACCCCTGGGGCATAATTTGAACAAACTAAGTAGAGGACTATACAATGTCACTACATACCAAATTGTGTAGCCCTAGGCCTAATAGTTATGGATAAGATTTTTTTTTAAGTTATCACAAAATAGGCATTATATAAGCATATGTTCAATTTTGTGACCCCCGGGGCGGGGTCAAATTTGACCCTAGGGATTAAATTTGAACAAATTTGGTAGAGGACTATTAGATGTCACTATATACCAAATTTGACAGCCCTAGGCCAGAGTGTTATTGACAAGAATTTTTTTGAAGTTTTCACAAAATAGGCCTTATATTAGCATATGTTCAATTTTGTGACCCTCGGGGCAGGGTCAAACTTGACCCCAGGGGCATAATTTGAATAAACTTGGTAGAGGACTATAAGATGCCACTACATACCAAATTTGGTAGCCCTAGGCCCAATGGTTATGGACGAGAAGATTTGTAAAGTTTTCACAAAATATACCCTATATAAGCATATGTTCAATTTTGTGACCCCCGGGGCAGGGTCAAATTTGACCCCAGGGGTATAATTTGAACAAATTTGGTAGAGGACTATTAGATGTCTCTACATACCAAATTTGATAGCCCTAGGCCCAATGGTTATGGACGGGAGATTTTGAAAGTTTTCACAAAATAGGCCTTATTTAAGCAAATTTTCAATTTTGTGACCCCCAGGGCAGAGTCAAATTTGACCCCAGGGGCATAATTTGAACAAATTTGAAAGAGGTACACCCCAGGAACATTCCTAAGAAATTTCATCAAAATAGGACCAGTAGTTTAGGAGAAGATGTTTAAAGGAAAAGTTTATGCATGGATGCACGATGAACACAGGACCTTTGGGCAGTGGAGCTAAAAATCAAATTAAACATTTAGTTTTGATTTAAAATCAGTTTTTATATGCAAGTGTCTATTTCACTTATAAATTAAAACAGCATATTATTCATTATTGAAAAGATTATTCCAAGCTTGATGTCATATTTCAACTTTGCATAGTGTAGTTAATTGAACATTGTTTTGAACTGTATGGGCAGCTATATTTTTTAATTAATGTATGTTGTATTATACAAAATGCATTATTTCTACCACAAGTAGACCATATAAGGCCTACTGCTACTAAATAGGCACTGGTATGAATTTGACACTGTTTTTGATGCTCATACAAAACTTTAATTATTACTACACTTTAGTATATTAAATATTTTCAAGTTTTTGTTCAACATTTTTTGCAAAAGAAAAGAGTGTCTTAATGCATTTGAAAATATACTTAACACAAACTTAAATGCATTTTAACATACCTTTTCCCTGGTAAAGTGTATTTGGGATGATAAAAAATACACTTGAAGAGTATTAATGCTGGAAAAATGCAGAAAAAAATACATTTGTTTCTGTTAGAAGTGTGTCTTGTCTGCATTTTTAAGTGTATTAAATGCACATCAAATGCAGATAAATACAATGCCAATACTGTTACATGTATTGTAATGGACGTAAAATGCACTTGTTCTTGTAATTAAAATCTTTAGTGAATTGAAATAACCTTTTATAACGTTTTAACAATTAATAATACCTTTTTATATAAATTTTCTTTTGAAATGTGACACTTAATTGATTTTTGCACCACTAGTAAGAGATATAATTTGTGCTCATAATGCTTTATCATTACACTACATAATATCATTTGTTGTATGAAAATTACCCGTAAAATTCATGTGAAAGCTCAAGAGATCAATAGCAGCGTGCTATACCCTGCTCCTTTTTACATGACTTGATGGTATTTAGTCCCCAATTCTACATGGCTAAGGGAAAATTAATGTGCAGATTTGACAAATAAGTCTTAACTGGGATCAATTAGGCAGACTTTCATATTACTTGTATTTAATTTAAATCATGATCTGAATTGCTCTTTGGCAAATCTTTGTTGGTCACAGTCTTCAACTGAATTTTGTTCACTTTGTAATGATTATATTTTCTATATTTATCAGACAACATCTTTCTTCAAAAGTTAAACATTATTGCTTGGTTAATTTAGAAACAAGATCAATGCATCATAACATAAAATGAAAAAATGTGTAATAGTAAAAATGACAGCAAAAAAGCACTAGATTATCTGCCTTAAATCTGAGACCATATGTTGATGTATTGGAATTTCTCATAAATAATGTGCTCCATAGTTGTATAATTGTATAGTCGTATGCATGAGTGGTGTCAATGTCACAATACCAATTAAAGCCTATAATTTACTAAAACAATTTGAAGTTTGATGTGAGTTTTTTTCAAGGTCTGTTATATATAATTATATATACATGTATATATATTATATTGTTGAAAAGTTAACATGCAATAAGTTTACTGTAATTAAGTGACAAATAGTTTTACTGATTTGGTTGGATGCATATTTGCAGATATATCATGGTTTGTGCAGAGGACAGTAGCAAAAACAAGAGCTGTCTCCGTAGGATGACATACGCCCCCGATAAACGCTTTAATAGAAGTTATGAGCATTTTTCAAAACCTAAAAGCCGACCCTAAGTTCAAGGTCAAAGGGGTCAAAATTTGTGTGCGTATGGGAAGGCCTTGTCCATATACACATGCATTCCAAATATGAATGTTACATCTGAAGCGACATAGAAGTTATGAGCATTTTTTCGAAACCTAAATGCAAAGTGTGACGGATAGACAGACGGACAGTGCGATCACTATATGCCCTCCTTTGGGGGCATAAAAATGTGTTTCACATTGTTTTGGTAAATTAGTAATGTAGATAAAGAACAGAATCATCAATTATAAAGTTATTGATTATAAAGTGTTGCTGGCATATTTGATGCATTCATCTAGCTATAAGAAGGTCCCTGTTTTATCCCCACTGGCACGAGTGAGGGTTCTCAAAATCTTTAAAAAATATGAATAACTACATATAGGGTCGAGAGCCTTGTTGATATGGGGGCTAAACACCTGAAATCAAAGCGACCCAGGTTAAAGGCCGAGGCCAAATAAATAAACCAGAGGCCGCATGAGCCTGCTATACTCTGAACAAGTATTGTTTCTTCTCAGAAAACTGGCTTAAGTGTCTTACTAAGCTTTAGACTTTGAGTTTCAGTGCAATCAATCTAAAATAAATTGGTCAAATTACATAGATCTAATAATTTGTAAAAAATAAACATTCTGCACAAATTCAATTATTTACTTTACCTGTGTGCATGAATCATTTCAGTCTTGATGGTTAGTGAACTATGTCAAAAGCACCATATCTATGAAACACTTGTATTTTGAATAGTGCAATGTTCCACAGAAATGATGCTGATGATAATTCTACACGATGATGAATTATTAGATATATTTCTAAATTCCATTTCCACCAACAATTCGGTTATTCCACTACCAGTTCACATGCTTCATACACAGTTGAAAATAACACTATTTCACTCAACAACCGTGACACATGTACTCAATTTTTCAACTTTTCGCATTTAAACTTGTCTTCTACTGTTATTGTTGTTGTTGTACTTTTTAAAGTAGTTCGAAAGATGGCGACCATTAACCCAGAGATTGATTTATGAAATAAATCGTCTGCTGATCCAGAGTGATTTGACATTGAACATAAGTATTATTATTATTTATACCAAATTATGCGACTATCGACCGCTTACTCATAGATATTGTGCGTATTTATTAAACATTATTATTATTATAATTTATACCAAATTATGCCACTATCAACCGCTAACTCATAGATATTGTGCGTATTTATTGACCTGGCGTGGCGGAATTAACCTCTGACTTATGAAAGTTATGGTTATCACAAAATAAGACCAACGGAGAGGTCATAATACATTATTTATCCCGTTAATGCTTGGTAACTGTTTGGTTACCGTTGGGAATTTCCTACACAGTAATGCACTGGACGGTCGTGATACTCCGCCCCGCATGATCAATAAATACTCACAATATTCTGAATAATTTTAATTTTATAAAGGTAACAATTGAATCTTCTTCAAATTTGTATATAATCTATTTCAATGCATTAAATACTTGAAACTTCTATGTGTTGTTTTTTTGCCATTCTGATATTTTTATTCATTTTGTCCTCAATTAAAAAAGAGATTTTAAACATTTATTATGAATAAATCTAAAGGAAAAGCGGCTCAAGAGACTAGTGTTTTGATTGGCTGTTCAAAAAATGTGTACGTCGAAGTACAAACATGTATGTTGAAGTACAAATTGTACTTTGACGTACAAATATATACTTCGAAGTGTATTTTATATTTATGTCGACGTACAATTATTGTACTTTGACGTACATTTCTCTTTTTAACTTGTAGGTCTTCTTGACTTTTAACCCAAATGGTACGCCATAGTATGTCTTTAGAGTTATCTAAAGAATGCTCCCACTTAAGAGATCAATACAGAGACCTCCCAGTGACTAAGCCAGTTAGCAGACACCCCATCCACTATACCACAGACACCGAACCAGCTATAAATTCCTGTGGCTAAAAAACAAAAAAATATAAGATGCTAGATCTTTAAGCTTGGAACATGTAACTTGTTTTAAGATTGATTTTTTTTGGGATGCATTACTTAATTATTGCAACAATTATAATATTTTGAACACAATCATGCCAACATATTTATTAAAAATACATAGTTATCAAAAAAACTTAAAAAGCTTTTGCCTGTAAATTAGGTAGCACATATAATCATATTATAAGACAAGTAAAACGAATGTTGCCAAATATCGTCATTGACAAAATTAATAACATCACATCGTTTATAAAGTGTTCTTGTACGACTTAACCTAGTTACTGGCTTCGTGTTCATACGATTTAAAGTGTGACACATATTTCCCTGTAACACACTGTTCTTTAAATTTCGTCATACCGACCGTTTAAACTAGGCTGCAGGGTATCGTTTCACTAAGCAACTTAAGCAAGTCTTAGACTTACGCGCATATTTTAAAATAATTGAATTTCATTTATTTCATATTGAGGCAAACTAATTTTTACTTAGAATGTAACATTAAATTATGAATTTCATTTCAAACAAATCAAATTTTAATAAAGCAAGAATTTGAAGGAACAATACCGAATTTAAAATGTGTGCGTAAGTCTACGAATTGCGTTAGTAGTTTAGTAAAACGGTACCCAGTGCGTTTAATGACGTCCTCGGGGTTACATTAAACTATAGAGTAGGAATGTTTGGTTTCATTCATAGCGCAGACGGGAACTTCCGGGTAACCAGAGTGATCAGCACCTCGGGAACAAATGGATTCATGATAAGATAGAAGAATTCAGTGGTAATCCTAATGATATTTGGCGAATTCGCGGGTCTCTATATCCGGGAAACCAAGACCCTTTCCAGCCAGCGTGTGATTGCTCAGAGTGGCTCGGCGCTTGATAACCGAGCAGTGCGTTCTACACCGAACGCAGAGCCGTTCATTACGAATAAAGGCTGCGAGCGGGCTTCGAACCAAATAAAATGTCTTCGCGATCTTACGACCCGGCACCTCGAAGACGATGATACGTCAGCCTGGCAACCAGTTATAGACAGGGACTTTCTTATAGCGTCCCAACAGGAAATCAGTTTTGGCAATGATACTCACACTTATAAGGTGGGATTCTTTTCTTTGCTTCTCTTGATCTTATGACTGGGGCTAACAGTTTGACGGCACTATGTATCTTGTATGGTTGTGGAAATTAATTATGAGCTATACAGATATGGACACGTTGAACCGGGCAGGAGGACAGTTTATCGATACAATCGTGATCCATCGGCTATCTCCGGACTCCTCCGTAAGATTTATTACGGAAAAAATCGCCTGCTGATCTAGAGTGTTTACCGATATTGCCCTTCTATGGTAAGCGGTTCGACGCATAATCCAAAGAAACTAGGTTTCTCATGAGAACCTAGGTTCTAAGAATGAGAACCTAGGTTCTCGCTTGAAGATTGCACATGGTTTCAAGAACCCAAGTTTTCAAATGAGAATCTATGTTTTCATGAGAACCTAGGTTCTCATTTGAAAACCTAGGTTCTCATGAGAAACCTGGTTTCTTGCGGTTCGACGCATAATCCCAAGAAACTAGGTTTCTCATTTGAACCTAGGTTCTCAGAATGAGAACTTAGGTTCTCGCTTGGAGATTGCACATTGCTTCAAGAACCCAAGTTTTCAAATGAGAACCTAGGTTTTCATGAGAACCTAGGTTCTCATTTGAAAACTTAGGTTCTCATGAAAACCTAGGTTCTCGCTTGAAGATTGCACATGGCTTCAAGAACCCAAGTTTTCAAATGAGAAGCTAGGTTCTCATGAGAACCTAAGTTCTCAGAATGAGAACCTAGGTTCTCATGAGAAACCTAGTTTCTTGCGGTTCGACGCATAATCCCAAGAAAAAAGGTTTGAAGATTGCACATGGCTTCAAGAACCCAAGTTTTCAAATGAGAATCTAGGTTTTCATGAGAACCTAGGTTCTCATTTGAAAACCTAGCTTCTCATGAGAACTTAGGTTCTCATTCTGAGAACCTAGGTTCTCATGAGAAACGTAGTTCCTCGGGATTATGAGTCGAACCGCTTGCCATACCTTTCCCAATAAGCCAGCGTCATCAAACCAAAGAACGACAAAACTGCCGGAATTATTGGTAAGCTTCTCGATTTTGAGTCCACGGACTGGCAGCGTCCGAATGGCAGCGCGGTCCTGCGGTTCAGTCTTACCAGCATTCTTAAACTTTTAACGAGAGAGTTACAACAATATTCTCTCCCGAACTTGTTTGCGAACGTATAATTAATTGGATTGTGTATGCCTAATAGCAGCAGTCGTTACCAATCTCTCGATTCGATGTGTACAATCCATGTTTAAAATCTTCATTAACTGACTTAACGTAGAATCGGCATTTTTTCGTGAGCATTTGTATGTAAAAAGGGCGATTTATTTTACACAAGTCGTCTTCAGCATGCGCAATGTTAAGAACACACATGTCTTTAAAATTTAGTTGGCTCTCTTCATAATTATTGTTTATAACGTTTAATGAAGATGATCATTGCAATGAAATTTTACATTACGCCAGCAGACCCGAACGAATAAACTTCATTTATTCCATTGGCTGATTTGAGCATAATCACACAGAACATTGGCAATATCACCTCGTCTTTGAAGTATATGAAGAGATGCGTACAAATTTTTGCCCCGTTGCAATTAAGCATGACCGGTAAATTCCATCCCCAGACTACAGGGATCAAAGCTGAGTCCGTAAATCGTCAGGGGAAGACGGAATGTACTTTGAATATACGCATTGTGTTGATACCACAGAATTTCTTTCAATATACATGTATCTAGTAACCCGAATTTTAGGGAAAGAAATGAATAAAAACCTAACGTTAGAAGCGATTTGTCTTATATTGTGAGACAAAACTACCGAAATAGTATAGTGCCCATGATAAAAGGGAAATCGTTTAATTATCTAGCCACTTATGTGTGGCGTGTGCAAGCCATAATAGGTTGCCGAAACTATGAATCACATTGTTAATTCTTTCAGTGCTGGAACCGAATTTTGAAGGCCTTTGCAAACAGTTTGGATCCAGATGAGACGCCACAGAACGTGGCGTCTCATCAGGATCCAAACTGTTTGATTTTCTGATAGTATTCTTTAAAAAAAATCGAAGAAAATGCTTATTTTAGAAATTCAGCAGATAACATTTTAGCAGACGACAAATTTCCCAAAATGCATAGGGTTAATTTATAATCAAAAGCACTTGGCACACACCATACAAACATAATTTCGTAGCATATTAAGGTTTGTTCTGCGAAAGTTTCAATCTCGTATATTTGTATATAACAGTCAATTAATTGCGTCTTAAAATTGCTAATAATAATGAACACACTAGTTTGATGATAATTTGCGGATTGTTAGTGTAACATTATCATGACATTTGAAACATTGCATAACTATATGATCTCATTTACCTATTCATAAAGAAAGCTTGATATATTGTTCCACACATTTTATCAACGTATATTGATACAACAGCATGAAAGCGGTGCTTGTATAGTGCTTTATGACAGTTGAATATATATACAGGAACAGTTTGCTTAAACAAAATCGAATACAATGTCGCGAGAATTATTTCCCAATTATGATTTCAGGTACGTGAACCGTCCCTGTGCCATGTGGTTGGGGAGTCTCCATTAGGGCTATTGTTGGTATGAGGTCCAACCACAGCTGCATCCGGCGCGCTTCGAATCTTGATCCCGGAAGTGCTCCCTGATTGGTGAACTGTAGGAAGCTCTGAGAGTTAAGGTCATACTCGGCCCAAGGAGCGTTGGTAAATCGGCGGGCGTCGCTCGGTTTGTTTGGGTCCCTGTGGATGTAAAACACATGCCTACTTGACTGTATAAATGTCCATCACTCGTTCAGTTTCACAATGTCCTTGGTGAAATAGATGTTGTTTTGAGGTCCAACAATCCTTGATTGAATCAATTTGAATTTTACATGTCACTCATTGTTTATCCAAAATTTCATATGAAGATTTCAGATAAATTACTTGATATGCCGGATATGAAGTGTCTTTCATAACACTTTGAAATGTTGACATATAGAGAAACACGTGTTCATACAGTCTTACTTGTTAATTGTTTTAAAAAAGGAATCTTTAAAGACATCATAAGGATGCGCAATTCACATAGGCGTTAAAGAGAAGATACAAATACAAACTTTCGAGGGAACGCACGGACGGACGGACAAGTGAATTCTTAATGCCTCCCATGAGGGGACATAACAACAACTTTTTTAATATTGAAAACTGACAACGTACCCGGACTTTGCGAAGTTCGTCCACATGGTAACCATGCCCCTGGCGAGTCGCCGCTCCTCTTCTGTGTAGTTTACGGTACTTTGAGGTCCGGCGTACAGCGGATAGCCGAACACGAACTGAATGTCGTCTGCGTGGTTTGAACCTAGAAACAATAATGTAAATATATGAATTTGTTAAAGCTACAAACCAGGAGGGTCGTGAAAAATTGTTTAGACGAATGAAAAACAATTCCGAAAAGTAGTGTAATGTATAACTTGCAATAATTTATGTAAGTATTTCGTACAGGCATCCATGGATTAAATATTATTTATAGCCTTAGTCTGATACATATAAGTATGTATACACGAGTTCTTGTTAAACTTATTTCATTACCTTGTATCCAGTTGGGTGTCGGTAGTATATGCGTGGTGGGGACAGCGCTCAGTTCGTACAAATATGTCTTCCCCTTCCGGAGCGCCGCGTGCCCTTTCACCGTGGATACGGCCGGAAAGAAGAACCCTGAGTCACTCGACATGTTTATGGTACTAAACCACAGGGTGGCGCTGTCATTCGGATGCTGCCAGTCAGTGTACTCGAAATCAAGAAGGTTTCGCATTATGGCGGCAATGTTGTCGTTCTTTGGTTTGATGGCGTCAGAGATTGTATGAGGTATGATAATACCGGTAAATTGCGCTCGTGTTAAGTTAAAAGTGTTTATGTCTGTAACGTTAAGAGTAGATGATAAAGCAAATAGATTCAACGCGCCGTCGAAATTGTTCGCGCCAACAATAAGGTCCAAAGACGCGAAGAAATTGCGCGCGTTGTGAGTCTGAGAATCATTGCCAAACACTATTTCATGCGGGGACGCTTTGAGAAAGTCCCGATCTACAACTGGTTTCCAGAATGAAAATTCATCGTCTTGGAGTTGTCGTGGTGTCAGGAAGCGAAGACATTCTACATAGTTCGGTGCCCGCTCGCAGCCTTTCTTGGAAATAAACGGATTCGCGTTTGGTGAAGGGTGGACACTCCAGCCAGCAAGCGCGGAACCACTCTGAGCAATTACACGCTGAAAGTAGCCTTGATTACCCGGATATAGAGACTGGAATACAACCGACGCTCCACCTGCCGATTCACCAAATATCGTGACGTCATTGGGATTTCCGGTGAAAGCTTGTATGTTATCGTGGACCCATTTGATTCCTAGGTGCTGATCCCATAGTCCCTGATTACCCGGAAGTCTCCCATCGGCGCTCTGAATGAATCCGAACATTCCAAGCCTGTAGTTAACTGTAACCACGATGACGTTACCAAACGCGCTGATGCCATCTCCTGGATAGTCTGAGGCTGCGCCTTGTACGAACGCGCCCCCGTAGATCCAAATCATCACCGGAAGTGACACGTTCTTCTCAAATCTATGAGGTACATACACATTAAGTGTCAAACAGTCTTCCGTGAAGTTAATGTACCCTCCGTACACCTTAAAGTTCGCAGAAGAAGGAAAGCACGCCATAGGTATCTTGGTAGCGTCAAAAGTGCTCAAAAATGGCGCCTTGGGGATCGGCTTCTTGAAGCGATTTTCGCCTGCTGTTGATTCTGCGAATGGAATACTGCGGAATGTCGACATCCGGTACTGGCGTCCGTCCACTGTCAGTGTCTCTGCCAGACCGGAAATAGGTCCCACGGGCGTCTGGACTGTGATACAAGCCGCACATCGAAGCATAATCACTACAATCGTCATACAAGCTGACGCACGCAAATAATAACCTGTCATTTTAAACTACCAGCAACAATTCTTCCAACGAAGTTTGTAAGATGAATTTTATTATAATATAGCTGACTATTTATATGTATCGCTCTTATCTGCGTTTGGTTACTTGTATAAAAGGTATTACGAAACTGATATCACAAAAGAAATATGTGTCCTAAATTTTATCGTATGAATGCGATGGCAGTTACTAGGACATATAGCATAAACAAAGTTATACACAACGACAACAACAGAACTCTCCAAATTATCAAATCGTTTCGCGTTGCTATTTAAATGTATCGCTCTTATCTGCGTGTGATTACTTACTTTAAAATGTATTTCGAAATTGATATCACAACAGAAATATGTGTCCTAATTTTTATCATATGAAAGTAATGCCAGTTACTTGGAGATGATGTAGCATAAACAAAGTTAGACACTATAGTGATTTTATTTGTTATATGCGCGAAGTAGTTCGCGAAATCCGTTTAACTTGTTTCGTATTAATGTTTGTTTTCTTTATTAACGGAATCTGGTTGATGGTTAATTGAAAGGTGCCTTACACAATATGAGATCGACACACTACAATTAAGGGGAAACACGATTGGATACCACAATATCCAACAACTCTCGACAACGAACAAAGATACACGACATTTAAAGACTCATATGTCGCATTGTCCGTGAGGAAAAAAAGTTGCATCGATATGGAATCCTGTAAGATTATATATAAGGAATTCCTCGTGTCGCAATTTGAGATCGACACACGACAACCACCGGCACGCTTTATGATGATAAGAATGTCGAAGTGTCGCGCTTATTTAGGCAGGAAATGTTACAATAGAAATTGAATGCCTTTTGTTATTGTCAAGTGCCTTTGTTTACATTAAATTGTCGCACCGCTAATCGCGTTTTAACGAGCGTCGCCGTTGAAACGCGACGTCCGATGTTCAACTCGATACACTGTAATTACAGACGACAAACGACTCAATATAGCGTCAATATCGCGCCTTGGACGACCGCGACATGAAAATGGGCCGTGGTCTGTGAAAAAGGGGTTTAATGCATATGCGTAAAGTGTCCTCCTATATTGACCTGTTCAGTCCGCACAGGCTAATCAGGTTAGAAACTTCCCGCTTTTTAAGATAGTTTTCGTTTCAAGAAAGTCTTTTCTTAGTGAAAATCAAGTTTAGGCGGAAAGTGTTGTCCCTGATAAGCCTGGACGGACTGCAAAGACTAATCTGGGACGACACTTTTCGCACATGCATTAAACCCCATTTTCACAGAGCACGGCCCAACTATATGAAGCAATACAATAAACGCGACGCACTGTACTAGATATTACACTTAAAGACTTTTCTAACGCAACACGTATTCAAAGCAATAAAACTCCTATATTTTTGAACGGCTTTTGTTGAAATTTTGACCAAAAATCAGTCAAAACATGCGTATTAAGTTCTGTAAATTTAACGATTACTCTATCATTTATCAGGACATTTTAAAGTAACGGCAAACAATTCATTATCGTATGGAGATAACACGATTCATCATGTGTTCATTAAAGCATGCGGAAAAACATGAAATTAACTGCAGAATAACGGTAAAGAATTTAATAATTGTGCTGTTTCGTTTGTTTCTTCTTGCACCTTTAAAATGAATAAGACGCTGTTAATATTGTGTTTAGTTTAAAATTGAAATCAAACTGGAAACGTGATAACTTGATTATGATAAAGTGTGTTTTTGCACTGGAAGAAGTTTCCTGATTGCTTTCTTTATCTGCGCGGCTGGCGATCGATTGTGGTATAAATGTAAGACAGGAATCCATTTTCTGAGATAAACAAACAGATGTACAACAATTTAAAATTAGTGAAGTATATAATATAGTACAAACGTTTAAATTGCGAAGCCTCCTTGTGGAATTCTTATCCATAACAATATTCGGAACATGATAACGATTCGACAACTAGGTGCATGTGAACCTACTTGTATCAGACGGTCATGGTAATTGTAGGTTCATTTCAAACAGGATTGAAACACACACTTACATTATGCGGACAAATAGCGTTATTGTTTTGCTGATGCTAGTTTTAGTTGCAAACGGAGCGTACTGTATTACCGTTCAAACGCCCGTGGGAGCTATTTCCGGTCTAGCGGAGACACTGACAGTAGACGGACGCCAGTACCGGATGTCGAAATTCCTCAGTATTCCATTCGCTGAGTCTACTGCAGGCGAAAATCGCTTCATGAAGCCGATCCCAAAGGCGCCATTTCGAGCACGTTCGATGCGACTCAGCTGCCCATGGCGTGTTATCCATCATATTATGAGGCTGAACAGAAGTTAGACAAATATATTAACTTTACGGAAGATTGCTTAACACTCAATGTGTTCGTGCCTCATACTTTCAAGAAGAACGTGTCACTTCCGGTTATGGTTTGGATCTAAGGAGGCGCATTTGTGGAGGGTGCCAGTGTGATATATCCCGCAGAAGGCATTAGTACAATTGGTGACGTCATTGTGGTCACATTAAATTATAGACTTGGAATGTTCGGATTCATTCAAAGCGCCGACGGGAAACTTCCGGGTAACCAGGGTCTTTGGGATCAGCACCTAGGGATCAAATGGGTCCACGATAACATAAAAGCGTTCACCGGCAACCCCAATGACGTCACCATATTTGGAGAGTCGGCGGGTGGCGCATCTGTTGTGTACCAGGCCTTATATCCGGGTAACCAAGGCTTCTTCCAGCGCGTGATTGCTCAGAGTGGTTCCGCTTTGGCCTACTGGGCAAGTCATGAATTACCGAACGCCGAGGCTTTCATCATTGAGAAGGGTTGCGACAAGGCTCCGGACCCAATAGAATGCCTTCGCGCCCTCACCCCCGGGCAACTTCAAGACAACGACACTTTACCATGGGCACCGTTTGTAGACAAAGACTTTGTGATCGCTTCGCCAAAAGATATTGTTTATGGATCTGACTCAACAACTTCAAGCGCCCGCAATTTCTTCGCATCGTTAGATTTCATGACTGGTGTGAATAATTTCGACGGCGCCCTATATCTCAGAGACGTCTGGCCAAACATCCTGCACTATTCAGATATGAACACGTTTGTCTTAACACGAGAGGAGTTTATTGGGATCGCAATTCCAGCAGTGGTCATTGACACCATCAAACCCAAGAACATCCGAACTGCTCTAATTGCCGAGGAGTTACTGAATATACAATACACGGACTGGCAGCATCCGAATGACAGCGCCACCTTGCGGTTCAGTCTCACCAACATTTCCAGTGACGTGGCGTTCTTCTACCCAGCAGTTTCCACGGTGAAGGGCCACGCGTTGCTCGGAAAGGGAAGTCGTTCTTGTACGAACTGAGCGTTGTCCCAACCACGCATGCCTTACAGACACCCAACTGGATATCCGGTATTTTAACAAGCATTTTAATCTTAGACTGTACCTCTATAGCTTAGGTCGCATGCGGGTTGCAAAGTGTTCGCGGCGAGCTTGCATTCAGATATGTTTTTTTTTATTAAACTCGGGCCGATATTACAGCACGCGATGTCGCCGAAAATGCTACTTTCTCACTAACGTTTGTTGCTGAGACAGCAAAACGGAAACCTTGCGTTCTACCTCCGATTTATGCTTCAACATATTCCCCCGAATAAAGGACAGTAAATACCTTCATAGCTTCCGTATTATATATTGATTGCTATCTTCAGTGTTAAAGCTCTTTTACGGTCGCCTTATCATTAAGAAAGCAAAATCAATGTATTATTCTAATTTCCATAAAATGTGTAGACACATTGTTGATCTGCTTACTTACCAGCTTTGAACTCAACGGTTGTCGATTAAAATCTCTTGTGAACACCGCAAGCGTTTCAAATTTCATTTTTCGCTTAGGTTCAAACCACGCAGACGACATTCAGTACGTGTTCGGGTATCCGCTTTACGCCGGACCACGCAGTACCGGAAACTACACGGAGGAGGAGCGACGACTTGCCAGGGGCATGGTTACCATGTGGACAAACTTCGCCAAGTCAGGGTGCGTATGTTTACAATGTGGACGAACCTTTCCAAGTCCGGGTATTTATCGTTACCATGTCTACGAAATTTGCGATTACGGGCGAGTATGGTAACAGTCATGTGGATACACTTTGACATTCCGGGTACGTATTGTTCCCAACACTATTTATTATGCCTTTACAAGAATTGTAACTCCTTTATCTTGGAACAGACCGCAACTATCTATTATGTATTATAATAATTTTGAAAAACAAAATCTTTCAGTAATATTATTGTCGGTTTGTTGTTACGTTTTAAGTTATAAAGTAACATTTCCTTTAATCCTTAGGGATCCAAACAAACCGGAAGATGCCCGTCAGTTCACCAACGCCACGTGGGCCGAGTATGACCTTGACTTTCAGAGCTTCCTACAGTTCACCTATCAGGGAGCACTTCCGGGGTCCCAATTCCAAGCGCGCCGGATGCAGCTGTGGTCAGACCTCCTGCCCACTTCTTCCAAGAGATTCCAAGGGATTCCATGGATAGCTCAGCTTTCTTTCGATGTACATTGGAATTAACGAGTACATATGTTTGTACAAAATGATGGTCACAACACGATAGCTTTCATTACAAATTTACGTCATAAACGTTATGAAGACAAACTACAATTTCAAATGAAATAATGTAATAGTAAAGGCAGCAAAACTATGATATTTTCGAACTAAAAGGTCAATAAACGACTTTACCTGTGCAAATATTGTCGATTTTATTAAAACATATCGGTGCAAATTTCCAAAGTTTGAACCGACGGTAACTTTCCGACTTATGTTAACCTGTATATATATGTTTATTACACTATGTGGATTTTGTATGTTATTTAAGAATTTTTGATTTAATAAAATGAATGTATACATTTTATTTTTTAAATTTTAATTGTTTAAGTTCTACAGAAATCAAAGATTTCCAACAGCAGTTCAGAAAAAAAATTGATAATTCATTCTGAAAGGACAGAGAGTAGGACTTGGTAATATCGAACTTATATTTGACCAGTGCTCTGCGAAAACGGGGCTTAATGTATATGCGTAAAGTGTCGCCTTTATGCTATGTTTCGCGAAAGGAAAGTCGTTCCATCTGGCACGATACTTTACGCACACGCATTTAACCCTGTTTTCACAGAACGAGTATCATATTTGAACAGTATGCTATCAATAGGACACTAACAATGTATGGAGGGTTAGTCATGTACAAAATACACAGTGATTGGCAATAAGACTTTGTTAATGCTGCAATGTTTTGTCTCCCCTTAACTTTTCTTAATCATGTTTGATTATTTAGTACATAATATATGATTCATTTGCAATAACGAGAGGGAAAAATGCCCACAAACTTTCATAAAACTTTCAAATCATTGAGTTCGGTAAAATTGCTAAAACATACGTCACTCATATTCATTTACCTTGACTTCTCAACAAAACTTTGACTGACTACTTTGATTACATTTTTCAAACATTACAATGTCTGTTGAAGTTAATATACTAATGTTATACAGTTTGTAATACTAGTATAACATACTGTGTCGACTTTCCATTGTGTAAATTATCAAGTATATGAAACAATCAAACACGCCTAATCTAGAAGCAATTATCCCAAGAGCGGTAACAGCAGCGATAATTCAAAAGAGGCACTATGACCATCGGATTTAATATTATATTTTAAAAAAAGCTGAAATATATATAATATTTATAAAATATGCATTGGACATACCTGTATACCAATACTTATTTTTGAATGCGTGAACATATGTTGAATTTACATTAATCTGAAGACACAGTGTGGTATTAACAAAAAACACATTAGCGCACACCAGCCGTATGTTTACATTATTTTCAGCGGCCAACATTTATCAACAACCTATCAACGTTACATTTAATGTGTCCGAATTCGTGACATACCGATATCAGATACTTACCGTTAGGAACACTATACTGTACGGTGGCACATGCAGGGTTTTATTTATGACATTTACACGATATATGTCTCGTTCCCAATAGATAATTAACTCCTGTGAAGGACTAAGTGGATCATATAAACGCCATAGTTAGTCGTGTGAACGACTTCTGTTATCGTCAAAACGATATGGCAATTTGTTGAAATGACGCAATAAGAAGCGAAACCGAGATGAGTAAGTCTTGATAACGACGTTACAAGCCAGATATTAAAATAAACATGCGCATGTCCTTCCGCGATCCCGTAGTGCTATCAGTTGTGTAATTTAAACCTGTGAAATGAAGTACACTTACATAGATATGAAACTAAGTCTTCGACATAATAAACGTACATTTGATTTCACTTCACAAGCCAAGTTTAAGCGTAAAACAATTATTAGTTGACTGTATGTTGTTCGTTTCTGTGAGTCAATGTGTATAGCGATTATAGCGGTTATGTTTGGATGTGTGGGTTGTATAACAATCAAGACACTCATGGGAGCTATTTCCGGTCTACAGGAAACATTGACAGTAGACGGACGCCCGTACCGAATGTCGACATTACTGGTAAAAATCGCTTCAAAAACCCAATTCCCAAGGCGCCATTTTTAAGCACGTTCGACGCTACCAAGAATCCAATGGCGTGCTTTCCGTCTCATTTGGGAGGCGAAATAAAGTATGGAAAATATGTAAACTTTTCAGAAGACTGTTTGAATCTCAACGTTTTTGTTCCCCATACATTTGAGAAGAACGTCTCAATGCCGGTGATGATTTGGATTCACGGAGGCTCTTTCGTAGAGGGCGCAACCGCAATTTTCCAAGGAGAAGGCATCATTGCGTTTGGTGACGTCATCGTGGTTACAGTAAGTTACAGACTTGGTATGTTTGGATACATCCAGAGCGCTGATGGAAAACTTCCGGGTAACCTGGGACTTTGGGATCAGCACCTCGGGATCAAATGGGTTCATGATAATATAGTAGCTTTTACCGAAAATCCAAATGACGTCAATATATTTGGCGAATCGGCAGGTGGTGAATCTGTAATATTTCAGTCTCTTTATCCGGGCAACCGAGGATTCTTTCAGCGTGTGATTGCTCAGAGTGGCTCGGCGCTGGCTTATTGGGCAGTCCATGCTACACCAAACGCGGAACCGTTGATTGCAAATAAAGGCTGCGAGCGGGCGCCGGACCCAGTAACATGTCTTCGAGCTCTTACCCCTTGGCAACTCCAAGACGACGATACTTCGGCCTGGCAACCAGTTATTGACAGAGACTTTCTCTTAGCGTCCTCACAGGAAATCATTTTCGGGAATTTTTCTCACACTCAGAATGCGCGAAATTTCTCTGGATCATTAAACCTTATGACTGGCGCAAATAATTTTGACGGCGCTGTTTACTTCAGAGATGTATGGCCATTCATGTTTAAGTCTACAGATATGAACACGTTTAACCTTACACGTGGGCAATTTACAGGTAATGCAATATCTTCTATAGTCGCGGACGTCATCAAACTAAAGAATCACAGCATAACCTCAATAACGGAGAGTACACTGACTGGCTGCGTCCGAATGACAGCGCCATCACTAACTTTGTGTTGCTGTTCAGTCTCACTAACATGTCCAATGACGTGAGTTTTTTTCTACCCAGCCGTGTCTACGGTGAAAGGGCACGCGGCACTTAGGAAGGGGAAGACGTATTTGTACGAACTGAGCGTAATCCCAACGACGCATACGTTACAAACACCAATCTGGATACAAGGTGACTGTTTGCAATTATATAAGCTCTTGGGAAAATCGGGCATATTGCATATGCTTAAAGTGTCTTTCCAGAATATCATCTGCAGTCCGCATAGGCTAATCAGGGTCGACAATGGACGCACATGCATAATGTCTGGTTTTCACAAAGCGCACATAGACTGCAGTTTCGTTTAGAAGAGATTTCTTTAACGAAAAACTCCATATAGAGAATAACAGGTTACTGCCTGATCTTTTTGTAATATATCAGGCAAGTCTTAGAATAATAAAACGGCGAAGCGATTTTATTCGTGCCGAGCCTGATATATTTAAAAAAGATCAGTCAGTTACCTGTTTTTCTATTTATCATACCTCTACGTCCCAGATTTTACAAAAATAATGAAAAAAAAATCGCTAAAAAGCTGCAGTTTTAGCGGGAAAAGAATATGACTTGTGTCGTTTGAAGCGTTTATAATGACGTCATGAGCACGCGCTTTAATATTTGTAAAAGAAATGTTTTTTGCTGTTTGTGTTGCAGTTTGTTTTCAAAATATAGTACATCTTGGTATCAAATTGTTTGTTTTGTTGAATCTGATTCGATTTTACTAAACACTGAATACTTTATAGTTGATTCCGAGTAATATGACCATCCTCCACACATGACTGATATAAGAACTTCCTGTTGAATATGATATAAAAATATATCAGGCAACGTTATATCAGGCAGATATCAATGCGGTGGTATGATAAAATAGCGGAAAGTGTTGCCCTTTGCGGATTGCACAAGCTGTGCAGGAACGATACTTTAAGCACATGGTTTTCCAAGAGTATGGTGACCATGTGTAAGAACATCGCCAGAACGGGGTATGTATGTTTTTTTTGATGTGTTCAACTTTGCCGTGTTCGGGAATGTATGGTTGCCATCTGATTTAACTTCACTAATCCGGACACGTTGCCAGTCTGCAATTTTAGTCAATAACATATTGTTATTCTGGTACGGAGTAGATGCTTTGAGTTATACCTGTAGGCAATGAAAGACAAGAGAAGTGAACGTGCATTAAAGTGATACCATGAACCTTGATACTGTACCTGATAATAAATGTAACGTGTGAGAATTTTCACATTTTATTCAAATTATTGCTATAACTACTGCTGTATATAATATGAATATATGCATTATCAAGTCATATGGTTTCGGACAACGTTCACTAAGTAATATAATAAATAAGTGGTCAACCAAATAAGTTTGCTGAGTCCAGTTAATATATTTATTGCACATAAAAGCGTTAGGTAGTTCATTGGGCTAAAACTAACGATGTGATATTTTTCACTCAAACGAAATTGTTATTATGTCAATAACACATTGCATGTGTTCGAAGCATAATGAAGTTTTATGTTAACGATGCTGTTTTTAATTGATGAAGTAATGTAAATATCTTCTTTAAATCCACAGCGACCCGAACCAACCGGAAGACGGTCGCCGGTTTACCAACGCCACTTGGGTCGAATATGACCTTAACTCTCAGAGCTTCCTACAGTTCACCAATCAGGGAGCACTTCCGGGATCAAGACCCGAAGCGCGCCGGATGCAGCTGTGGTCGGACCTAATACCGAAAATATCCCTAATGCAGACTCCCAACGCACACGTCGAAGGGACGGTTCACGTACCTGAAATCATAATTGGGAAAGTATTCTCGCGACAAGTAACCCTCGCAATTGTATTCGATTTTGTTTAAAGCAAACTGTTCCTGTATATAAATATATATTCAACTGTCATAAAGCACTATACAAGCACCTCTTGCATGATGTTGTATCAATAAACGTGAACACAATTGTTATGCGTCTTTTCTTTAATGCTTTTTATTTTGGTTAAATAGTAAATACATAATCTTTAACCACACGATGTGGTTTTTGTTGAAGATTTTGCAGTAACACCATGGATATATTAACATGTGATATTGGTAACAAAAAAAATATTAACCCCTAATAAGTTAACTAAATCCTTGAAAACTTGACATCCAAAACACCCAAACGTGGTGTGTTATTGCGCCTCGAGTACTGTAGTCTTGGGGGGGGGGGGGGGGGGGGGGGCGGGGGCTTAGAGCGGATGATGTTTTGAATCTGCTCACTGTGAACCGAGACACTACATAAATGGCACTAACATACGCATGAACTGACAGCTTCCTCTTTTACCATACTTTGAAGTGTGGCAACACATTTAAATATCGGCTTATTGGTCCTTATTTGTTTACACGGCTACTGCATATTTTGCTTTTACATCACAGTTTTGTTACTTTTGTCTTTTTATATGCCACCGAAACTAAATAATGGCGACTTATATAATTAAATTTTTTGAAGTTGTAGCAACTTATTATTTGAGTGATTTGGTTTGGGTTTTTCTTCGACAAAATGATTTAGAATGGGGATCTTGAGGGAAGCTCTCATCATTATGGTGAAACTTCCCACGTTCAAGTAACAATTCAAGACATCGGGCAATTTGTCATTCTCTTTCACTGCGGTTCATTACATTCACCTCTGTCGTGGACTCACGGACTACTTTCTACCGCACGTGACTTTAAGTCACATGATCATAGTCGCATATTCAAAATGACCGCGCCCATCGGCTTTGCTTTATCTGATAGTATTTGAAGTTTACAACTGGGCGTGTGCTATTAAATTTTATTTCATGCATATATTTAATTAAATGAACATATTGCAATATTAACAATGAGTCAAAGCTGTATATCTTTATTAGAAAATAATATACAATTATCCAAAAGCATCAATAATTAGTTGCTGCTTTGACAAGATTTTGAGTGAATGAGAAATGTTGAATATAAATATTGACCAAAGTAAACAGTCTGTTTATGTTTTACCAATGCAATGCCAGTTTGGTACACAAAGACCCTGAAGATGTTTACTCAATTAAACTAATTCTATGGTAAAATACACCTCTTAAAATAAATTGCAGGCCAACACCAGTACAGTTGTTATGTTATTGTTGTTTTAACAATATACATTTCATTGTCCCATGCCTTTCCTGAAAGGGGACAACTGAAAGCGTCTATCATACACTTACAAGTTCTTTTCAGGAATATTTTAATAATACAAAATTATATAAGAGAAATATGACAATCTTTCAACAAAGTACAGAATCAAAACTGCACAGAATCAAGCTGCTATAACATAAATTCAATTCTTAACATGTTTTTTTTAATAAATAATAAATCACCATACTTGTAATACTCATGCCTTTTCCCCGGCTCTTTAAGCACCAATGTGCCTAAATCTTTAATTTATTACTTTATCTTACCAATTTGTGTTGCTGTAATTCTTCAATATAATGAAAGACATTAAATTAAAAAGATTCATCAGGTTTTTAAAGGCTGATTAGTTTAAATATATATTTGTTCAATTATTGCACTTTCTTAAGTACAGTAACATTTGATTAAGTGCCTAAAATTAAACAAATTCAAAGGGGTAACCCATTACCCGGTGAATCACACATATTTTTCCCTGTACTATAGCAAATTTCTGGAGAAAGACCTAAATTGCTGATTTTCTTTGCACGTGTAGAGGATGAGTTTAATAATAGAAAACAATCAGAGAAAAAGGGACGTACGTGGGGTGTAAATTCGAATGTCCTTAATTAATACTTTTTTCTTTCATACACTTGCATACTTTTCCATAATGAAATGAAACGTGACATATTTATTTTATACTGTTTGTATTAAGACGATGTACTTATGTATAAGTCTAAATAAAATGTCTGTTCTGTTCTGTTCATAATTTATAACTGATTAAAATAAAAAGGAAAACACAACTTGACTTGATTTTAATCCCGTATGTTCAGCTTTATTTATGTTTCAACATACAGTACCATACCAATAGCTCATTTTTTGAGTCTCCCTGCCCTTCCTAGGCCCCCCCCCCTGCCATTTTTTTTACATAGGATAATTAATAAATCTCTTATAACATTGTATTTCATTTATTCCTCATTGAAGACATTATATTTGAATGGTTTAATAATGGTTAAATAATAATGAGAACAATATATTCTAACAATTATTAATAACATATAAATTAACATGCAACAGGAAGCATTCCAGAAATGCCCGCGAGCTCGAAAGTGCCCTTTTGACAATATACTGCGCGTCGATAGTGCCCTTTTGACAACCCCCCCCCTGCCCTTTTCAAATCCTAGCTGTATTGTGAATAATTTGTATATGAGGCCTATTGTACCACAAGCTGTTTCAGAATATCAACTTGCTTGGAAAAATAAAACTTTAAAAAAATCATGATACATGTATAGTACCTTAAGAATGTGTCTAAATTTAATCTTAGTTATTTATCAAAATTAAAGATAACGCATGTATCCTAGTTAACCTATTTAAAGAAAAATGTAAGAAAATTACACCTATTTCAAATTGGGTTGACTGGGAAGTATTCTCTCTTGAAATACAAGGGTAGGAATGAAGACTTCAGCAACGTTAAGCATTCATTTATCATAATTTTTTATATCTTTAAGTGGCAATAAGACCTAGAACTGCAGTTCATACATTTATAGTTTTTAGCATTGTGAACAGAAACAAACCTCTACTATTCTACATGTACATGTAGGTTAGTCAATTTGTTCAAAACTTGATATAAATGAACAATAGTATGATCCCACAATGGTGGCAGTTCCAAATTAGCAAATTACCTCAATAGTAATTAATTACATATTTTATTGTACACATGCAAACAGCATGAGAATAGACATTGGCAATAGCGAGGGGTAAAAGATTCGAGCTCCGGATTGGCTGTACAATTTTCCCATCCTGCAAAATTTGGTGCCCAATGTGGGACCATGGCACAAGCCATTCTCAACAAAATCTGTTCATATTTTGAATGGATCAGGTTTACAATGATCCCTTGAATTCTCAAAAAAATTCCAGCTTGGCAGAGGAGAATGTCAGTGCACGAACTTAGTGATTGTCACTAAAGGGGAGATGTTTTGTGGCGTATGATTAGCTCAACCAGAAGAGCAAGGGATCCCAATTTGAAATTCCAGACTGGCTGCACAATTTTCTCATCCTGTGTCATCTAAACATAAAATACCATAGTATATTTACAATGCACACTATTTATTATGCTCGAGCATTAACTATGTGTATAATTTTTACGACAGGAGTTTGAAATTCTATCCATAAAGCTAATTTTATGGCAAAAATATATATATATATATATATATATATATATATATATATATATATATATATATATACAGTACATATTATATCAGATTTTTTAAATGAAAAATGTTGTTTTATGACATATTGATAGTGTTAAAGTGACTTGGCCACGCGCCCAATATCTGTGCAATGATACAGTAAGCATATACAAAATAATAATTTATTTACTTATTAGTGTTTTTTTTCTTCAAAAGATTATGCTTTTCCAACGTGCAGACTTTCGATATATTCCCATAGTCAGCTATTTCATTTGATTACACATTTAACATAAACATACACAATGAGACGTAGATGTAATCTACGTCTCTGATACACTATATTAAACTGTCAATGAGTTTGTAGATTAACACAAGTTTTTCATCACCATTTCGGCCTTTGTTTACATTTTAGCGGAATGATGCTCTCTGCGAAAATGGGCATGAAAATAGTTCTCATAATTGTTATTTATTATGTCGATAAATTA
Source organism: Dreissena polymorpha (assembly GCF_020536995.1). Taxonomy (NCBI): domain Eukaryota; kingdom Metazoa; phylum Mollusca; class Bivalvia; order Myida; family Dreissenidae; genus Dreissena; species Dreissena polymorpha. The sequence continues at coordinate 62,270,359 of NC_068366.1, read as the reverse complement.
ACAAAATATGCAGTTTTTAAGGCAATTACTTAAAAATATTATGCTTGGGGTCCTAGATATTTCCATGAAAGAGCGTACAATAACTTTGATGTGTTTCGCCAAAATTCCTGGCATTGAGCCCGTTGCAGAGATGTATGTTGAGGCACGAACGACAACTATGCTAGGAGAATGGCAATGTGTGTGACTGAACTGAAGAGCCGTACGGTCGATCGGATGCTGCCATATATTGTAAATAAAGTACCTTTGGTTAAATTATGTCAACAATCACTGCGGGATTTTGACCCCAATGAAACTCCCGTTGAGATTAAAACAAATGGGGTGTAGAAATAATAAATGTTTTAACATATGTCTTTGAGATACAGGGAGCCGTCCAATATGCCAGTTATAGGGTATGGTTTTTTACGTTAGGTCCACTCATTGTTTCGCATTGTCGTCATTTTGATAACTAGGCTAAAACGCGATAACACGATACTAAGTAGCGATAACAAGAGATCGTAATCTCGAGGATTCTCATCTCGAACTCGTATTCTCGCCCTTGCTTGTGTTTGTTTTTTCAAAGTTATGATATGTGAAAAAAAGATTCAAGAACACTTAATTAATATTGCGATCTCGCATCGTATTCTCGCCACATCACATTGTAATGTTGCCATCTTGCAACGTCTACTCGCACTTTCGCATCGTATTATCGCTACCTCGCCCCGTGATTAAACCCTATCGACCTTTGAATTAAAATGGTAACAGCGTGTAAAAACTAAGCGTAGGTACGATATTCCGATGCAACGTCGCGAAATTTCGATATGAGATAGCGATGATACGATGAGTTTAGCGAAACAACGATACGAGATCACAATATTAATATTTCGGTAAATATGCACAGAAATGTCATATCGTATCGCTGAACAGACCAATATTACCATAAAAAGTGAAATCGCGATCTAGCATCGTGTGCTCGTGTCCTCGCATCGGGAGTTTGCTACTCGCATCGTTTTCTCGCGTTTTCGCCTTTGCAATCAAAATGCAAAACAAAGAGTGGCCCTAACTTAATACCATTATGAAGTTAAGAGTGGCAACACTTGGGTTGGAAGAAGCCTTTTTTTCAAGAAAAAAAAGTTGTGAAGCGATCACAAGGACGTTGATTCCGAACTGAATTCCTAAGTAATGACATAAAGATTCCTCTAAGGGTTGGCACAAATATATATGTAACATATACTCTCAACCTTTCTGTCCAAAACACTGACTATGGAGATTTGGCTCAATGCAATAAAACCTTTGCAAATGGTTACATTTATTTTTGAGCCCATCATTATTATTATGAATTATGAATATTCGAATCGCGAACTTATGTTCTCGCCCTTGTTTGTTTTTCAAATATCGGATATACAAGCACAAGAATCAAGAACAAAATATAACAATTTAATAACTGTAAATTCATTGAATGCTATGTGTATAAGCTGGTAAGGAAAAACAATCAACTTTACGTTTAACGGATATAAAACAGCTTACTTAATGCAGACTTTATCCAACTTATATCCGCCGTTTTAAAGGTATAACGTTTGACGTGCTGAGAGATATTGGAAATTGGATATTGGATATTCCTAAAACTAACAAAGCGAAGATCGAAATTCGAAGATCAAGCTGGTGACATAGACGTTCAAATGTGAAAAGCGAACACATTTAGTAATATAAATTTATACTAAGCATGCACGGTCGCACCCATTAGGCGGTAGTACGGCGATTATGAAACATCACGACAACACAAAATTACGAAAAAGCGTTTATTTTCTGTTTCCGCATTTTGTGTCATATCCATGTATTGGCTTTATTTTTCGATGTCAGTGGATGTACGGGAAGGACATATCTCCGCCCGCCTATGCTCAAATAATAGGAGGGCATAAATCCATGGGAAACCTGTCCTGCATATTATGTTTATTTGTTACAGATATTCAATAGCTTCACATTAAGGTCTCAAAATCTAAGAGACAATGCGTAATATTAAACACTTTATTGCGCGCAATTACCCGTGATTTTTGTATTAAATATATTATGTTATTCAACATAATTACCAACGGTGATATATAAAGCAATATCGCTTTTTCATATTTTGTATGTGCACATTCAAAATAGTGTATGCATTTATTAGCTACATTATTGCACTCGCTTGCAACACAACACATTCCATCTTACAGCATTTCGAAATCAGCGCTGAGTTAGTCTAGATGATATGGTCTAGAACGAAAGCACGACTTTTTTAATGCAATGAAATTTTGGAATGAAGTAATTGATTACATTAATGTATGACTGTTTACATATTGTATTTGGCATAGGTGTTTAATCCAGCTTTTCACCTTAAATTACTTTTACACAACGCCAGCTGACCCGAATTAATACTCTTCATTTATTTCATTGGCTGATTTGAGCATAATCCCCCAGAACATTGGCAACATCACCGCGTCCTTTAAGTATAAGATGTAACACTGTTCAGTATAGAGAGATAAGGACACATTTTTGACCCGTTACAATTAAGCATTACCGGTAAATTCCATCCCCAAGACTAGAAGGGTCAAAACTGGGTCTGTAAATCGTCAGTGAAAGACAGAATGTACTATGAATAAACGCTTTGTGTTGATAACACAGCGTTTCTTTCAATATATCCAAACAAGCATCAATTTAATGGAAAGAATTAAATGAAAACCTATCGTTAAAAGAAATTTTTCTTATTTTGTGAGACAAAACTACCAAAATAATATAGTGCCCAAGTTAAAAGGGAAATCGGTTAATTATATAGCCATTTATTTGTTACGTTTGCAAGCCAAAATAGGTTGCCGACATTTGTCAGTTGTCTAGGAATAACATATTGTCACTTTAATTTTTTATCGCCAATTATCGTGGTTTGATGTTCCATTTACAAGACGCAATGAGGTTTTTAAAGACCCACGTCATGCGAAAATGAATCTTAGAACATAAACTGCCAGCGTGCCTCAAGCCCAGCCAAGGCATCCGTGCAGTCTTGTCAGGATATGCATACTGAATAACCTACTCTGGACATACCACGAAACCTTGCGTGTTTTTTAGAGCGGAAAGCGTAGCCATTGACCAGACAACGCAGTTGCATATGCAATCAGACCAATTTTCGCATGACGAGGATTTAACAGTGTTATTTGAATGTGTGGAAAGAAAACTGAGTTCATGTGAGGACATACATGATCTCATGTAGTAAAATTTGTATCTACGAACACTATTATGTGGTTTAATATACATGCACTCCATAACAAACATTTCGTGCGGTGTATATAAGACTTTTAGGTTAAAAAAGAACTAAGCAATACTCTAATATTTGTTTTTTATTTAATATTAACTTAGCAACGTCCATTTTCAATCTTCATTTCAAAGTCATGACAAAGCCGAATGTCTTTCTTGAATAAGCTGCAGAGATAAGCGCAATGCGAACGTGACATGGACTTGTATCATCTATGTAAACGTGTAAATATATGCAATCAAATAACATAATGGTTCAATAAATACGACGGATAACAGAATAGCAAGGGTAAAAACTTATGCATTATCTATTTTTTTTAATGAAATGGGCCTTTTCACGTTTTGTTAAATGGACAAAAGTTATGATATTTGTGAGGAAACAGTGATACTGAACATTAACCATGCTCTAAAATATCCATAGTATGCATCGTTTGACGATTTAAAAACCTGACAATTATAAAGCGTTGCAATGCAAAACGATTCAATAATTTGGAGAGTTCTGTTGTTGTCGTTATATTTTGGGATTCTACGAGGATTGCTTATATAAAGTATAAAATACATCACTAATTGAATGAGCACTGATGGCCGAGTGGTCTAAGCGATAGACGTTTACTCCAGGGTCAGTGGTTCAAGCCCAGTTGAGGGTTAATTTTTCTTTTTTAAATTTTATTCTTGTTTTTACTGGAACTTTTTAGATCCAATGTTTACATTAATTAATATAAAGCATTTAATGACAAACTTCAATACATGCCAAAAATCTGTGCAAATGACCCTTTAACGGTTTATGAATAATCAAGACATAATTTTCGGCTTTGTCTTATTTTACTTGCAAAAATTTTAATTTTCGTGTCATTTGGTGAAATTTGTATATTAAGGTGATACAGACTGATCTTAAACCATAAACATATATGTATTAAATCTCAGTTCATTGACTGACATTTGATCAAACTAGTAGAGAAAAATAAAGAACTTTATCGAATATAATACATCTCACCTAAGGAGCATTCACTAAAAAATGCAGGATAATGTTGAATAGTTAAAACTTGTGAATTCAAGATTTGCGTAAATCTACCTTGATGAATACAATCTTGTGAAGTGACCATCCCTAAGGAACGGCCATTTCGAAGTATAACTTACATCAAATAGAACAAACACATATATTCAAATGATGAGGCATTGCGTTCAGTTTCGTTTGTGTAGAATGTTTCGCCATATTCAAAAATGCATGTATTTCATATGTCATAGAACGGCTGTCAGATACCCTACCTACATACGTCCAGTGTGAGCTGGTTGACCAGTATTAAGTGCGCATAACAGACTCGTACTCAGACCCTGGGGCCCGGGCCCCCCAGCTGGCTGTAGAGTTTGGGAAAAAATAATGAGCCGTCTTTGTGAGACAATAGTTGATGTAATACGTTAAGTAACACGTATTTTATCCCATCTTGTTCAAGACTAGTGTATTACCCGAAAGATACCCATCAGCGTCAATTTTGTCCGTTACCTTTTCTGTATTGTATCTGAACTATCAATAAATAAATAATAAAACCTTGGCACTCAATATTGTATGTTAGAAACTGTGTTCGGTGTTTTATAAGTGAAATCAATGAGTTTTGTAAAACATGACAGTTGCAAATCAAACCTCTTTATTAACAGTTGTTCGCGTAGCGTAGCGAATAGCTCATGTTGTTGCTGAAAATTTCAAGTCGGTTCGTGCTATCTACGGAAAGCCTACTACCCGCCACCTATTCCGTATTCGCGCGAGAAAGTGTTGCATAATTTATTCAAGAGGTTTGAGTTGTCCAACAAATCGAAACATTATGTGAATATCGTGTTTAATGGAAAAGTTACGAACGGAGCTTATATAGAAAAGAATCAATAAACAATGATTGTTTTATACGTGTCGCGGAAAAGATTGTTTATGAATGATTAAAATACTCCTCTTTCTGCTGCGTCTTAATGACATAGTACAGGTCATTCATAATCTGAGGCTATTAATAGATTCGGGAAAACAACGCAATAGTATAAGGTTACGCTTGTTTATATTCTCAATTTATAAAACGTTGAACATGAGTTCAACAATAACTTCAGGGATACGATATAAAATAACTAAAATGCTATATAATCGCCAAAACCGAATATAACAAACAATTAAATATAACACGAATGATCTATTTCGTAACCTCGTTCATGCTTCTACAGCGCGGATTTCTGGGAAACGTTCTTTTGTTCTCAACAGCTAGCGGCGATCTTTTGTATTTACGAGTGCAACCAACGCAATAGTAGAAGGTTAAGCTTGTTTATATTCACATTTCTCAATTTATAAAACGTTGGCATGAGTTCACCAATTACTACAGGTATACTATAGACAACCTCAAAAATGCTTTATAATCGCTAAAACCGAAAACAACTAATAAAAACAAGAACTCGTTTTAAAATGTAGTCGGCGTAAACGCTGACTTTGAAATAAAGTTTGCAGTTTACTTTTTTAAATAAATAAATAAAATGAAAACACAAGTTTAACTATTGTGTGTTTTTGTCACTTGTAATTTGCATATTCACCACATGAAATGTGTGTTATCATTGTCAAACCACACATTAGTCTAAGTTGATAAAAATATACTACGGGAGTGCACATCATATGTGTTCTCACATGTCTTATTATGAGTATATTTCTTCACTATCGAAATATATCGTATATTAATATTTGATTTAAACGCAGTTTTCTTTCGACACATTTAAATCACACTTTCATAGCCGTTTTCATGCGAAAATGGTTCTTATGCGTTTCGGCCAGCGTTTCTTAAACCCAACATGTGCATTTGCGCAGTCAGGTCAGAGACGATGCTGTTCGTTATAACATCACTCAATGTGTTATGGTGTCATTATGTATCTCCTGACCAGACTGAGAGATGCGCAGGCTGAGTGGGCTATATATATATGGGCGCATATGGAATAAAACCCACTTTTGCATGACGAGGGTCATTAAAATCTCATTGCGAATTGTAAATGGCACATTTTAGCACAAAGCTTTTCGATACAAAATTGAATTCAAAATAGCAATCATATAAAAAAGGGCGTTCAGGAACGATTTCCAGACGTGCTGACCGAGTACGGTAAACATTGTGGTTGGATAATTAAACGATTTTCCTCTTATCGTGACACTATACTATTTCGGTAATGATTTTTTTCTCATCTTGAAAGCAAAAACTGAAATTCTGCGAGATAGATTTTAACGCGTAATTGTAACTGGGCCACAATTTGTGTCGCTTGAACATACAGAGAGTAGTCCGGCATTTCTTACACTGGACAGTTCAGAGGTTTTATCTCGAATCAGCCTATGAAATATTCAAATATATTCATGCGTGTCTGCTGACGTTATGTAAAAGTCATTAAGATGAAAACCTGAGTAAAACAGCTAAGCCGAAAAAGCGCATTAGTGCTCTATACCTATGTTTAGGTCAGCGTTGTTGAAAACGTGTGAACTGCTATAGTTACAAGTAATGCATAAACAGCAATGTACTGGTCAACAGGGCTGTCTTAATGACAACCTAATTCGTGAGTAAAAAATATTGCTCGCAGATTTATTTATTTATTTATTTTCATCAATGATTGAATTTGTATATGGTGTCAAAAATCAAAAGTTGTGTACAGGGAATTTTCATCATGAAATTATATTCTTAGTGAGATAAGTATTCGATATTCCAATAATATTCATTTAATATGATGGTGATTGCAAATTGTATTTATATTCTGTTGCAACTACCATTTTCATAATACTTTCTATGCTTTCAGAACGTCCAAAAAGGGCTAGGTTGTTGTTATTTTGTCTAAGTTATCTTTATGAAATAAATAGGATGATAAAACGTGCACACAAAGCTCGATCCGTGCGTTATGACACACTTTTTATAAATTTGAATGGCCTGTGTTCATTTCAAACTTGCGATTAATTTTGAAAAATGAATTGCGTCTTAAATTATGCAATAGCGAACAACTTTAATGCCTTCAGCGCTTTGATTTATATCTATAGTTATCAAGGATTTAGTTGACTCATTAGGGGTTTAAATGTTTGTTGTTACCAATATCACATGGTAATAAATCCATATGTGTTATCTTCAACCAACATCGTGTGGTTAAAGATTGTGTGTATACTATTTGATGGAATCAAATGCAGTCACAGAAAAGACGCGTAACACTTTCAAATAGATGATTCAAAGTCATTTCTAGCAGGGGCCAAATATTTGAAACACAATAGGGTTATCTTCGCATACTTTCATTGCAGTTCGCAGTTTTTGGCATATTACATTACAAAAAACCATGAATCACGTTGTTAATTTATCATCGAAAGCACTTTGCACACACCATACATACATAATTTTATAGCATATTAAGGTTTGTTCTGGAAAAGGTTAAAGCTCGTACATTTGTGTTAAACAGTTAATTAATTGTGTCTTAAAATTGCTAATAATATTAACACACTAGTTTGATGGTAATTTGGCGGATTGTTTAGTGTTACATTATTATGAAATATGAAACATTGCATAACTATTGGGTCTAGTTTACTTATTCCTAATATAGCCTGATATATTGTTTTGGGCTAATTTTTTTCAACGTATATGGATACAGCAGCATGAGAAAGCGTTGCTTGTATAGTGCTTTATGACAGTTGAATATATATATATATATATATATATATATATATATATATAGATATATATATATATAGTATATATATATATATATAGATATATATATATATATATACATATATATATATATAGATATATATATATATATATATATATATATATTATATATATATATATATATATATATATATATAATATATATCTATATATATATATATATATATATATAAATTAGTAGTTTGCTTTAACAGAATCGAATACAATTGTGAGGGTTAATTGTCGCGATAATTATTTCCCAATTATTATTTCAGGTACGTGAACCGTCCCTGTGCCGTGTGGTTGGGGAGTCTCCATAAGGGTTATTGTCGGTATGAGGTCCGACCACAGCTGCATCCGGCGCGCTTGAAATCGAGACCCCGGAAGTGCTCCATGATTGGTGAACTGTAGGAAGCTCTGAGAGTGAAGGTCATACTCGGCCCAAGGAGCGTTGGTAAATCGGCGGGCGTCGCTCGGTTTGTTTGGGTCCCTGTGGATGTAAAACACATGCCTACTTGACTTTATAAATGTCCATCACTCGTTCAGTTTCACAATGTCCTTGGTGAATAGAGGTTGTTTTGAGGTCCAACAATCCTTGATTGAATCAATTTCAATTTTACATGTCACTCATTCTTTGTCCAAAATTTCATATGAAGATTTCAGAAAAAAATCTTGATATGCCGGATATGAAGTGTCTTTCATAGCACTTTGAAATTTTGACATATACAGAAACACGTGTTCATACAGTCTTACTTGTTAATTGTTTTAAACAAGAATATCAGTGGAACTGATGGATGCTCCCCGATGATGCGCTTTGTCAATCTATGTGTTAATAACCACCTTAATAACAATCTATTATTAGCCTCTGTAACCTTGACCTCAGTGACCTCAAACCTCATCAAAAGGAAGAGGTCCATGCAAGGTACCTACATGCCAAATATGCAAGAGATCGGTAAAATATTGAAGGCGCTATGAGAAACTGTAACACAATTGTGACGGAAAAATATCTATTATTAGCCTCGTTGACCTTGACCCCAGTGACCTCAAAACTCATCAAAAGGTAGAGGTCCATGAAAGGTACCTACATGCTAAATATGTAAGAGATCGGAACAATATTGGAGGTGCTATGAAAAACTGTAACAATATTGTGACGGAAAATGCTATTATTAGCCTCGATGACCTTGACCCCAGTGACCTCAAACCTCATCAGAAGGTAGAGGTCCATGCAAGGTACCTACATGCCAAAAATGTTAGCGATTGGAAAAATATTGAAGGTGCTATGAGAAACTGTAACAAAAGTGTGACGGAAAAATCTATTATTAGCCCCGGTGACCTTGACCTTGACCCCAGCGACCTCAAACCTCATGAAAAGGTAGAGGTCCATGCAAGGTACCTACATGCCAAATATGTAAGAGATCGGTAAAATATTGAAGGCGCTATGAGAAACTGTAACAAAAGTGTGACGGAAGGAAGGAAGGAAGGAACTACAAACTGGCAACTATAAGCTCCCCGAAAATTTTCGGGGAGCATAAAAAGGAATCTTTAAAGACATCCTAAGGATGCGCAATTCACATAGGCGTTAAAGAGAAGATACAAATACAACTTTCGAGAGAACGCACGGACGGACGGACAGACAAGTGAATTCTTAATGCCTCACATGAGGGGACATAACAACAACTTTTTTAATATTGAAAACTGACAACGTACCCGGACTTTGCGAAGTTCGTCCACATGGTAACCATGCCCCTGGCGAGTCGCCGCTCCTGTTCTGTGTAGTTTCCGGTACGTTGAGGTCCGGCGAACAGCGGATAGCAGAACACGAACTGAATGTCGTCTGCGTGGGTTGAACCTTGAAACAACAATGCAAATTTATGACAAAGCTACAAACCAGGAGGGTCGTGAAAAATTGTTTAAACGAATAAAAAACAATTCCGAAAAGTAGTGTACTGTATAAATTGCAATAATTTATGTAAGTATTTAGTACAGGCATCAATGGATTAAATATTATTTATAGCCATCGTCTGATACATATAAGTATGCATACACGAGTTATTGTTAAACTTATTTAATTACCTTGTATCCAGTTGGGTGTCGGTAGTATATGCGTGGTGGGAACAGCGCTCAGTTCGTACAAATACGTCTTCCCCTTCCGGAGCGCCGCGTGCCCTTTCACCGTGGACACGGCCGGAAAGAAGAACACCGAGTCACTCCAAATATTTATGGTACTGGACCATAGGGTGGCGCTGTCATTCGGATGCTGCCAGTCCGTGTACTCAAAATCAAGAAGGTTTCGCATTATGGCGGCAATGTTGTCGTTCTTTGGTTTGATGGCGTCAGAGATTGTATGAGGTATGATAATACCGGTAAACTGCGCTCGTGTTAAGTTAAAAGTGTTTATGTCTGTAACGTTAAGAGTAGATGACAAAGCAAACAGATTCAACACGCCGTCGAAATTGTTCATGCCAATAATAAGGTCCAAAGACGCGAAGAAATTTCGCGCGTTGTGAGTCTGAGAATCATTGCCAAACACTATTTCATGCGGGGACGCTATAAGAAAGTCCCGATCTACAACTGGTTTCCAATATGAAAATTCATCGTCTTGGAGTTGTCGTGGCGTCAGGGCGCGAATACATTCTAAAGGGTTCGGTGCCCGGTCGCAGCCTGTCTTGGAAATAAACGGATTCGCGTTTGGTGAAGGGTGGACACTCCTGCCAGCAAGCGCGGAACCACTCTGAGCAATTACACGCTGAAAGAAGCCTTGATTACCCGGATATAGAGACTGGAATACAACCGACGCTCCACCTGCCGATTCACCAAATATCGTGACGTCATTGGGATTTCCGAGCTAAAAGCTTGTATGTTATCATGGACCCATTTGATTCCTAGGTGCTGATCCCAAAGTCCCTGATTACCCGGAAGTTTCCCATCGGCGCTCTGAATGAATCCGAACATTCCAAGCCTGTAGTTAACTGTAACCACGATGACGTTACCAAACGCACTGATGCCTTCTCCTTGATAGTCTTTGGCTGCGCCTTGTACGAACGCGCCCCCGTGGATCCAAATCATCACCGGAAGTGAAACGTTCTTCTCAAATCTATGAGGTACAAACACATTAAGTGTCAAACAGTCTTCCGTGAAGTTAATGTACCCTCCGTACACCTTAAAGTGTGCAGAAGAAGGAAAGCACGCCATAGGTACCTTGGTAGCGTCGAAAACGCTCAAAAATGGCGCCTTGGGAATCGGCTTCTTGAAGCGATTTTCGCCTGCTGTTGATTCTGCGAATGGAATACTGCGGAATGTTGACATCCTGTACTGGTGTCCGTCCACTGTCAGTGTCTCTTCCAGACCGGAAATAGGTCCCACGGGCGTCTGGACTGTGATACAAACCGCACATCGAAACATAATCACTACAATCGTCATACAAGCTGACACACGCAAACAATAACCTGTCATTTTAAACTATCAGCAACAATTCTTCCAACGAAGTTTGTAAGATGAATTTAATTATAATATAGCTGACTATTTATATGTATCGCTCTTATCTGCGTTTGGTTACTTAATTTAAAAGGTATTACGAAACTGATATCACAAAAGAAATATGTGTCCTAATTTTTATCATATGAATGCGATGGCAGTTACTAGGACATATAGCATAAACAAAGTTATACACAATGACAACAACAGAACTCTCCAAATTATCAAATCGTTTCGCGTTGCAACGCTTTATAATTTTCAGGTTTTAAATCGTCAAAAGATGCATCTAATGCCTATCTTAGAGCTTGGTAAATGTTCAGTATTACTGTTTCCTCGCAAATGTCATAACTAAAACGAAAATAAGCGAATCTGAAACAACTTTTTTAATTTTGACAATTTACCAAAACGTGAAAAGGCCCCTTTAAAAGGTATAATGAAACTGATATCACAAAAGAAATATGTGGCCTAATTTGTATCATATGAATGCGATGGCAGTTACTAGGACATGTAGCATAAACAAAGTTATACACAAAAGTGATTTAATTAATTATATCAATGTTTATATATATATATATATTCGCGAAATTCGTTTTACTTGTTTCGTACTAAGGTTTGCTTTCTTTATTAACGGAATCTGATTAACGTTAACTTGAAAGGTGAAAATGCAATATGACATCGACACACGACAATTGAGGGAAAACATGATTGGATACGACAATATCCAACGACTTTTGACAATGAACAAGGACAAAAATGTTCTATCGATATGGAATCCTGTAACTTTTTATACATGGAATGCCTCTTGTCGCAATTTGAGGTCGACACACGACAACCACCGACACAATATATGAAGATTAGAGTGTCGAATTGTCGCGCTTATTTATGCCGAAAATGTTGCAATAAAAATTGAATGCCTTTTGCCATTGTCAAGTGCCGTTGTTTATTTATGATATTCGCATCGTTTGTCGTGTTGTAACGAGCGTCGCCTTCGGAACGTGATGCCCGATGTTCAACTCGATGACGGACGACAAACGACACAACATTGCGTAAATATCGCGCCTTGAACGACCGCGACCTGACAATGGGACGTTCTCTGTGAAAAAGGGGTTAAATGCATGTGCGTAGAGTGTCGTCCCATATAAGACTGTACAATCTGCACAGGCTAATTACCGTCGAAACTTCCCGCTGATATTTTTCATTTCAAGAAAGTATTTTCTTAGCAAAAATCAAGTTAAGGCGAAAAGTGTCGTCCCTGATAAGCCTGTGCGGACTCCAAAAGGCTAATCTGGGAAGACAATTTACGCGCATGCATTGAACCCCCTTTTCACAGAGCACGGCCCGAATATAAAGACAAAAAGACAATTAACGCGACGCATTATACTAGATATTATACACTTGTAGACTTTTCTAACGTAACACGTAATCAAATCAATACAACTCTCTTATTTTTGAACGGCTTTTGTTGAAATTTTGACCAAGAATCATTCAAAACATGCGTATTAATTTCTGTAAATTTAACGATTACTCTATCATATATCAACAAATGTTAAAGTTACGTCATACAATTCATTATCGTATGAAGAAAACACGATTCATCATGTGTCCATTAAAGCATGCGGAAAAAAAAAAGAAACTTACTACAGAACAACGGTAAACAATATAATACTTGTGCAGTTTCGTTTGCTTCTTCTTGCACCTTTAAAATGAATTAGACGCTGTTAATATTGTGTTTAGTTTTAAATTGAAATCAAACTGGATAAACGTGATAACTTGATTATGATATAGTGTTTTTTTGCACTGGAAGAAGTTTCCTGATTACTTTCTTTATCTACGCGGCTGGCGATCGATTGTGGTATAAATGTAAGACAGGAATCCATTTTCTGAGATAAACAAACAGATGTACAACAATTAAAAATTACTAAAGTATATCATTTAGGACAAACGTTTAAATTGCAAAGTCTCTGTGTGGAATTCTTATCCATAACAATATTCGGAACATGATAACGATTCGACACCTAGGTGCATGTGTACCTACTTGTATCAGACGGTCATAGTAATTATAAGTTCATTTCAATGAGGATTGAAAGACACATTAACAATATGCGGACAAATAGCGTTATTGTTTTGCTGATGCTAGTTTTTGTTGCAAACGAAGCGTACTGTATTACCGTTCAAACGCCCGTGGGAGCTATTTCCGGTCTAGAGGCGACACTGACAGTAGACGGACGCCAGTACCGGATGTCGAAATTCCTCAGTATTCCATTCGCTGAGTCTACTGCTGGCAAAATCGCTTCATGAAGCCGATCCCAAAGGCGCCATTTTCGAGCACGTTCGATGCGACTCAGCTGCCCATGGCGTGTTATCCATCATATTATGAGGCTGAACAGAAGTTAGACAAATATGCTTAACACTCAATGTGTTCGTGCCTCACACTTTTGAAAAGAACGTGTCACTTCCGGTTATGGTTTGGATCTACGGAGGCGCATTTGTGGAGGGTGCCAGTGTGGTATTTCCCGCGGAAGGCATAAGTACCATTGGTGACGGCATTGTGGTCACATTAAATTATAGACTTGGAATGTTCGGATTCATTCAAAGCGCCGATGGGAAACTTCCGGGTAATCAGGGTCTTTGGGATCAGCACCTAGGGATCAAATGGGTCCACGATAACATAAAAGCGTTCACCGGAAACTCCAATGACGTCACCATTTTTGGAGAGTCGGCAGGTGGCGCATCTGTTGTGTACCAGGCCTTATATCCGGGTAACCAAGGCTTCTTCCAGCGTGTGATTGCTCAGAGTGGCTCCGCTTTGGCCTACTGGGCAAGTCATGAATTACCAAACGCAGAGGCTTTCATCACTAAGAAGGCTTGCGACCAGGCTCCGGACCCAATAGAATGCCTTCGCGCCCTCACCCCCGGGCAACTTCAAGACAACGACACTTTACCATGGGCACCGTTTGTAGACAAAGACTTTGTGATCGCTTCGCCAAAAGATATTGTATATGGAACTGACTCAACAACTTCAAGCGCCCGCAATTTCTTCGCATCGTTAGACTTCATGACTGGTGTGAATAATTTCGACGGCGCTCTATATCTCAGAGACGTCTGGCCAAACATCCTGCACTACTCAGATATGAACACGTTTGTCTTGACACGAGAGGAGTTTATCGGGATCGCAATTCCAGCAGTGGTCATTGACATCATCAAACCCAAGAACATACGAACTGCTCTGATTGCCGAGGAGTTACTGAATATACAATACACGGACTGGCAGCATCCGAATGACAGCTCCACCTTGCTGTTCAGTCTCACAAACATGTCCAGTGACGTGGCGTTCTTCTACCCAGCAGTTTCCACGGTAAAGGGTCACGCGTCGCTCGGAAAAGGAAAGTCGTACTTGTACGAACTGAGCGTTGTCCCTACCACACATGCCTTACAGACACCCAACTGGATATCAGGTATTTTAACAAGCATATTAATGTGAGAATGTACGTCTGTTGCTCAGGTCGCATCCCGGATTGCATAGTGTTCGCGGCGAGCTTGCATTCATATTTTGTTATCAAAACCGCGCATCGATATTACAGCACGCGAGGTCGCCGAAAATGGAATTTCTCACTAATGTATGTTGCTGCGACAGCAAATTCGAAACATTGCGTTGTACCTCTGTTTATGTTTCTACATAGTCTCCCGAATATAGGACAGTAAATACCTTCATAGCTTCCGTATTATATAGTTATTGCTATCGTCAGTGTTAAAGATCTTTTAAGGTAGCCTTATCATTAAGAAAACAAAATTAATGTATTATTCTAATTTCCATAAAATGTGTAGACACAAAGTTGATCTGCTTGCTTACCAGATTTGAGCGCAACGTTGGTTGATTAAAAACTTTTTTGAACACCGCAAATGCTGCAAATTCCATTTTTCGAATAGGTTCAAACCACGCAGACGACATTCAGTACGTATTCGGCTATCCGCTGTACGCTGGACCTCGCAGTACCGGAAACTACACGGAGGAGGAGCGACGACTCGCCAGGGGCATGGTTACCATGTGGACGAACTTCGCTAAGTCAGGGTACGTATGGTTACCATGTTGATGGACCTTACCAAGTCCGGTTAAGTATGGTTATCATGTTGACGAAGTTCTCCAAGTCCGGGTATTTATCGTTACCATGTTTACGAAATGTTCGATTACGGGTGAGAACGGTTACAGTATGTGACCAGGCTTCGCAAAGTCCGGGTAAGTATGGCTACCACGTGGAAGAGCGTTGCCAAGTCCTGGTTACCATGTGAACGACAATCGCAAAGTTGGGGGTACATATGGTTATCCTGTGGATAAACTTTGCCCATTCCTGGAACGTATTGTTCCCAACCCCATTTATTATGCCATGTTAATTATTATCACACCTTTATCTTTCAACAGACTGCAAACTATCTATTATGTTTTATTATAGTTATTGAAAAAAATCTTCCAGTAATATAATGATCGGTTTGCTGTTACGTTTTAGGTTATACATTAACATTCCCTTTTAATCCTTAGGGACCCAAACACACCGGAAGATGCCCGCCAGTTCACCAACGCCACCTGGGCCGAGTATGACCTTGATTTTCAGAGCTTCCTACAGTTCACCAATCAGGGAGCACTTTCGGGGTCCCAATTCCAAGCGCGCCGGATGCAGCTGTGGTCAGACCTCTTGCCCACATCTAAGGGATTCCATGGATAGTTCAGCTTTCTATTGACGTACATTAAATTAACATTAACGAGTCCATATGTTTGTACAAAATGATCGCCACAACACGATAGCTTACATTACCAATTTCCGTCATAAACGTTATAAAGACAAACTAAAATTTCAAATGAAATAATGTAATAGTAAAGGCAGCAAAACTATTATATTTTCGAACTAATATGTCAATACACGACTTTACCTGTAAACATGTTGTCGATGTTATACAAAGATATCGGTGCAAATTTCCAAAGTTTGAACAGACTGTAACTTTCCGTTTAATGTTAACCTATATACATATGTCAATTACACTATGTGGATTTTGTTTGTTATTAAAGAATTTTTGATTGAATAAAATGAATGTATACATTTGAATATTTAAATTATTTATTTCAAAAACGACCTTTGTAATTTCCAAAACTATATGAAATGTGTTGAGCTCTACAGAAATTCCGAGTTCTCCAACAACAGTTCTGAAAAAAAGAACAGAGAGTAGTACTTGATGACATTGAACTTATATTGAAGCAGCGCTATGCAAAAACGGGGCTTAATGTATATGCGGAAAGTGTCGTCCCAGATTTTCCACTCATTTTTATCAGGGACGACATTTTCCGCTTGTATGCTATTTTTCGCGAAAAGGAAGTCTTTCCATCTTGGACGATTCTTTACGCACGCGCATTTAGCCCTGCTTTCCCATAGTCTTATATGTGAATAGTCTTATATGTGAACAGTATGCTATCATTAGCACAATACTAATGTATTGAGGGTTATTCATGTACAATATACCCGATGCTTGATAATAAGAGTAGCTTAATGGTTCAAAGTTTTTTCTCCCATTAACTTTTCTTAATCATGTTTGATTATTTAGTACATACTATGAGATTCATTTGCAAAAACGAGAGGAAAAAACGCTATCAACCTTTCATAAAACTTTCTAAACGTTGAGTTCGGTAAATTTGCTAAAACATACGTCACTCTTTTTCATTTAGCTTGACTTCTGAGCAAAACTTTGATTAATTTGATTACATTTTTCAAACATTACAATGTCTTTGGTAGTTAATTTACCAATGGAACATACTTTGTAATACTAGTATCACATACTGTGTCGACTTTGCATTGTGTAAATTATTAAGTATATGAAATAATCAAACACGCCTAATCTAGAAGCGATTATCTCAAGAGCGGTAACAGCAGCGATAATTAAAAAGAGGCACTATGACCATCGGATTAACACTTTACCACTTTGATAGGTATTTTTACGCATGTGCATTCCCTTACAAAGTACTCAATAGATTCAAGTTTTAAAGGCTTCATTTCCAACCCTAAGGTACTGATGAGCAGCAAACAGCATACAACCTGAACAGACTGCGAGTTACTCGCATGCTGTTCTGGTTTTATGCTGTTTGCACATAGCACATTGCACATAGCTATTTTCACTTTGCTTCTTACTTATTTTTGAATAAGATAACATGTTGTGAATTTACATTAATCTGAAGAAAGAGCGGGATATTAAGAAATTATCATTGACTTACAACAGCCTTATTATTTTATTATTTTCACCGGTCACCATTAATCAACAACCTGTTAACGTTACACTTAATGTGTCCTAATTCATGACATCCCGATATCAGATACTTCCCGTTTGGAACACTAAACTGTACGGTGGCACATGTGTGGCATATGCAGGGTTTATTTAGGTAATTAATACGACTTCATATTTCGTTTCCAAGAGATAATTAACTCCTGTGAAGGACTAAGTGGATCATATAAACGCCATAGTTATTCGTGTGAACGACTTCTTTAATCGTGGGAGCGACTTCTTTAATCGTCTAAACAACATAGCATTTCGTTGAAATGACGTTATAAGAAGCAAGGCCGAGATAAGCAAGTCTTGATCACGACGTTGCAAGCCAGATATTAAAGGGGCCTTTTCACGTTTTGGTAAATTGACAAAATGAAAAAAAATGTTTCAGATTCTCAAATTTTCGTTTTAGTTATGATATATGTGAGGAAACAGTAATACTGAACATTACCATTCTCTAAATTATCCATTATATGCATCTTTTGATGATTTAAAAACCTGAAAATTATAAAGCGTTGCAACGCGAAACGATTGAATTTTTTGGAAAGTTCTGTTTTTGTCGTTAAATTTTGTGAAACTACGAGGATTGCTTATATTAAATATAAAATACATCCCTCGTTGTATAAGCACAGATGTCCGAATGGTCTAAATAGTATCTAGACATTAATTCCAAGACTTCAGGGGTCAGTGGTTCGAGCCCAGCTGATGATTACTTTTTTGCTTTTTTTATTCTTGTTTTTTTACTGGAGCTTTTAAGATCCAATGTTTAACTTTATCAATATAAAGCATTAAATGACAAACTTAAATACATGCCAAAATCTGTGAAAATGCCCCTTAAAATAAACAAGAGCATATTCATCCGTGACCCCGTAATGCTATCAGTTGTGTAATTTAAACCTGTTAAATAAAGTACACGTCTGTAGATATGAAACTAAGTCTGCGACATTATGACGAAAATTTGATTTCCATTCACAAGCCAAGTTTTAGCGTTGAAAATTTATAAGTTGACCGTACAAAATGTCTGGTGTTCGTTTCAGTGAGTCATTTTGTATAACGGTTATAGCGGCTATGTTTGGATGTGTGGATTGTATAACAATCAAGACACCCGGTAGCTATTTCCGGTGTACAGGAAACGTTGATAGCTGACGGACGCCAGTACCGAGTTTCGAAGTTTCTCGGTATTTCATTCGCAGAGTCTACCGCCGGAGAAAATCGCTTCAATAAACCAATTCCCGAGGCGCCATTTTTCAAGCACTTTCGACGCTACCCAGAATCCTATGGCGTGCTTTCCGTCTCATTTGGGAGGCGAAATAAAGTATGGAAAGTATGTTAATTTCACAGAAGACTGTTTGAATCTCAACGTTTTTGTTCCCCATACATTTGAGAAGAACGTGTCGCTTCCGGTGATGATTTGGATTTACGGAGGATCTTTCGTAGAGGGCGCAACCGCAATATACCCAGGGGAAGGCATCAGTGCGTTTGGTGAAGTCATCGTGGTTACAGTTAATTACAGAATCGGTATGTTCGGATTCATCCAGAGCGCCGATGGGAAACTTCCGGGTAACCAGGGACTTTGGGATCAGCACCTCGGGATCAAATGAGTTCATGATAACATACTAGCTTTTACAGGAAATCCAAATGACGCCACGATATTTGGCGAATCGGCAGGTGGTGCATCTGTAATATTTCAGTCTCTTTATCCGGGCAACCGAGGATTCTTTCAGCGTGTGATTGCTCAGAGTGGCTCGGCGCTTGCTTATTTGGCAGTCCATGCTACACCAAACGCAGAACCGTTGATTGCCAAGAAAGGCTTCGAGCGGGAGCTGGACCCAGTAAATTTCTTCGAGTCCTTTCGCCTCGGCAACTCCAAGACGACGATACTTTGGCCTGGCAACCAGTTATTGACAGGGACTTTCTCATATCGTCCCCACATGAAATCATTTTCGGCAATTTTACTCACACTCAGAACGCGCGAAATTTCGTTGCATCTTTGGACCTTATGACTGGCGCAAATAATTTAGACGGCGCTTTGTACTTCAGAGATGTATGGCCATTCATTTTTAAGAATTCAGATATGAATACGTTTCACCTATCACGTGGACAATTTACAGGTATTGCAATACCGTCTATAATCACGGACGTCATCAAACCACAGAATCACAACATTGCCTCAATAATGGGGAAGCTTCTTGATTTCGAGTACACGGACTGGCAGCGTCCGAATGACAGCGCCACCCTGCTGTTCAGTCTCCTCAACATGTCCAATGACGTGTTTTTTTCTCTACCCAGCCGTGTCCACGGTGAAAGGGCATGCGGCACTAAGGAAGGGTAAGACTTATTTGTACGAACTGAGCGCTGTCCCAACGACGCATACGTTACAAGCACCAAACTGGATACAAGGTGACTGTGTGCAAGTAAATACATGTAAACTCTTGGGAAAATTGGGCTTAATGCATGTGCGTAAAGTGTCTTTCCAGATTAGCCTGTGCATTCCGGGGAGCTATAGGCTAATAAGGGTCGACAATAGACGCACGTGCATAATGTCTGGTTTTCACAAAGCTCTCATAGACTTGCATTTTCGTTTGGAAGAGATTCTTTAACGAAAAACACCATAATAGCGGAAGGTGTTGCCCCATATTAGCCTATGCGGAATGCACACGCTGTGCCGGAACGATACTTTAAGCACATGTTGTCCCTATGCGGATTGCACACGCTGTGCAGGAACGATACTTTAAGCACATGTTGTCCCTATGCGGATTGCACACGCTGTGCAGGAACGATACTTTAAGCACATGTTGTCCCTATGCGGATTGCACACGATGTGCAGGAACGATACTTTACGCACATGGTTGTCCAATAGCGCTGCTCATATAATAATCAGCATAGATCTACTATATGTACTGTGAAACCATTATTCGTTTAGAAGAGATTCTTTAACTCCATTATAGCGGAAAGTGTTGCCCCTATGCGGATTGCACACGCTGTGCAGGAATGATACTTTAAGCTCATGGTTTTCAATAGCGCTGCTTACATTATACTCAGCATAAATCTACTGCATGTAAATGTATTTGATAAAACTAATATGCTAAGGTGTATAAAATAAATGTAAGATTACCGTTATTATTAACGCATGTTTTTGTAAAAAATGGTATTACAGGACTGTCGATTTTTCATTGTTTATCAGCTAATGAAAATAGTTTTTCAATTAGAACAGCGTGTACTTCGTTATGCTGGGGCAACTGTCTACTATGATGTGTGACCTTGGCGTATGCTTAACATGATCCTTTTGCGCGCCTTTTTACAAATCACAAAAAAGGTAAATAGGAACATTATCATTAGAATGGTAATACATTTTAGGAGTGTTGAGGGCAAATCGGGTAAAATATATGAGTATAAAGTATGGTACCAAAACAAAAACGGTACTTTCCCCATACGCCGGATTTATTGTTAGAAGTGACTTAAACAGGAAATAACATAAAATCGGAAAGCGGCATCGCGTAGCTGTATGGGGATTGGGCACTTATGCACATGCATGAAATTCGATTTTGAACGACACAAAAATGTTCTAGATTTAAAATTATAATTTCATTTAATCACGTTTCAAGGTTCTTACCACTCAGACGACATTCAGTACGTATTCGGCTATCCGCTGTACTCTGGACCTCGCAGTACCGGAAACTACACGGAGGAAGAGCGGCGACTCGCCAGGGGCATGGTTACCATGTGGACGAACTTCGCTAAGTCGGGGTTAGTATGGTGACCATGTGTAAGAACATCGCCAGGTCGGCTCATGTTAGTGTTTTATGTGTTCGAACTTTGCCCTGTTCGGGTACGTATGGTTGCCATCTTGTTTAACTTCACTTATCCGGAAACGTTGTCAGTCTGCAATTTTAGTCAATAACATATTGTTATTTTATTATGGAGCAAATTTTTTAATTGATGAAGTTATGTAAATATCTTCTTTAAATCTACAGTGGCCCGAACCAACCGGAAGATGCACGCCGGTTTACCAACGCCACTTGGGTCGAGTATGACCTTAACTCTCAGAGCTTCCTGCAGTTCACCAATCAGGGAGCACTTCCGGGATCAAGATTAGAAGCGCGCCGGATGCAGCTGTGGTCGGACCTCATACCGACAATAGCCCTTATGGAGACCCCCCAAGCACACGGCACAGGGACGGTTCACGTACCTGAAATCATAAATGGGAAATAATTTCGTGACAATTAACCCTCACAATTGTATTCGATTTGGTTTCAGCACTGTTCCTGTATATATATATTCAACTGTCATAAAGCACTATACAAGCACCGCTTTCATGCTGTTGTATCCATATACGTGAATAAAATGTGTGGAACAATATTTCAGGCTTTCTTTATGAAGTGGTAAATGAGATAGATAGTTATGCAATGTTTCCTATTTCATAATAATTTCACGCTAACAATCCGCAAATTAGCATCAAACTAGTATGTTCAATATTATTGGCAATTTATAAAACGTTATTAATTGACTGTCAAACACAAATTTACGAGCTTGAAAATTTCACAGAACAAACCTTTAATTGCTATGAAATTATAAATGTATGATGTGTGCAAAGTGTTTTCGATAGTAAATTAACAGCTTGATTAATTGTTTTGTGTAATGTAATATTCCAGAAACTGTGAACTGCAATTAAAGTATGCAGAGATAACCCTTTTGTGTTTTAAATATATGGTCCCTGCTAAAAATGACTTTTAATCATCTATGTGAAAGTGTTATGCGTCTTTTTTAAGACTGCATTTGATTCGATGAAATAGTATACACAATAGTTTTTAACCACACCATGCGGTTGCTTGTTGAAGATAACACTAATGGATTTATTACCGTGTGGTATTGGTAACCACAAAAATTTAAACCCCTAATGAGTCATTTGAATCCTTGATAATTAGACATAAAAACACCCAAAACGTGTTTTCATGTGCCTCTAGCTCGGTAGTAGTTGGGGACCTTCGAGCGGCTGATGGTGGATTCTTCGCACTGTGACATAATACACGGACCGACAGCTTTCTCATTAACCTCAATTTCAAGTGTGGACACAAATTCTAATCTCTGTTGACTGGGCCTCATTTTTACACGCCTACTGCACATATGCTTTATTTTCTTAATAGTGTTTGTACTAACATCACATTGTTGTTATTTTTCTGTTTATATATGCAAAAGAAACAAAATTATATAGACTACAGTATTCATTTTTCGAAATTGAAGCAATTTAATATGTGAGTGATTGTGTGTGTTGTTTTCTTTTTCGATAACATGAATAAGAATGGGGCTCTAAGCGCTTGAGAGAAACTCTCGTCATTTTGATGAGACTGATCCGCGGTAAAGTAGAAAGCTGAACTGTGGAGCAATTTTGTCAATCGGATGCTGCCATATATGGTAAATCAAGTATCCAGACATATACGGCCGGTTGCTTTCTTTTTGTTGTTAAATAATAAGATAAACGTGGTGAAGTAGTACTGGATGTTCTGACAAACGTATTTTAAATATAGGGCGCCGCCAACGTACCAGTCATAAAGAAAGATTTCCTTTACACCATAATAATGTCTAGAGATGCAACAAAATGCGCTGAAAGAGGCCGAATTAGTTCCCAAAAATGTCATTTTGTGCAGCGATCACAAGGACGTTGTTTCCAAACGTTTGTCCGAAGTCATGACAGTCAGTTGCCTGGATGTTATTTCACATTCTCGAAACGTTTCTTGGCAAAGAATGGACGATTAGATAAAACATTGAAATGGGGGTTTGTCTCAAAGCAACAACAACAATATCAAATGCATACATTTATTTAGGGTCCACCATAACAATTTATGTACATGATCAAACAATTATAGAGATACACATCGGAGTGTATCCGAGAATAACATCTCAAACATTCCATTCTGACGATATGAGAGCATGTTATAAGATGCAATTCACAATATTGTAATAAAAACTGTACGTAGATCTTAAGACAATTTTTAGTATATAACATATTGTCATACAGTTATTAAAAGATATATTCCTAAACAGTACGTTACTGCCCATGTAATCCATTAAATTTATTCACATTTCCATAAGTCTCCAGTTAATTCAAAACTTGAATAGGACATACCAACTTATGCTATGACAATCGGTACTCTTCTATTTTTATCCAAAACGCACCAATTTAAATAATTGATATGAGAAAAGTCTTGATGTAAGATTTCACAACCAACCAACAACAGAAAATTAACAAATGTCTTCGAAAACGTATTTGATTGTGCCGTTATTTGAGTTATTGGGATAATGTTTATCCTTAAACATGTAATCTAGCTCGTAAGTACAAACACAAAAAGTCTGGCATGCTACACACATATTTGCAAAACATCTACAGAAGATTTGGTTGATGAATGAAAGACGTTTAAACCTTTATTTACAAAATAAAAAAACTGCAAAACATGAGTACCACGATTCACGAGCATTTTCATTTCTACGTATTTTTGTCTGCCTGACAACCCGCTCCAGTATATTAAATTTGAAGAGGGTATAGTATCATGCTTGTAGTGATACTTTCCGTTCAGCTGAGAATGTGAACAGACATTGTACCACCAGCCACTGCCCCTATCGCAAGCACAACAGCCACCACTATAATTATCATTGTCTGCATCGTACGTTGAATGTATCGTGATTTTAAATATTGTGACAATGTCTATAATTGAACATACTATTACCGTTGACAGTGAAGAAACATCACAAATAATAAATGCACTCTTTAATAAGACACTCACAGTCTCGAGTTCAATAAAATGTTTGCAAAAAATAGACAGCTGTTGCTGTTCATAAATAAAAAGCGTTCAAGCATGTTTTAAAATAAAATAAAGCACATAAGAACAACAATTTAGTGCATTTTCATTTCTACGTATTTGAGACTGCCCGACAAACCGCTCCAAACTATGTAATTTCCATATACACTATCATGCTTGTAGTGGTACTTTCCGTTCAGCTGACAACTATAACAGCCACTATACCACCAGCCACTACCAAATAGGCAAGCACAACAGCGACTATCAACTTCATTGTGTGCATCGTACGTCGAAAACGTATGTCCATTGTGATACGCTAACTGATCACCAGCATCTCCACTGTTTCCGCCAACCTTCAAGGTATATTTTCCAGCCTCTGACGAAACACCAAACTCGTTATACATCGCATAGACCTTCTCCCCTTCAAATGTCTCAATGTCTTTTCGCAACTGACGCGATTGAAATTTAGTTAGTTGGTAGATGTACTCGTTACCCAGCCAGAAGTCACCATTCATATCACCAAATCCCGCCTTGTTTTCGTCCCAAGACCGTTCAAAATCAACCGTTCCGTATTTGCGACGCTGAATTACGAGCCAGTCCTTGTCTTCATTGATCTCGCAATATACAGGAATGCATGCGGGCTTAAAGTCGGGATATATTGTGTGGATCCCACTTTTATTAACATCTTTACAAGATGTAGGTCGCTTCGTAATTGTTTTGTCTTTATTTTCGTGTGTCTCAGCAAATGTGTTGAAAACATTCTGAAACGTACTTGTATAATTCATTACATGAGAGGTGAAATTGTCCAAAGATGTGTTCATACTCTGTATCAAAGACTTCACTTTCATACTTGATTTCCTGAAATCGGGTGCTTTTTCCTCCGATTGTGACAATATCTTTTGACTATAAATGTCCTCCATGTGTTTTATTTCCAGCAGTAATTGTTCTTTTATTTTTACCGCTTCTTCTCTGAACTGTGTCATAGAATTATTTAGTTGGTCGTTCGTTGTTGATATATCATCAGAAAAATGCATTCGACTATTTCACGAGAAAATGTCCATCGAGAAATTGCGCATCGAGTCCAGAAGACCCTGCTAATTTGGCATACAAAGTTGCGATATCCTCTCGTCTGTAGTCAACTTCAGTTTTAAGTTCTCTTCTTAGGTCCTCTACAATATGTTGTACGTATCTAAGCCTTTCCTCAATTCGATTGCCGGGAAAACAACAGACTTCTTTAGAGAGTATACCAATCCACATAACAAAGAAAACCGAGAGCTTCATTATTTTTTTTGTGCTGCTATTAACACTTATAATACATATATTCGCAGATTAGTCGCTATTCAGCGCTTACAGAAAACTGGAATAATTTTACCTGCAGCTGCGATCCAACAAAACAAAAACTGTGTAAGAAGAGGGAAAATCCTGAAGTAACGTGAATTTCTAACGGTTTAACATATGTGTATTCTTTTTCGGCGTACCTGTTTAACCAAGCTTTTCACCTTAAATAACCTTAACATAACGCCAACAGGCCCGAATGAATGCATTCGAATATTTCATTTGCTAATTCGAGAGTAAAAAACACAGAACATTTGCTACATCACTGCGTTTGTAAACAAAATTAAGGATGTAATATTGTTACCTGTAGGGAATTGCAAACTACTTTCTGTATGTTCATACGACACATAGACACACATTTTGGCCCAGTTATAATTCGTGTTAAAATCCATTTCGCTGCCGTACTCGGTCAACCCGACTGGAAATCGTTCCTGAAAGCCTAAATAGGCTACCGAAATTTGTCAGTTTGTTATAAATTAACCAATTCGACTTTAATTTAGTTGTTTCATTTACAATAAGCAATGAGATTCTTTAAGACTCACGTCATGCGTAAATGGGCCTTATTCCTTATGCGGCCAGCGTAGTTATAGCCCAGCCTGCGCATCTCTGGTCTGGATATACCTCATGTGACGACGAAACCTTGCGTGATTTTATAGCGGACAGCGCAGCTCCTGACCACACTGCGCAATTGCGCAGACTTGGCTTGAGCTTCGCTTGCCGAAACGCCATAACAACCATTTTCGCATGACGCGGCTTTGAAAGTGTGATTTGGCTTTTCGATAGAAAACTGTGTGTTAACAAAGTATTAGTGTACCATATATTTCGTTGGTGAAGAAATAAACTCATTATAAGCCATGTGGGGACACATGATGCGATCTTCAGTATTTATTTATTTATTACCTACGAACACTATTGTCTGGTTTGAATATACGTGCACTAAATAACACACATTTCATGCGGTGTATATGCGAATAACAAGTGCAAAAACAACAACAATTAAACATTTGTATCCAATTTAATTATTTAAAAACTTATTTTCTTTCTAACTATATTTCAAGGTCAGGTTATATGCCGAATATCTTTTTTAAAGACATTTCTTGTTTAAAAAAACCTCTTTATTTTCTCGATTTGTGTAATACAAAATGCATGAAAAAAAAATTAAAAACTGTTATTTTTTATCAAATATTTGTTATGAACATATGTTTCAGTCTCTTTTCATTTGCTTTTTAATGTCAAACTTATTCTGGACTTTTGGTAGGTCCCTCGAATATTTCTGCAAATACCTAACTAAAATTCATATCTTGATTTACATAGCCAAGCCCTGGGAAAATAAGTTTGCAGACTTCCCACACATATCCCGCCGATTAATGGGTACCACATTTGATGTGCCGTAGAGATACGAGAATTGCTTCTAATAAAACTTTTGGAGCCGTTTGCACTTGATATCTTGATATAATCTCTATCAGGGTGTTTTTGTTTGGATGTTTTACAATACACACAAATTAATCAGTATCGAACCCATTCCGAAAACTATCAAATATAAAGAAGTGAAACTCCAGCTGCTGGAGCAGTATTGAATTTTCATTAAAAACAATTAGTTGGTCCTTTATTTAAGGCAAGTGACCGATTGCCCAAACAGTACAAAACAGCACAATACAGCACAATACAAACCAACATAAACACAAAATATGAATAAAGCTGGGGTCACCGCCTTGGAACGGTCAATGCAAAGCATTGGGGGTTTAAACCTGGTTATAGAGCGCTCAACCTCACACTTGGCCCAGCAATATTCATAATACATCAAAGCAATAAATGTAAATGTGAGAAGAATTGTTGCAGGTTGCACCCGAACGAATTTTTATTTTAATATGAATCTTGTAATGGTGTTACACTACCTTAATGAAAATCCCTTAAATTGGTGATTATCGATTTATTGTATGCGATGCCCTTACAAAATGTTACCACATTACGTATAGTAATTGTAAATTAAATAAATGGTATCGATATTTACATAAATGGAATTATTGCGCATTATTTTGAAATGATATTATACAACAGCTTCACAGTCAATTTTTAAAATGTAAAAAATCGTTAAATATGTGCGTGCCTATTTATATTTTTAACGTGTCTATTGTCATTTTGCCAGCTCTAGCAATTTTTCATGCAAAACAAGACAACATTGTCGTATTATAAACATGTTTATTTTGCATCCTTACCGAGGATGTATTGTATTTTGTGTATATTTTTGTTATTTAAAATTATTACATAATGTAATACACAACGCAACATCAGTATCTCGTATTATATACATGAACAACCAAAAACTTTAAATCATCGATTAGTTAAACTGTTGCAATCGCTAGAGTAGACACGCAGTGCGTTCCATCTTGCAGCATATCGAGGTCTGATGCGATCTCTAGACTTGAACCGAAGTGCGTTCCATCTTGCAGCATATCGAGGTCTGTGTTAGGTAAGTCTAAACGTCGTTTCGAAGCCAGAATGGCCTATCGTCATTTGAGCTTATACTGTAAATGCAGTTTGGCTTTTCATAGATGATATGCACAAGAACGGAATCAGGTCTGTTTGCAATGCAATAAGATCGTTCGAGTTTCATGGAAAGAAGTATTTGATGTCCTATATGTCGTTTATTTGTGAACCAAATCTACTGTTCAACATTATAGTCTGTCATGCAAGGGTGCAAATAATATACTTAATTGGGTACATTATGTGACGAATATTCCTTTTTTTAAATTTGTGTGTTAATTTGATATATTATCATACGGACTGTGAACAAATTTGTAAAAAACAGCTGATAAAAGTGCTATGCTAGCGTGAAGTGCACTGTTATCAACTAAACAAAATATTAAATGTTACAATAAATTGTTACAATAAATACGGCGGATAACGGAATAACATACGATACAACTTACGCATTATCTTTTTTAATGACCATATTATGTAAACTTAAGAAATAATTTGAGACTTAGGTTGGTTATTTCGGTAATAACCGAGATTTGAAAAAAGCATTGAATTGAGTAATTGTTGTTTAATGCAGAAAATACCAACACTTACCCGTTACTTATTTTGATTCTACCTCAATTTCAAATTATTTGTCTGTTTGATATAAGTACTACTTTAATCTATATTTCGCCTTTTCTCTGCGGAAAACCTTTACACATACCTAATGTCTGAAACAATGAATGCTTTTTAAAGACAAATTTGTCTATTTTCAAATTAATTGTTCTTTCTCAAAAGAACTAAATAAATCGTGCGTAGTATCTTGCCTCATAATTGTCATGTATTGTATTTGTAAAGAATATTGTAATGTAAGGTATTGTCTTGTTAAATCATGCAGTCATTAGTTATTTGAATTGAGGTTTATATCTGTGTAAATTTATGAATAAAGTCAGTTGTGAGTAACCAACCAACGAGTTCAGAGTTATTACATAATGTCAGAAGTGGCAGCACAATGGTGACACGAGGCCAAGCCGTGGCTATGATCGTGGTCCAGCTAACGTTGGTGCACACAATGCAGAAGAAGAAGAAATATTTTATATGTTCGACCAATATACATCCACAAATTATGTTTACACAGTACAACACAACGGCGATGAAACGAGTTACAAAGAGTTGACAGTAAACATGAAGGTCAACAACAAACATTTGCGTTTGGAGATAGACAGTGGTGCACTATGCAAAGTGCTCTCGAGACGAATTGCTGAGATATTTTGTGCGGAATTCACAAAATTACAGAGTAATGACCGCATAAATGGTGTAAGCGAAACGCTGATCAAGGCATTTGGAAATATAATTTACCTTGCAAATACAATGACATGAAGCACCATTTAACATTTCAAGTGATTGATGGACAGAGAAACTTAAATTTGTTGGGCAGAAATGATTCAGTGAAACTTGGCCTTATCATGAGAGTAAAAAGTACACAGATTGAAATAGAGCAACTGAAGAATTCACATATGTTCAAGGCGATCCAATTGGTTGTTTGGCAGGGGAGTATGGCATCAAGATCAATGAGACAGTGGCACCTGTGGTACATGCACCTCGTTCAGTTCTAGTGCTATACGGGATGAACTGAAAGAGCAGTTAGACCATCTGGAGCAATGAAAAATAATAGCAAAACAAACAGAGCCGACATAATGGGTGAATAGCATGGTGTGCGTCAGAAAAAAGAATGGCAAAGTTCGCATATGTATTGATCCAGCTGATCTGAACAAGGCGATCATGCGTGAACACTATCCAATGAAAACAATTCATGAAGTTGCAATAAGATTGCATGGAAGCTAAATATTTCAATAAACTGGATGCGAACATGGGTTATTTTCAGGTGAAAATGACTGAGAAGAGCTCAAAACTCACAATATTTAACATACCATTATACGATCGATACCGATATCTTAGAATGCCAATGGGTGCACGATGTTCCAGTGAAGTGTTCCAGAGAGAAATGGAGAAGCATTTTTGAGCAATGGATGGTGTAGAGATCGTTGTTGTCGATATTTTGGTCGATTGAAATAGCACAGAGGAACATAATTTGAGGCTACGAGCTGTACTTGAACAAGCAAGAAGCATTAATCTAAAACTCAACAAAGAGTAGTGTTTATTTGCACAGCCTGAAATGAGTTACCTTGATCACAAACTGACAGGAGAGGGGCTTAAACCGACAGAGGAACGCATTGCGGCAACAGTAAAAATAAAAGAGACCGAGAACCAGCTTGAATTGCTTACGATACAAGGCTTGCTTTGCTATGTTGATTAATTCTTTCCTGGATTGAGAGAAGTGAATGCTCCTCTACAAGACCTTAAACAAACGAAAATTGGAATTGGACAAACGAAGCTAGAGAAGCCTTCAAAAGGATCAAGGAGGCGCTTACGTCAACAGAAGTCTTACGTTACTTTGACGTATCAAGACCGGTTACGTTAACAGTTGACGCATCTAAGAGAGGTTTAGGAGCGGCAATAATTCAAAGAAATGGTGTAGTAGCATATGCATCTCATGCTCTGACATCAGCAGAACAGAAGTATGCTCAAATAGAAAAAGAAATTTAGGCTGTAGCATTTGGCTGCGAGCGATTTCACAAACTACTGTACGGGAATAAAAGAATCACATTGGAATCCGATCACAAACAACTTGAAAGCATAATGAAGAAGCCCATTCATACGGCACCATGACGGATAAAACGAATGATGCTGAAGTTACAGCCATATGATTTCAAATTAATTCATAAGAAAGGAAAAGAAAAGGGCCAACAGATTGCCTGAGCAAAATGCCATAACATGAAAAAGAGAAACAAAGGAAGGATGATGAGCTGATGGTACTCGTTGCGAAACTATATGCTTGTACAAATCATGAAAAGATAGGAAATGCAAAAGCAGATGATGACCAGCTTCAGATAGTACAACAAATAATCATATCAGGATGGCCAGAAACGAGCAATTAATTGCAGATGAAGCAAGACCATTTTGGGAATTTAGAGATGAATTGTCAGTGTACAATGGCGTTTTGTACAGAGGTCAGAGTGTCTGCATTTCAATGAGTCTCAGATGAGAAACAACGAGAGCTATAAACAAATTACATCGTGGAATTGTGAATTGCAAGAGAAGGGCCAAATAGTTGGTCTATTGGCGTGGTATGAATAAGCAAATAGAAGATGAAGTAAGCAAATTCAGTGTATGTTTGACATGCAAAAACAAGCCAGCAAAAGAGACAATCATTTTGCAAACTGTACCAGGATTTCCATGGAACAAAGTTGGCACAGACTTATTTGAAGTCAATGGTTATCATTACTTGATCATGGTAGATTATTACTTAAACTTCATCGAAGTATCACCTTTACTTCACGATACAAAAACAAGTACAATAGTGAAACAAAGGAAAGCTAATAAGCACGATATGGCATCATGGACACACTTGTGAGCGACAGCGGTCCACAATTTTCATGTCAAGAATTCAAATTATGTGTGGATTCATACAACATTAAACAAGTGACATCATCTCCACTATACCAGGAATCAAACGGTTTGGCTGGATGAGCTGTTCGAACGGTGAAGAATCTCACAAAGAAATTTTTTGAGACATTTGATGACATTTACTTGTGCTTGCTAGAATTGCGTACCACTCCTCGAGATGATGAAGTAGGTTCGCCGATGCAGAGGCTAGCGGATAGGAGAGCTAGAACTATCATATCAATATCGACAGGGCTGCGGAAACCCCAAGCTGACCAAACAGGAAAGATTGCGTAACAATTGAATGATTATAGATGCAAACATAAATTCTACTACGACAGACACGCAAAGGTAAAAGAAGACCTGATGCAAAATGATGCAGTACGAATCAAAACACTAACAGGGTGGAGCCCTGCAGAATATGTGCAAAAATCGCCATATCCTCGTTCGCACATCGTTAAGGCTAGCGAACGTGAACATGAATATCGGCGTAACACGTCTATGCTCACGAAAACCAACAAGGCATTGAAACACACGATGAAACAATGCCAAAATTACCGATGGTTTTCAGAGATTTGCAACAAAACGATAGAAAATTGTAAATGAGCAACATAGATGTGCAATGAACGACAGGAATTTGCCAACAAACGACAGAGAGTTTCCAAGAGAGCAGCTACTGGTGAAACAACATTCAGACAGCAGCGAAACAACGCGAAAGAACAAATCCCTACGCGTTCAGGACGAGCAGTGAAATCACCAAGTTATCTCAGAGATAATGGGTGTTAAAGTGTGGCTTGGACATAATAATTCCGTTACATAATTACTGGTGTGACGATATAACACAGAAAGTTCGTGTTGTATTATTATCAATATCATTTATGATACATTTTATTTAATTTACGAAAATATATCCATAACATTTACGTTTAAAAAGGACATAGTATTTTTAAACTAATAATCTTAGTGGATTACACAAAATTCATGTAATAGTTTTGTGCATAGAAGTTATTTTAATTAAAGTAGTGTAGCAAGTATACTTTCTACCCAAAACGTATTTTGTATTTCATATATCATAATAGCATTGTATTGGGCAATATAGCATGTTATCTCGAAATAATTACGCGTTTTGATGTTGTTTGTACACATTTATTTTATCATATCAAAATCTTGGTTAATGTTCAAAGATTCAGGTTTTTTTTCTCCTAACAACAAATTGTTTAAAAAAAATTCTTCTCACGGAAATCCAACACTTCATTGTTTCTAAGTGTCTAATTTCTAGCTTGTTTTCATTGTGATCACCGTTTTTTTATCATTTCCTAGCTGAAACCCGACATTTATTGTATCTGGCATATGTTAAACATACATTTATTCCTGAACAAAGCCTGAATCTGTGAAAACAGCGAAACATTTTCAAAACTCAGGGAACATGTATTTAAGTGAATAATTGTGTCTTATTTGTTGTAAAATTGTTCACTTGATTTTATCAATTTCTATTCAATATTTAATTAAAATGAAGTTCTGCATAAATTAAATTGAATTTTGTTTAAATGAAATGTTCTATTTTCAATAACAATTTAAAACTCTGAGGTTTAAAAGAAAAATTCCCATTATGATTTTATGAACAGAGAAGTATATAATATGTTTCGTCAGGTTATGCTATCAACAAATTATAAACCTATTCGTATATGTAATGATAGAGAAGTTGATGTATCATGAATTTATCATTTAAAAAAAAGAAAAGATATGTCATGTATTGTAATTCCAGGGACACAATCGTATTGTCTTGTTAAAGCATGCAGGCATGAGTTATTTGTATTGAGGTTTATATCTGTGTGAATCTATACATAAAATAAGTTGTGAGTTACCCACCAACGAGTTAAGAGTTATTACATAAATCGTTTACAAAATTGATTTGAAATATATCTTCAAAACATGCCAATGTCTTTTTCAAAAATGAATTTTTTCATGTTAAGTTAATACAGATGTTCTATGTACATTATTGTGGTATAGCTTGCACTGGCCACGCCTACTTGCAGGACACGCCTACGGCATGAATGCCTCTTGGATAGCATGTTCAGGGAGAGACTGTTTTGTATGCTTGACGAGTACTGATGTATATAAAACCAGTATAACCTTGAATGGTGTTTGTTCCTTAAATGGAGTTCCTTTAATGGTGCTAACTAGTGTATTCTGTAGATGAAACACTACAATTGGCGACGAGGATATTAAACGTTCAATTACATTGTCTTAAATGATGGAAAAAGAAAACGACTCTTTGCCCCGATTCGATGTGCATGGTGAACCGTCGGGATTAGCGGCAAAGTGGAAACGTTGGTTTCGAGCGTTTGAACTGTATGTTGTCGGGAAAGGAATTAAAGACAATGACCGTAAACATGCATTGTTGCTTCACATGGCTGGCATGGAAGTGCAGGATGTATTCTATACTTTGCCGGAAGGAGAGGGAGCACGCGTTTATGCTAGAGCCGTCGATGCGCTAAGCAAGCATTTCGCGCCACAATCGAATGTTCCTTACGAAAGACATATGTTCCGGAAGTTAGATCAGTCGCCGACAGAATTCGTGGATCAATATATCACACGGTTGCGACAGAAAGCAGAGACGTGTGAATTTGAGAACACAGATGAGCAAATTAGAGATCAGGTGATTGAGAAGTGCATTTCAAGTGAATTAAGACGGAAACTTCTGCAAAAAGGACGGGATTTAACTCTGACAGAATTGCGTTCCATTGCGAGAACATTAGAAAATGCTGAACATCAGGCAAAATGCATTGAGCAAAGCCCACAGTCGGTAAACACAACAACAAGCCGAACAACAAAAGGTACGTTTGCACGGAAAAATCGTATTCAGAATGACGTTCAATGTTTTAAATGTGGGAAACGGGGTCACATTGCAAAAGACAGCACGTGTCCAGCGCGTGGAAAGCACTGCAATAAGTGTGGCAAGATAGGACATTTTGCAATTAAATGCCGATCGGGTGAAAAGTCGAAAAAGAAACCGCCTACTGTGCGTCAAGTTGTGGACACAACTGATGACAGACAGTTCACGTTAACTGTACAAAATAAGTACCCGACAGCAACATCGATAATGGTCGAAATTGGTGGTGTACAAATAAAGGCGATCATTGATTCCGGTTCCAGCTGCAACATTGTGGATAGGAAAACGTGGGAGTTCTTGAAACGAAATGACATAAAATGCAGGGACGAGCCAAACTGTATGCCTATGGATCTAAGGAACCACTGAAGACTGCTGGTGTATTTTGGACAACGATTGTTTACAAGGGTGTAGCGGTAGATGATGCAGAATTTGTTGTCATTGAGGGATCTGGACAGTCCTTATTAAGCTGTGATACAGCTATGCGACTTGGCGTACTTAAAATAGTGCGTCAAATGGAAACCCCGGGAATATCGGATGTTGTTAATAATTACAACGAATTATTTACGGGACTTGTAAAACTGAAAGGTTATCAACTTGAAGTGCCCATTGACCAGGCTGTAACACCTGTAGTGCAACCGACCAGACGCGTGCCATATCACTTACGAGAGAAGTTGGAAGCTAAAATCAAAGAATTATTCGACTCAGATGTCATTGAACCCGTAAGTGGACCGTCGAAGTGGGTGTCCCCTGTCGTCATAATACCAAAGAATGATGGCGACATTCGACTTTGTGTTGACATGAGGCAGGCAAACAGAGCTATACAAAGGACTAGGTATCCGATACCAACAGTGGACGAAGTGTTGCAGGAAATGAATAACAGCAAGTATTTCAGCAAACTGGACATTAAAAACGCGTATCATCAAATTGAACTGTCCCCAGAATCGCGAGAAATCACAACGTTTACAACACACAGTGGACTATACAGGTATAAACGTTTAATGTTTTGAATAACATGTGCTCCAGAAATGTACCAGATGATTTTGCAACAAACATTGCAAGGCTGTGAGGGTGTTAACAGCATTGCCGATGACATAATTGTCCATACTGCAACGAAAGAACAACATGATAAATGTTTAAATAATGTGCTATGTGTATTAAGAGACAAAGGTTTTACACTCAACAAGGAAAAATGTCAATTTTACATGAATAAGTTAGTGTTTATGGGTCATGAGCTGTCTGAGAGAGGGATAGGAGCAACGCAGGTCAAGGTCGATGCTGTAGTAAACGCGCCTGAGCCGCGAAACGCGAGCGAGGTTCGAAGTTTCCTCGGTTTAGTGAATTTTTGCGCAAGATTCATTCCGAATCTGTCTACGATTTCCGCGCCGTTAAATGATCTGTTAAGAAAGAATACGGTGTTTAAATGGGGTCGGTCTCAACAGGACGCGTTCAATAATTAAAAAGAAGGCTAGCATGTGCCGAAACATTGGGGTATTACGATAAAACCGCGCCGACAAAGGTCATAGTCGATGCGAGTCCAGTAGGACTAGGTGCTGTGCTCGTGCAGGTTCAAAATGGCGAAAACCGCGTAATAAGTTATGCCAGTAGAAGCTTAACTGATGTTGAGAGGAGATACTCACAAACTGAAAAAGAGGGTTTAAGCGTAGTGTGGGCATTAGAGCGTTTTCATCCATGGCTTTATGGTATCGAGTTCGAGCTTCTTACTGACCACAAGCCACTTGAATACATTTACGGACCAAGGTCAAAACCGTGCGCTAGACTTGAGCGATGGGTTCTTAGGCTGCAACAGTACCGATTTACGGTTAAACATGTGAACGGTCGAGACAATATTGCAGACGCACTGTCAAGCAAAGTTCTAGGACAATAGATAGTGTAGATGACCACGAATACATTAAATTTGTTGCGCGCGAAGCAACACCCAGTGCTATGACCACTCGAGAAATAGAAGAGGTATCATTTCGTGATGATGAGATAAGCAGATTACGCGAAAGCGTGACGAACGGGACGTGGGATAAACACGAGCAAAATCAGTTCATACATATCAAAGATGAACTGTGTGTAATTGGTTACTTAGTACTTAGGGGTACGCGAATCTTTGTCCCGCGTGAATTACGCAAACGCGTATTAGACTTAGGTCACATAGGTCATCCGGGAATCGTGTTGATGAAAAGCAACTTGAGGACCAAAGTTTGGTGGCCGGGTATTGATAAGGAAATTGAACATTACTGTAAAACGTGTTATGGCTGTCAGTTGGTAAGCCAGTCAACAAATCCCGAACCGATGACGAGAACCGAGCTACCAAGTGCCCCATGGCAAGATTTAGCCGCGGACGTATTCGGTCCGTTACCATCGGGTGATTACATTTTTGTTTGTGTCGACTATTACAGTAGGTATGTAGAGCTTGAGGTCACCAAAGTAATAACTAGCGAAAAACTAGTGTCAATATTAAGGAAATGATTTTTTGACGCATGGCTTGCCATTATCTCTACGTACAGACAATGCTAGTAGTTTTGTTTGCGAGTATTTCGAAAATTATTTGCAGTCTCAAGGAATCGAACACAGGCGAAATACTCCCTTGTGGCCGCAAGCAAATGGGGAGGTTGAACGTCAGAACCGTTCAATACTAAAGCGATTACGCATATCTCAAAGTCAAAATCGTAATTGGCGATTAGACCTCGATGATTACCTGATAATGTATCGAAGCACACCCCATCCAGTAACGGGTATGTCACCTGCTGAGATGCTGTTCGGTCGTAAGATAAGAACATGTGTTTCTAAAATTAATACGTATAGGCGGGAAGATAGCGAAATACGTGATCGTGATTCCGAGAAAAAGGGGAAAGGGAAAGTATACTCCGACGCGAAACGAAATGCAAAAGAGAGCGAAATTGTACCAGGCGACAAGGTTCTTTTGAAGCGAAATAGAAACAATAAACTCGACACTCCGTTCAGTTCCGATAAGTACACGGTTATAGATAAGAACGGGAATAGCGTGGTTGTACGTGCCGATGATGGTACCGAGTATCGGCGAAATGTAACGCATATGAAAAAAATGAATGAACAAAATCCTCAGACAGACTCAAATGTAAACAATTCTAAAAGTGAACATTGTCAAATTAATGTATCATCTGCGGGTAAAGACAGACCGATAAGGGTTCGGAAAATGCCCGAGAAATTTAATGATTTCAAACTGGTGTAAATGCACCGCTAAATAGGCATGTAATTTACTGGTGTTCATTCGAGACAACACACGTGGCGCTTATCCCGCGGATGCTAGTAAATTTCTATTAAACTGACATGTGTATCATGCTCCGAGTGTAAAATGGCTTATAAACGGAAATTGATTAACAGCCAGTGTGGTCGCTCATTACTTTCAAGTTAACGATAAAAGGGAATTGTGTGAGAATATTGCTAGTACAAGCGGCGTGCTATTTTATTTTCATTGATAAAATGTTTTCATTTGTGATGTTTTTGTTTTGATTAAATTTAGTTTAGATTGTTTCATAAATGCATGGTGTAATTTGTTATCATGAATTTTTTGTGAACGTATGGGTTTATGTTTAGAGTATGTATTTGTTGATCATGCATTATTTGGTTTGAAAAAAAAGGAGGGATTGTGGTATAGCTTGCACTGGCCACGCCTACTTGCAGGACACGCCTACGGCATGAATGCCTCTTGGATAGCATGTTCAGGGAGAGACTGTTTTGTATGCTTGACGAGTACGGATGTAAATAAAACCAGTATAACCTTGAATGGTGTTTGTTCCTTAAATGTAGTTCCTTTAATGGTGCTAACTAGTGTATTCTGTAGATGAAACACTACAATTATAACAATACAAGTTATAAACTATAATTAATATTACAGTGATGGTACTAAGTTTTTTTTAGTATGGAAACATACATTTCAAATATGTGAGTGTTGTCATTTTTAGCATAGGTGCGTTTACGCACCTATGCTTATGGTATATACCACATTTCAAAAATCCACATCGATTGGTTGCCCTTTATGAAGCCTTACCTGATCAAAAATCAGACGAAATATCTATTTAATTTAGTATATGGTCATTCTTACAATTTTTTTTTGGAAACGTTTTTCTAACGTTTTCTTCCAAGAATATTGCTGACACCGTTTTTAGTGAATTTTTCTAAGACCGTTTTATGTAAAAAAATCTTCTTATAACCTAAAACAAATTTCGTTCGTAAAACAATTCTATCTGCACTATAAATCTCAATCTCCTACGCAGTGGCCTCCCTTATACTAGAAGTTACTGACCGGGCGAAGCAAGGGAAGTAACTGCTGTGAGGAGTTTCTATAAAAATCTGCATTCAGAAATCTGTATTCATAACTCAATCTGTTGTGCACGTCTGCATCTAATGCTTACCACAAGTTTTACGACAAATTCTTGACGCAGACGAATAGGGTAGCGTCTATTTTCATTTGTGAAAACAATAGTTCGATACAGATCTGTCCGTGCTTAAATTTTGAAAGGCTTGGGTAATTATTTTTCATAAGCGTTTCAAACACTGATGTAAATGGAAAGATTATCTATTTAAATAGTCGGTAATTGTTTGAAATTATTGATTTGAGAAATTCGCGGATGACGATATCGAACTACATTATACCACGTGACGCCATTCTTCCCTGTATCTTGCACCTATGCTTTTAACGCCATCGGCGCTCTCGTTATACACTGTTGCTTCGGTTGATTTATGTACATAAAAACATTGCAAGTTACACTAACTAATAACGTGACGGTACTATTTTGTTGTATGGAGGTGTGTTATGAGCCCCTCCGGGGATAAGATGTTCAACTACAACTGGGCCCAGCACAAGCTCCTTCTTCTTACCGGGGATCGTTCAGTCAAAGGTTCATTTACACTGAACTAGACAGCCCAAGTGTTGTCCACATGACAGACACCTGATGACCAGGTGATTGTCAGTGGATTCTAGTAACACAATGTTGTGGCTACTTAGCTAGAGATGGATTTAGTTTCGAATGTGTTTCTCAAACATTAGGGGAAAAAGAAAACAATACTTGTGTTTAAACTACAGTTGTTGCATGACGTTCGGATAATTCTGGCATTTCAAAAAACACCAATTTGTTTGATGAATATTACAGGTGAGCAATCATTATTTCAGTGTGTTTAAAGCTGTACGTACATACGGGTCAGTACATACGGGTCAGTACGCCGTAAGCCGTTGAAATGCACGAATTACACCAAATTTCGGTCGATTAACAGTGGATTCGGTTATGTACCACATGCCAAATTGTGTAATAGAAATTAGCCTCGCTCTGTAAAAAAGGGGTTTAATTCATGTGCGTAAATTGTCGACCCAGACTGTACGGGCTTATCAGGAATGACATTTTCCGCTTTTATTGTAATAATCGTTTAAAGGAAGACTCTTCTTGACGAAAATAAAGTCGATGGTGGCGTTCAGAAGTACATGTCTACTAAAACACTGTATGTTATTATATGAATACCTACTTGTTGAACAAGCATGTTGTTGTTTAAATGTGAACATTTATTGAGTACTTTGCTTTATGTGTATTAGCATTATTACTAAGTAATCTATGTAAAACTTCATTTTATTATTTTAACCGGTGTCTACGAAGAGCACGGAAATAAGACATTTGGCTTAGAAAATAAAATAAAAATATTTTTTTGTTTTAATGTTATTACAAACGACCTGACAGGTAACAATTAAAATAAAACGCAAGTATTCATTAACGAGAGTAAACTTCTATGCCGTCAAATATAACAGAGTCATTTTGTACGGTATTCCGTTAGGACCTCTCTTTGTTTCGTATTGTCGACCTCTTAAAGGCTCATAAAAGGTGACGATCCGTAATTATTACCGATTTTAAAATATTTTGTGCATATTTTATTTATAAAGGTTATCAAAAAAACAATATATATATTTTTTGATATATATATGTGTGCTATTGGACATTACCATAAACATGAGCAATACAACTTGTTTTTAGCTCAAAAAACAGTGTCCTCCAAGTCAATTTTGTTTACAAACAATCACTTTATTTACATCGTTGTTTTCCGGTTTGTAGAAATACCGAAATACCCGTAAATACCGAAATACCTCGAAATCGGTCCGTGTATATACCGTCTTTTCCATTTTCATGTTGCATTCGACACAACAAAAAACAAGAATGAACGTATATTAGTTCATATTCCGATTTTCTTATAACCGGAACAAAAACAAAAAACCAAAACAAAGTTGAGTTCTATGTATCGTTTTTCGATGTACTAATACCAAAATAAAACACAAATCTTATTTCCCTACTCATATTTCGTTTCAATTTTAATTATACAAAAATCAATTTATGAAAATTGAAACACAGTGCCTGTTTCCATTGACCGTTTTTGAATTGATAAAACGGTATACGAAAAACGAGGGGCGCTCCGCTATTTTGGGGTGACAAGTCGTGATTGATCTTTTTGCGCAGTCTTTTCCCTTAGATCTTATTATTTTTGAATATATAAATGTAGACAATTATAGTAGAAGAATAGTCGAGTCTTACAACTATTTGGCTATTCTAATGGGAAAATAAATAGATCTAGTAACATTAAATTATGATATAAATGTACATGTCTGCTTTTGTTTAAAACCATTGGATTTGAGTACATATACAACATGCCTTTAGATAATCATGGCACAATAAAATATCTTTTTGAAGCATATCTTTTCTCTTAAAGTAATTACAATTGAATTATTTACTACATTGTATTAATATCTGTTTAACAAATGAAAAAAGCCCCACATTATTGCTAAACATATAATTTCCATAAGTATGGTGAACCATTCCCCTGAGAGCATAGATTGCCTCGTGAAGCCCTGTCACGACACGGCGTGTGCCGTCCTGGTAGACTCTAGTACCACGCAGGTCTTGCATCCAACCATTGATTTGCAACAAGTTGCAAATGAAAGGTTCGACACTAGTCCTGAATTTTAAAATAAATAGTGTTATACAGTTCAGAGCAAAGGTTTTAATGCCTTAATCAATGGGTTCACGAACTGAGTTCGTTTTAAAGTGTTTCAGAATCATTATCTTTGGTGCTTCCTATATAAGATAAAGAAAATTTGCAATAACAGTTATATAATTATTTAAAACTCTTTACAAGACCATGACATTATAATAATAGCAAAGTCAATGCTAATTAAAGTACATTATTTAAAATACCATATAAGTTTATTTAAAATACCATATTAGTTACAACTATCACATTGTTACAAATACTTAATTTTATGAATAACGTTTCTTTTGGTACGTTTTTACCACTTTTCGAACGACTATTTAAATAAACTGGATGTGTAAAAAAGGAATAAAATAATACAGTTGTCGACTATTGCATGTACTTTAACAGATCACGCAAGCCAACGTTTGCTTGAAGGCGCGTTCCTCTTCCCTGCTCACGACCACCCCACCTTGAAGAACTAATTAATGAAGTAAGCTCTGAAACTCATATATATCCTTGACTCAGCAAATCATATACGTGTAGTTACAGATATACAAGCTTTTCTATAATGGTATTCGAGTTTCATTTTAGAAGACAACCATGGTCTAAAAGCGTGCAAGTAGTTTCTGTAGGCGTGACGCATGCTATTCGCCTTCTTTATGAAACGTAATGTTTAAAGTCAAATTTTTTAGCGGCGTTATAATTTCACTGGAAGGTAAATATTTTGTGAGCATTAACTTAATCTTGAGTGCTCTTTCCGGAACATTAAATATGTTGTTTAATTAGTTATTAAATAGACACATTTATTAATATTATTAATATTATATAAAATTAGGTCAAGCGCAAAACGGTTTCATATAATGTGTCTGATTATAACTCTTTAAAAGCTAAAATCTCTAGACAAATCACCTTTCAGTTGTAAAATGTAACATGTATTTGTACTTAATCGAACGAATTAGAAATTATATATTTAACACCTCGCACTTAACCATTTAATAAGATTCAAACAATGTTGTATTTATTCTCATTTTGTTCTGTTGTTTCTTTCAATATTGACAGTACTAATACAAATTTAACTTTCTATTATGTAAGGTGAAGTAAAACACAGGGGACATTTTAGCAGCCGCCGCCGATTATTGTGCTTCTTAAAACATCATTCGGGTCTAGGGGCTAATAATAATTGGAATACGGGACTCAGGGAAAGGGGTATTACAGCTCTTGAAATGTAAGTACCTCCTCCTGATTATAGCACTAAAACGAGTTTTTTGGTAAAATTAGTACTGAATGTGCATAGTACATGGGCAAA
This sequence comes from Dreissena polymorpha, assembly GCF_020536995.1. NCBI lineage: Eukaryota > Metazoa > Mollusca > Bivalvia > Myida > Dreissenidae > Dreissena > Dreissena polymorpha. The sequence continues at coordinate 62,227,363 of NC_068366.1, read as the reverse complement.
GAACAAGAAGTGTCAAAACAGGCTAATTAGCCCTATCAAATCGGTCGAATCGACATGAAATACCGGTACGTTGGGAAACATTTAGATGAAAGATTATGATCATCTCAATTTGGAAAAATACATTATATAAAAAAAAATGAAAATATCTACATCTTCTTCTCTTACGCCGTGTTTTTTCCTCGCCCCAAAAATGCACGTAAGCAGCCATGCTGATCGAAATAAGTGATTTATTCTTATGTAAGGGAAAAAAGTACGCGCAAAAGCCACGAATGAGTTACCCCCCCCCCCCCCCCCCCACCCCCACCCCAAGACAGCAGCACAGAGCAAAGATCTATAAATAAAAATGTTTATTTATAGATCTTTGAGCAGCGCCACTCGTTTTTCTTTTTTTTGTAAATCGCAATGTCAAACCAAGAACGGTAATCATTTTAATCATTGATTTTCGTTATTTGAAGATTAAGACGAAATTTAAAGAGGGAAATACATTTCGTATTCTGTTTTATAATAAGAACAACGAAAAACGATATAGAGAAGTTAGCTTTGTTTTCGTTCTTTGTTTTTGTTTCGGTTATTTGAAAATCGGAATATGAACTAATATGCGTTCATTTTTATGTTTTGTTGTGTCGAATTTTAAACGAGAAAGGAAAAGACGGTATATACACGGACCCAAATCCCCGTTAATATTAAGTACGCCTGCCGAGTACCGAACTCCCCCATATTTACGCCTTAAAGGGTCAATATGTCATCGGTATAATTGTGTTTTTGCATCGCTTAAATGTTCATGTGTTGATAAATCATTCATATACTTATATATATGTACGATATATCTATTAATATGTTTTTCTATGAGTATTATAATTATGTATGTTTTGAATGTTTATTCACTTGACAAAACCAGGTATGATACATGTAGCAAAATCATTTATTCATATTGACGCGTGTGCGCAGTGGGTAATCAGATTGCGTGCTGCGTGTATTCAGATTATCACCTTCAATCGGAGGCGAGTTAATAAACACACCGCTAATAAGATAACAGAACTAACACATTCAATCAGTTGTGATGTAATATAAAACTCCGCTGATAAATTACCTGTGCATTCCGTTGATATTTCTATCATTACATAAATAAAACACAAGTTAAATGCCCCGTCTTATATATTTCTTTATAAATTTTAATGGTAATCATACTTGTTTGTTTGTATCATTGTTCACATTTGTAATTATAATCATTATCTTGCATAATGTAACTTTACTACCTTCTTTGCATATGTATATGTAACATAGTTGTATATATATTTTTTTCAATTTGTTTATTCAATTCTTGTGACCTATTTTTTTAATTTTTTTTTATGAAATTCAAAATTTGCCTCTTACAAGAGGTGGCCTCCACATGGCAAGAGCTGGGCAACATATTCATTATGTTGGCAAACTTCCTCTTGATATATAGAGAGAAATTGAGTGTTTGTACAGCTTGGATTTCGGTACCGACGCGTGTTTAAGTTCTTGTGTAGAATTACCGAAATTCCCGGTAAGAGGCAACGTATGTTGTCAAGAGTGCTTAATAATTAAAATTAATATCATTATTTGTCCATTTACATTTATGCGATGCCAAAACCCAATCATACCGATGACATATTTACCCTTTGAGGCGTAAATATGGGGGATTTCGGTACTCGGCGGGCGAATGTAGAATTACCGAAATCCCCGCTATAAGTCTTTTTTTTAAACAATAGAAGATTTGTACAGCGGGGTTTTCGGTACCGGCGCGCGTTTATTTTATTGTGTAGGATTACCGAAATCCCCGCTAAGAAGCAACGTATGCTGCCAAGAGTGCTTAATAATTAATATTAACATAATTATTTGCACAAAAACATTAAAGCGATGCCAAGGCTCGGCAGGCGTACTTAATATTAACGGGGTTTTCGGAGGATTTCGGGGGATTTCGGTAATTGCGGGGATTTCGGTATTTCGGGATTTCGGTATTTCCACACACCAGTTTACAGCCATGTAAATGAACTGATTGTTTGTAAACACAATTGACTTGGAGGACACTGTATTTTGAGCTCAATCAAGTTGTATTGCTAATTTTTTATGGTAATATCCAATAGCATATATATATATATATATATATATATATATATATATATATATATATATATATATATATATATATATATATATATATATATATATATATATATTGTTTTTTGATTTCCTTTATAAATAAAATAGGTAAGCAATATTTTAAAATCGGTTATAATTACGGATCGTTACCTTTTATGAGCCTTTAATATCTAATGCATGAACGCGAAAAAAAGATACGCAGGAGTGAAATAACGATGCAATAAATTTATATCATGATGTGAAAACACGAGACCACGATGCGAGAGGACGATATTAATATCGCGATATCGCATCGTATATAGCAACCACGCCTTGTGATTCCCAACAATCGACCTTTGAATTAAAGAACACTAAAATACTATGCTTAGGTACTATATTACGATGCGACGTCGCTAAATCAAGATGTAAGATTGAGATAAAACAAATCGTGTTAGCAAAACTATCATGCGAGATTGCGATATTAATATCTCGATGCCGCACCGTGTGCTGGCCATCTCGACCTCGACTGAGCATAGGTCGAGAACACGAAATCACGATACAAACTTTGCAATGTCGTCTTCCGGTTGCATATGGAAAATGTCAAATAATATAACTGTTTAAGAGGAATCAAGATAACGATGCGAAATGGTAAGATCTTGTAATTGCATCGGGAGTTTGAAGCTTCGCTTTTGATCTGTTTGCCCTTGCAATCCCAACATCGACAATGCAAACTAATGAGTGGACGAAACGGAACACTTCAAGTCTATAGAAGCAAAACTTGTTCCAAAGTCACGAAAACAAACATTTTGTTCCCAACCGATTTCCTTACATTAAAATGCCTCATAAAGTTTGTAGCAATACATATGTAACATTCTCGAAACCTTTTTTGCAAATCATTGAATATGGGGGTTTGGTTGAATGCAACAACAACAGTACTAAGTGTCTACATGTTTTATGCGCTCGCTATAATAATTAATGTTCATGATCAAACAAGTCTAATTAGACACATTGCAGTGCTTCCCATAATAATATTTCAAACATTTTAGTACAGTTATAATAAGATCCAGTTCTAAGCATTACATTACTACACAAGTGTTCAATTATGTGTATTCGCATTTCAATTGCTATATTGTTTATTCAAAACTTAAAACTAACGTAGCATCCTATGCTACTGCCTTCAGTACTTTCCTCTTAAGCTAGATTGTAAGAATAAATATAGTTAATATGGGATAATCACTGATGTTACCTTTCACAGACAACTTGCATAAGAAGGGGATAATAACAATCACTGATAATGTCGTTTATCGTATCATTATCGGAAATATTTTGACAATATCTATGATTGAACATACCATAGTAGTAGTTTTATTTTGACACTGATACACACATCATGGTAAAATAAAAACAAATAGATACATACTAACAAATACTGATGAATGACTAAGTAATACATGGCATAATTTAACAAATAAAAGATCAAATAAATAAATAATAACCATGAATTGCTAACCACTACCAGGGATAACACAAAAAAAAGTGAAAATGATTTCACTTACTTCCATTGTGGCCCCAGATATTGACAGCATGCCACAGAAAGTCATGTTACTTGTATCAATGGTAATTACCATGTAAGCTAAAAAGTACTAGTTCAATTAGGAATGCTTAATGAGATCACATTATATATATCACATGTTTATGAGTATCACATTTGATGTTGCATCCCAGATGTGTCAGTCATACTTTAATGAAACTGCTTTAAAGACATAACATATTATTTAAAATATACAATGATTTAAGATCAATGTGCAATAAAGTCAAACATGGTCATTTTATAACTCTTATTGGAATAAAACAGGTACAATAATTAAAGCCTAAGTAAAATGACTGTGATAAAATCAACTGAGGGTTTTGATGGCTTGCTTAAACGAGTGGGAAGATTCGATACCCCTAAGTGATTGTGGGAGACTATTCCACAGAACAATACCATTGTAAGCAAAAGATTTATTACCAAAACTTCCAACTTTTGGTAAAGAAAATCTCCCAGTGTCACAAAAACTATAACAACTATCAAGTGAACCAGTCACAGGGAGTGCAGACACTCTAGATCTGGTACAACGGTCATGGGCCAAATTCAAGGGTACAAAATGCTCCTTAAGATATTCAGGGCATGTGTCTGATTTAATCTTATGCACATGACATAGAGTTAATTGATCTTCTCTCTTAGAAACAGGTAACCAGTCCAGTGACTTAAATTGTTCAATACCTACATGAGACCTGCTATGCATATTAAGGACAAATCTGATCAATTTATTTTGAGAAGTCTGAAGCCTAGTTTTCCAATAAAGAGTAAAACTAGGGTACCAAAAAGATCAAACATAGTCAAAATGACATTGTATACGGGACATAACCAGAGTTTTCCTAGTGTGAAGATCGAAGTATTTACTCTTCCTATATAAGTACTTTAACCGGGCATTTGACTTTGTAACCACAGCTCTTGCAATATCATTGCATGAAAGATTTTGATCCAGAACTGCACCAAGATACGTAACTGAACTTGTGGCTTGAATATTTGTACCATTACATGAAATATTTAAAGTACTTTGTGACCTTAACTTAGGCTTTGAACCAAAGAGTATGGATTCTGTCTTACCAAGATGAAGTGATAGCTTGTTATCTATAAGCCATTCACTTACACGCTCCATCTCTGAAGATAAAAGAAGTTCCATGTCGGCTTTATTTTTACCATGAACAAGGATCCCTGAGTCATCAGCATATAGTAAAAGTTTGTTTTTGACCACTGCCGACACGTCGTTAACGTAGATCAAAAATAGCAGGGGGCCTAAAATTGAACCTTGGGGTACGCCACATATGACAGAAGCCATGTTGGAATAAATACCTGATACATCAACTAATTGATGTCGATCAGAGAGATACGACTGGAACCAAAGGACAGCATTTGAACTGAGACCAATTGCTTTTAATTTCATTATCAAAATACTGTGATTTACGGTGTCGAAAGCCTTCTGTAAATCCAGGAGAACCATTCCAACCATAATTATTACCTTAATCCATTTGAAACTTAACGAAATCTGAGGGATGGATGAGACAAGTATCTGTTGAAAACCCGCGCCTGAAACCAGACTGAAAATTGTATAGAATATTTTTCTCATTTAAAAAACCTTCACACTGATCATATATAACCCTTTCAAAATCTTTGAAATAATGCACAAAATGGAAACTGGTCGATTATTACCAACTTCGGTTATATCGTTCTTCTTATATACAGGGATAACTCGGGCATTTTTAAGATCATCAGGAACAGAACCCTGTATAATGGAAAGAATAACTATGTGGGCTAATGGACTGGCAATAACTGATGCACTGTCTTTAAGGAACCTACATGGGATACCATCCAAACCCGTGGCATTGTTAGCAATTAATCTGTTAAGATACTTAAGTATTGTATTCTCTGAGACGACTGAAAAAGAGATACTATTTGGAAAAATACCTTTAGACAAATATAAATTAGTTACAAAAGATTTACCATAATTACAACAACTAACGGGCAGTTTTTCAACTAATTTAGCTGCTACAGTAGTATAAAATCTATTGAATTTTTCAGCAACATTTAAACAATTAAAGCTGACTTCATCATAAATTTTCAACCCAATATTTCCAGTAGAACCAACACCTTTATTGGATGGTAGACCAAGCTGTTTCAACCATTTCCACAGAGACTTGGAGTCAGATTTGTTGTTTTTTATACTTTCTTTTAAATAACTTTTTTAGCATTATAGATAAGTGACTGTGTGCTTTTCCTGAGTTCCTGAAATTAAACATAATTTTCAGAAGATTTGTTGTTCTTTAAATAATTTAAAGCTTTGTCCCTAGCATTAAGACTTTGTAAAATATCATCATTTATCCATCATCTTCGACAGTGAAGATCCAATACAAATAATTTACGCCGTCTACAATAAGACTGGCTTACAACAATGTTTGCATAAAGCCTACAGCTGTTTCAGTTGATAAATGAAAAGCGTTTAAATTCCTATGAATACAATACAAAAAACAAAACATGAAAACCATGCTTTAATGTATTTTAATTTCTACGTATTTCAGTTTGTCTGACAAACTGTCCCATCTTATGTTTTTTGAAGATGATATGTCATGCTTGTAGTAGTACTTCCGTTCAGCTGAGAATAAAGACAGCTATTGTACCACCAGCCACTACCCAAACTGCAAACACAACAGTCACTATTAGCATCATTGTCTAAATCGTACGTCGAAAACTTCTGTCCATTATGATACGCTAACTGATCACCAGCATCTCCGCTGTATCCTCCAACCTTCAGGGTATATTTTCCAGCCTCTGACGAAACACCAAACTCGGTATACATCGCATAAACCATCGTCCCTCAAATTTCTCCATGTCTATGCGCAACTGACGCGATTGAAATTTTGTCAGTTGGTAGATATATTCGCTTCCCAGCCAGAAGTCACCATTCATATCACCAAATCCTGCCTAGTATTCGTCCCAAGACCTTTCAAAATCAAACGTTCCATTTGTGACGCTGAATTACGAGCCAATCCTTGTTTTCATTGATCTCGCAATATACAGCAATGGCTGGCGGCTTAACGTCTAGATATATTGTGTGAATCCCGCTTGCTTTCATTTACATCTTTACAAGATGTTGGTCGCTTCGTCTTTGTAATGTCTTTATTTTCGTGAGTCTCAACAATTGTGTTGAAAAAAAATCTGAAATGCACTTGTATAATTCATTACATGCGATGTGACATTGTCCAAAGATGTGTTCATACTCTGTATCAAAGACTTCACTTTCATACTTGATTTCCTGAAATCAGGTGCTTTTTCCTCCGATTGTGACAATATCTTTTGATTATATATGTTCTCCATGTGTTTTATTTCCAACAGTAATTGTTCTTTTTTTTACCGCTTCTTCTGTGAATTGTGTCACAGATTTATTTAGTTTGTCGTTCGTTGTTGATATATCATCAGAAATATGCATTCGACTTTTTCTATTGCCGAAAAGATGTCCATCGAGAAATTTCGCGTTGAGTCCAGAAGACCCTGCCAATTTGTCATACAAAGTTGCGATATCCTCGCGTTTGTAGTAAACTTCTGTTTTAAGTTCTCTTCTTAGGTCCTCTAAAACATGTTGTACGTTTCTAAGCCTCTCCTCAATTCGATTGCCGGGAAAACAACATACTTCTGTAGAGAATATACTAATCCACATAACGAAGAACACAGAGAGCTTCATTATTACTTTGTGCTGCAGATTAATCACTATTCGGCGCTTACAGAAGACTGGACTAACCTTACCTGCAACAACAATCCAACAAAAACAAAAACTGTGTAGGTAGAGGGAACACCCTGAAGTAACGTGAATTTATGACGGTAAAACAAATGTGTAATCTTTTTTTGCGTAGCTGTTTAACCAACTTGTTCACCTTAAATGACCTTAACATAACGCCAGCAGGCCCGAATGAATACATTCGAATATTTTATCGGCTGATTCGAGAGAGAAAAAAAATTCAGAACTTTGGCCACATCACTGCGTCTGTTAACAATGTTAAGGATGTTACAATTTTCACTCTAAGGAATTCCAGACTACTCTCTGCATGTTCATACGACACATAGATACACATGTTTGCCCAGTTATAATTCGCGTAAAAACCATTTCGCTGCCGCACTCGGTCAACCCGTCTGGAAATCGTTCCTAAAAGCCTGAATATGCTACCGAAATGTGTCAGTTTGCTATAAATAACTCAGTGTTCGACTTTAATATAGATGTTCCATTTACAAGAAGAAATGATATTTTTTTAGACCCGTGTCGTGCGTAAACGGTCATTATTCCTTATGCGACCAGCGTAGTTATAGCCCAGCCTTCACATCTCTGGTCAGGATATACCTCGTGATACCACGAAACCTTGCGTCATTTAATAGCGGACAGCGCAGCTCCTAAATTGCGCAGCCTCGGCTTGAGCTTCGCTGGTCGAAACGCCATAAGACCCATTTCTGCATGACGCGGCTTTGAACGTGTGATTTGAATGTGTCGAAAGAAAACTGCATGTTAATAAAATATTAATATACCATATATTGCGATGGTGAAGAAATAAACTCATAATAAGCCATTTGAGGACACATGATGCGATCTCCAGTATTAATTGTTTTACCTACGAACACTAATGTTTGGTTTAAATATACGTATAAAAACACACATTTCATGCCTGGGATATGCGACAAACAAGTGAAAATACAACAACAATTAAACCTTTGTATTCAATTTTAATATTTAAAAACGTATTTTCTCTACCTTTATTTCTATGTACGCCGCATATATTTTTTAAAGACATTTCTTGTTTAAAAAAACAACTTCTTTTTTATATCCTCGATTTGTGTAATAAAAATGCATGAAAAAAAGCTATTATTATTTGTTATCAAATATTTTTATAAACGTATTTTTCAGTCTCCTTCATTTGTTTTTCAATTCCAAACTCATTCCGTACTATTGAAAGGTCCGTCGAATATTTCTGCAAATAACTGACTGAAATTCATATGTCGATTTACATATCCAAGACCTGGGAAAATATGTTTGCAGACTTCCCACACATTTAGCGCCGATTAATGGGTACCACGTTTGATGCTCCACACAGATGCAAGAATTGCCTCTAATGAAATTTTCGGAGCCTTCGACATTTGCTTCGATTATATCTCTATCAGGATGTTTTTGTTTGGAAAACAGAATAAAGTGTCTGTTCTAAACACGAATGGCCTACGGGAGGAAGAATATTGGTGCTTAAATACAAAATTGAAAAGCAATACCCCATTAAACACTAAATTAAGTTAATAACAAGTTTAATGTGTTGTGGTTTTATCTACCCTGATTTGAACTATTTCACATCACATAAACAACGTTTTATGTGTACCTAGCCTTTTCCCAAACAACAAAAGCATTACATGTTAATCCTAGAAGAACATCCAAGCGTATTGAAGTGTGTGGTGTCATCTTGAAGAAAAAAAATCATATTGTACTCAAGTAGCACTTTCTTATTGTTGATTCCGTTAAATGGGCCTTTTCACAGATTTTGGCATGTACTGAAGTTTGTAATTAAATGCTTTATATTGATACATGTAAACATTGGATTTAAAAAGCTCCAGAAAAAAACACAAGAATGCAATTAATAAAAAAAATAAAAGTAACCCTCATCTGGGCTCGAACCACTGACCACTGGAGTCCTGGAGTAAAAGACTATCGCTTTGACCACTCGGCCATCCTTGCTCATACTACGAATGATGTATTTTATACTTTATATAAACAATCCTCGTAGTATCACAAAAGATAACGACAACAACAGAACTCTCCAAATTATTCAATCGATTCGCGTTGCAACGCTTTATAATTTTCAGTTTTTTAAATCGTCAAAAGATGCATATAATTGATATTGTAGAGCATGGTAAATGTTCAGTTTTACTGTTTCCTCACAAATAGCATAACTTAAACGAACATTTGCGAATCTGAAACAACTTTTTTTAAAGTTTTGTCAATTTACCAAAACGTAAAAAGGCCCCTTTAATTGGTGATTATCGATTTATTTTGTTTGATTCCTTTACAAAGTTTATATAACATAACGTATTGTAAATGAAAATAATGTTATCTCGATAGCCTCATAAATGAAGGTATGTCAAGTTGGCAATGGCATAGAAAATCGAAGATTGAAATTCGAATATCGCGCTAGTTCTGAGATCAAATTCAAATGTGAACCGCGAATATCGAGCTAGGTTGAAATTTTAGCCATCACTGGCATCGACGTTTAAATGTGAAAAACGAATCAATAGCCGTTTCGAATCACAGGTGGTTAGCGTGTGGCTATGATATTTATTAGCAAAACATCATTTTGAATGAAAAAGAATAGACTTATAACGAAAAATCACCTTCTCTGAAAAAACAATGTCACTATCAAATATACATATAACAACGCATTCAATTAAAAATTGCCCGAAAACAGGGTGCATCGCTTTGAACAGCAATAACTTCATCAATTGTGCAGCGATTTTTATGAAACGCAGAAATGAATTTCCTTTCTGGAAATGTACATATCTTGCTATATTCTTACAAATGATGGGTCAAATATTTAACAATAACACGATAAACAACTCGCGTGACCTACTCGTCATCGATCAGACCCGATCGATCAACATATTGGCATACAGGTGTTAAAGGATCCAGTACTTAAACATTATTTTATTTCAAATGTTTTCCAATTTATATATTCATATTTCCATAATTTTCAAGTTTATTCATAACTGAAAAACAACATACAAATTTATGCTATGCTCACCAGCACTTTTCTGTTTTAACCAAAACTCGCGATTTTAAAAAGTTAAGAGAAATCCTGATGTAACATTTCAAAATCAACCAACATTAGATGAAAGAAATAACAGTCTTTTAAAAATGGCCTTGATTGTTAAGTAACTTCAGATAATACAACAATTTTTATATTAAAACATCATATCACCGTCGTCAGTGAAGACACAATAAAAGTAATAAAAGCTGTCTGTAATAAGACAATCACAGTCTTGTGTGCAACAAACGTGTTTGCAAAAAAATCTACAGCCGTGGCGGTTGCTTAATGAATGTGTTTAAACATGTATTTATACAATACAACGCTCAACACGGATACCACGATTCAGTGTATTTTCATTTCTACGTATTTCGGTCTGCCTGACAAACCGTTCCAGTGTATTTGATATGACGATGATATGTCATGCTTGTAGTAGTACTTTCCATTCAACATAGAATGATAACAGTAATTAAACCACCAGCCACCAAAACTGCAAGCGCAACAGCCACCACTTTGTCCATCATTGTCTGCATCGTACGTCGAAAACTTCTGTCCATTGTGATACGCTAACTGATCACCGGCATCCCCACTGTATCCGCCAACCTTCAAGGTATATTTGTCAGCCACTGACGAAACACCAAACTCATTATACATCGCATAAACCTTGGTTCCTTCAAATGTCTCAATGTCTATTCGCAACTGGCGCGATTGAAATTTAGTTAGTTGGTAGATATACTCGTTACCCAGCCAGAAGTCACCATTCATATCACCAAACCCCGCTTTGTATTCGTCCCATGACCGTTCGAAATCAACCGTTCCATATTTGCGACGCTGAATTACGAGCCAGTCCTTGTTTTTATTGATCTCGCAATATACAGCAATGCCTAAGGGCTTAAAGTCTGGATATATTGTGTGAAGCCCGCTTTCAGTCCAATCTTTACAAGATGTAGGTCGTTTCGTCTTTCTATTGTCTGTATTTACGTAAGTCGCAGCAAATGTGTTGAAAAACTTCTCAAACGTACTTGTATAATTCAATACATGAGAGGTGAAATTGTCCAAAGATGTGTTCATGCCTTGAATCAAAGACTTCACTTTAATACTTGATTTCCTGAAATCGGGTGCTTTTTCCTCAGATTGCGACAATATCTTTTGATTATAGACGTCATCCATGTGTTTTATTTCCAGCAGTAATTGATCTTTCATTTTCATCGCTTCCTCCCTGAACTGTGTCACATAATTACATAGTTGGTCGTTCGTTCTGGATATGTCTTCCGGAAAATGCATTTCACCATTTCTGACACCGGGAAGAGATTTCGCGTTGAGTCCAGAAGACCCTGCCGATTTGGCATACAAAGTTGCGATATCCTCTCGTCTGTATTCAACTTCTGTTTTTAATTCTCTTCGTAGGTCCTGTACAATATGTTCAATGTAACTAAGCCTTTCCTGGATAAGATTGTCAGGAAAACAACAGACATCTTTAAAGAATAGTCCAATCCACAAAACCAAGAACACTGAAAGCTCCATTATTTGCGGTGCGCTGCTCTGGAAAATTACTGTCAATCTACTGGAAGAGAGCTCGCTCATGTCTTCAGTGCTTATCGGAGACTAGAACAATTTTACCGACAGCAGCAACCCAAACAAATATAAACTGAGAAAAATGAGGAAAAACCCATAAGTAATGTTCACTTATAACGGTTTAAAACCGGTTTACTCGTCTTTTAAATTTCGTCGTTATATATAATCGATTCATATTATAGGAAAAAATTAAAAAAATAGATTTACAACAATATCATCATTTTAATTACTTTTTGAATGCCTGTATGATTGAGTGTTTTCATGAGTTTTTCAATTTCTAACTGTTTCCGGACTTTTGGAAGATCCCTCGAATAATTCTGCAAACGATCAACTTAATTTCGTATCTTGATTTAATTACCCAAGCCCTGTGAAAAGACAATTGCAGTATTTATCTCACCCATAGCCCATCGATGTGTAGGTAATACGTTTGATTAGCCGTAGAGATATGAGAGTTGCCTCTAATTATCTTTCGGGGCCGTTTAAACTTGATACTTTGATATCTCTATCAAGATGTTGTTGTTTGGATAGCAAAATACACAATGTTACAGGGTCTGTTCTAGATACAAATAGCCTTGGGGATAGTTAAGTTATTTACACATTAAATATTTTGTTTTAAATTGGTCCTGTTATCAAATGTTTCAAAGAATTGTTTCATTTAGTACCAAAACGTACTTAATGTTTGAGGTTCGATCTTGAAAAAAATAATGCATGTTGCACTCGTATAACACTTTCTTATTGAAGATACCGTTAATTGGTAGTTATCGAGTTGGAGAGTTCAGCTGTTGTCGTTATATTGTGTGTGATACTACGAGGAATTCTGATATAAAGTAAAAATACATCACTCATTGTATGAGCACGGATAGCCGAGTGGTCGAAGCGATAGACTTTTACTCCAGGGGTCATCGGTTCGAGACCAGTTGGGAGTTACTTTATTTTCTTTCTTTAATTTTATTCTTGTTTTTACTGAGCTTTTTAGATCCAATGTTTACATTTAACAATATAAAGCATTAAATGACAAACTTCAATATATGCCAAAATGTGTAAAGGTCCCTTTTATTAATGTTCGTGTCAGTTTGCAAATTTTGTCAGAAGTGGTAAAGGCCGATCTCAGACCAAACCAGACATTTATTAACTCTCAGTTTACAAAGAACTTTCCGTTCGACGAATAGAATACAACACACTTAACGAGCATGTCGATAAAAAATGGCGGATATGGTTTCAATTTACAAATTTAGTATTTAAGTTGAGAATATTTTTCTCGCAGCTTACACTCTTGTAAAGTGAAAATCCTTAAAGAACGGCCGTGTCGAAGAATTTTTATAGGGCGCACACCTATACGCAAATTGTAAGGAATTGCTGTCAGTTTGGTTCGATTGTTTCGTCGTATTTAATAATACATATTTTATTCGGCGAACCTGTTTAACCCAGCTTTTCTCCTCAAATGAAATTTTACATAACGCCAACAGGCCCGAATGAATAAACTTCATTTATTCCATTGGCCGATTTAAGCATAAACACCCAGAACATTGGCAATATCACCTCGTCTTTAAAGAATATGAAGTAACACTGTTCAGTGAAGGGAGATGCGTACACATGTTTGCCCCGTTACAACGAAGCATAACCGGTAAATTCCATCCCCAGGGCTAGAAGGGTCAAAACTGAGTCCGTAAATCGTCAGGGAAAGACGGAATGTATATGACTATACGCCTGGTGTTGATACACAGAATCGCTTTTAATATACCCAATAACACGAATTTTAGGGAAAGACATGAATGAAAAACTATCGTTAAAAGCGATTTGTCTTATATTGTGAGACAAAACTACGGAAATGCTATAGTGCCAATGATAATACGCAAATCGTTTAATGATCTAGCCACTTATGTGTGGCGTGTGCAAGCCAGAATAGGTTGCCGACATTTGCCAGTTTGCAATGGATAACACATTGTCACTTCGATTTTCTATCGCAAAGTATCTTAGTTTGATGGTCCATATATAAGTCGCAATGAGGGTTTTAAAGACCCGCGTCATGCGAAAATGGGTCTCAGGCAATAAAATGCCAGCGTAGCTTAAGCCCAGGCAAGGCATCCGCGCAGTCTTGTCATGATATGATGACTAAATAGGATATTCTTGAGATACTACGAAACCATGCGTGCTTTTTATTGCGGAAAGCGTAACCCCTGACCAGACTGCGCATGTGCATATGTCATAAGACCGATTTTTGCATGACGAAGATGTAACAGTATTATTTGAATGTGTCGAAGGAAAACTTCGTTCATGTGAGGGCATACATGGTGGGATCTAATGTAGTATAATTTGTATCTACGAACACTAGTTTTGGCAATGTGTTATTTAACTTGCAAGATTTTTAGCTCGGCTGTTTTCGGAGAAAACCCGAGCTATTGTCATAGCCAGCTCGTCGTCCGCCGTCCGCCGTCCGCCGTCAGCCGTCTGCCGTAGGCGTCGTGCTAAAACATTAACATTGGCTCTAAAATCAAAGTGCTTCCACCTACAACTTTGAAACTTCATTTGCAGATGCACCATGATGAGTTCTACACGCCACACCTATTTTTTGGGTCACTAGATAAAAGGTCAAGGTCACTGTGACCTCTCATATAAAACTTTAACATAGGCTCTAAAATCAAAGTGCTTCCACCTACAACTTTGAAACTTCATATGTAGATGCATCTTGATGAGTTCTACACGCCACATCCATTTTTGGGTCACTAGGTCAAAGGTCAAGGTCACTGTGACCTCTAATATAAACCTTTAACATAAACCTTTACATTTGCTCTCAAATCAAAGTGCTTCCACCTACAACATTGAAACTTCATATGTACATGCACCTTGATGAGTTCTACACGCCACACCCATTTTTTGGTCATTAGGTCAATGGTCAAGGTCGCTGTGACCTCTAATATAAAACTTTAACATAGCCTCTACAATAAAAGTGCTTCCACCTACAACTTTTAAACTTCATATGTACATTCACCTTCCTCATTTCTACACGCCACACCCATTTTAGCTTGGCTGTTTTCGGAGAAAACCCGAGGTATTGTCATAGCCAGCTCGTCGTCCGCGGTCCGCCGTCAGCCGTCCGCCGTAGGCGTCGTGCTAAAACTTTAACATTGGCTCTAAAATCAAAGTGCTCCAACCTACAACTTTGAAACTTCATAAGTAGATGCTCCTTGATGAGTTCTACACGCCACACCCAATTTTGGGTCACTAGGTCAAAGGTCAAGGTCACCGTGACCTCTAAAAAAAACTGACAAGTTTTCGCAGCCGAGCGTTGGCATCCGTTATGCGGTGCTCTTGTTTATGTTCGTGTCAGTTGGTTAAATTCGTGTATTAAGGTGATACAGACCGATCTTAAACGAAGAACATATAGTTATTCACTCAGTTCATTGATTGATATTTGATCAAACTGGTAGAGAACAATGAAGAAGTTTAACGAATTCAATACATTTCACATAAGGAGTCATGTAAAAATGCTGGATAATTTTTATAGTTAAAACTTGAGTATTCAACTTGTGTGGGTATCTTCCTTGATGTATACAATCTTGTGAAGTGACCATCGCTAAGGAACAGCCATGTCGAAGTATAACTAACATCAAACACAACACACACATATATTCAAATGATGAGGCTTTGCGTTCAGTTTCTTTGTGTAGAATGTTTCGGCATATTCAAAAAATACATGTATTTCATATGTCATAGAACAGCGGTCAGATACCCTACTTACATACGCCCAGTGTGAGCTGGTAGGCCAGTATTAAATGCACATAACAGGCATACTCAGGCCCAGCTGACTGTAGAGTTTGGGAAAAAATAATGGGCCGTCTGTATGAGACAAAAGTTCCTGTAATACGTTAAGTAACACGTGTTTTATCCCATCTTGTTCAAGACTAGTATATTACCCGAAAGATACTTATCAGCGCCAATAGTGTCCGTTACCTTTTCTGTATTGTATCTGAACTTTAAATTAATAAATAGAACCGAAACTGTTGGCACTCAACGTTGTATGTTAAAAGGTGTGTTCGTTGTTTTATTTGTGAAACAAATAAGTTTTGTACAACATAACAGTTGTAAATCAAACCTCTTTTTCAACAATATTCTGTTATCTACAGAAGCCACATTACCTATTTTGCTTAATGCTCCAATAATAACGAAGCATTGTAAAAGACTAGTTATCAATATTTAAGAACACATTCACACATCGACTTAAAAACAATGATTTGTACTTGAGTAGTGTATGAGCAAAATAACACTGTTAAATTGTTAATTTATTGTCGAAAGCACTTTGCACACACCATACATTCATAATTTCATAGCATATACAGGTTTGTTCTGGGAATTGTTCAAGCTCGAATGTTTGTGTTAAACAGTCAATTAATTGCGTCATAAAAATTGCTTATAATATTGAACACACTAGTTTGATGATAATGCGGATTGTTGGTGTTACATTATTATGAAATATGAAACATTAATATAACTATTGGATCTAATTTACCTATTCCTAAAGAAAGTCTGAAATATTGTTAAACACATTTTATCAACGTATATTGATACAACAGCATGAAAGCGGTGCTTGTATAGTGCTTTATGACAGTTGAATATATATACTGGAGTAGTTTGCTTTAACAAAATCGACGACAATTGTCGCGATAATTATTTCCCAATTATGATTTCAGGTACGTGAACCGTCCCAGTGCCGTGTGCTTCGGGAGTCTCCATTAGGGCTATCGTCGGTATGAGGTCCGACCACAGCTGCATCCGGAGCGCTTCGAATCTTGATCCCGGAAGTGCTCCTTGATTGGTGAACTGTAGAAAGCTCTGAGAGTTAAGGTCTTACTCGACTTGGCGTCGGCGGGCGTCGCTCGGTTTGTTTGGGTCCCTGTGGATGTAAAACACATGCCAACTTGACTTTATAAATGTCCATAACTCGTTCAGTTTGACAATGTCTTTGGTGAAATAGAGGTTGTTTTGAGGCCCAACAGTCATTGATTGAATTAATTTAAATTTTACATGTCACTCATTCTTAATCCAAAATTTCATATGAAATTTTCAGATAAATTACTTGATATGCCGGATATGAAGTGTCTTTCATAGAACTTTGAAGTTTTGAAATATACAAAAAACGTGTTCATACAGTCTTACATATTAATTGTTTAAAAAGGTAACTTTAAAGACATTATAAGGAGGCGCAATTCACATAGACGTTACAGAGAAGATACAAATACAAACTTCTAAGGAAACGCATGGACGAACGGACAAGTGAATTCTTAATGCCTCCGATGAGGGCACTTAACAACAACTTTTTTAATAATTGAAAACTGACAACGTACCCGGACATGGCGAAGTTCGTCCACATGGTAATCATACTTACCCGGACTTGGCGAAGTTCGTCCACATGGTAATCATGCCCCTTGCGAGTCGCCGCTCCTCTTCAGTGTAGTTTCCGGTACTTTGAGGTCCGGCGTACAGCGGATAACCGAACACGTACTGAATGTCGTCTGCTTGGTTTGAACCTAGGAACAGTAATGTAAATATATGAATCTGTTAAAGCTACTTATCAGGAGGGTCGTGAGAAATTGTTTAGACGAATGAAAAACAATTCCGAAAAGTAGTGTAATGTATTACTTGCAATTATTTATGTAAATATTTCGTACAGGCATCCATGGCTTAAATATTATTTATAGCCATACTCTGATACATGTAAGCTTGCATACACGAGTTATTGCTAAACTTATTTCATTACCTTGTATCCAGTTGGGTGTCGGTAGTAAATGCGTGGTGGGGACAGCGCTCAGTTCGTACAAGTATGTCTTTCCTTTTCGGAGCGCCGCGTGCCCTTTCACCGTGGATACGGCTGGAAAGAAGAACCCCGAGTCACTCCAAATGTTTATGGTACTAAACCACAGGGTGGCGCTGTCATTCGGATGCTGCAAGTCCGTGTACTTAAAATCAAGAAGGTTTCCCATTATTGCGGCAATGTTGTCGTTCTTTGGTTTGATGGCGTTTGAAATAGTATTAGGTATGATAATACCGGTAAACTGCGCTCGTGTTAACTTTAAAGTGTTTATGTCTGTAACGTTAAGAGTAGATGACAAAGCAAACAGATTTAACGTGCCATCAAAATTGTTCGCGCCAACAATAAGGTCCAAAGACGCGAAGAAATTTTGCGCGTTGTGAGTCTGAGAATCATTGCCAAACACTATTTCATGCTTTTGATTTTTGGCACGATATACAAATTCAAAATATACAATAAGATAATTTATGACAATAAAAAAAATCTGCGAGCAATACTTCTACTCACGAATAAGGTAGTCATAAAGACAGCCCTGATGACCCGTAATTTGTTGTTTATGCATTACTTATTACCCTAGCAGTTCACACGGTGTCAATAACTCTCTCCAAAACATATGTATAAAGCACTAATGCGCGTTTTCGTCGTAGCTTTATTACCCAGCTTCTCACCTTAAAAGACTTTTACATAACGCCATCAGACACGCATGAATATCTTCGAATATGTCATAGTCTGAAACCTATGAACTTTGGGTACATCACTGTGTCTGTGCTCAGCGCAAAGGATGTAGCACTGTTCAGTGTAAGGAATTACGGAGTACTCTCTGTATGTTCAAACGACACAAATTGTGGACCAGTTACAATTACGCGTTAAAACCCAATCTCAAAGAATTTTAGGGTCAGAATTCGTTCACTAAATCGTCCGGGGAATATATAATTGACTATTGATAAACACAGTTTTTGCTTTCAAGATGAGAAAACAAACATTGCCGAAATAGTATAGTGTCACGATAAGAGGAAAATCGTTCAATTATCCAACCACAATGTTTGCCGTACTCGGTCAGCACGTCTGGAAATCGTTCCTGAACGCCTGGATAGGCTGCCCTTATTTACAAGTTTGCTATTTTGAATTCAATTTTGTATCGAAAAGCATTGTGCTTAAATGTGCCATTTACAATTCGCACTGAAATTTTTAATGACCCTCGTCGTGCGAAAATGGGTCTTATTCCATATGCACCCATCATATTTATAGCCCACTCAGCCTGCGCATCTCTCAGTCTGGTCAGGAGATACATAATGAGACCAAAACACATTGAGTGTTTTATAGCGAACAGCATCGCCTCTGACCAGACTGTGCAAATGCACATGTTGGGTTTAAGATACGCTAGCCGAAACGCATAAGACCCATTTTCGCATGACGCGGCTATGAAAGTGTGATTTAAATGTGTCAAAAGAAATCTGCGTTTAAATCAAATATTAACATACGATATATTTCGATAGTGAAGAAATATACTCATAATAAGGCATGTGAGGACACATATGATGTGAACTCCCGTAGTATAATTTTTATCTACTTACACTAATGTGTGGTCTGACAATGATAACACACATTTCATGCGGTGAATATGCGACTTACAAGTGAAAAAAAGTTAAACTTTTGTTTTCAATTTATTAATTTAGTAACGTAAATTGCAAACTTTATTTCAATTCAGCATTTACGCCGACTTCCTTTTTAAAAGATATTTCTTGATATATTTAGTTGTTTTTAAATATTCGGTTTTAGCGATTATAAAGCATTTTTGAGGTTGTCTATAGTATACCTGTAGTAATTGGTGAATTTATGTTCAACTTTTTATGGAGAACTGTGAATATAAACAAGCGTAACCTTCAACTATTGCATTGTTAACATCCGTAAATACAAAAGATCGCCGCTGTCTGTTGAGAACAAAAGAACGTTTCCCAGGAATATCAAATTTAACCCCGCGGTAGAAGCATGAACGAAGTTGCGAAACAGATAATTCTTGTTATAATAAATTGTTTTTTATATTCGGTTTTAGCGATTATGAAGCATTTTTGTTGTTTTCTATCGTATCACTGAAGTACGGAATCCGGATAGTGTCATCTATAATCTCGCCCTTCTTTCATCAAGGGCGACACTAGACACACGAAGCGATACTTGATATTTGTCTTGACAGTCGCGGCGACGCATGATATTTGTCTTGACAGTCGCGGCGACGCACGATATTTTTCTTGACAGTCGCGGCGACGCACGATATATTTAACACGATATATCCCTCTTGTGTAGGTAGCCTAAAAGGCGATATATCGTGTTAAATATATCGTGCGTCGCCGCGACTGTCGCGCAAACTATCGTGCGTCGCCGCGACTGTCAATAAAAATATCGTGCGTCGCCGCGAATATCGCGCAAAATATCGAGTAACGCTTCGTGTGTCTAGTGTCGCGGTCTGAAATTAGACCGCGATACACGAGATTAGGATAATATGGGCGATATTTGAAAAATAAAATATCGTGCGTCGCCGCGACTGTCGCGCAAATATCGTGTATCGCTTCGTGTGTCTAGTGTCGCCATTTGAACGCGACACTAGACACACGAAGCGATACTTGATATTTTTCTTGACAGTCGCGGCGACGCACGATATTTTACTTGACAGTCGCGGCGACGCACGATATTTTTCGCGACAGTCGCGGCGACGCACGATAGTTTGCGCGACAGTATAATATGCGGAAATATATCGTTATTGTTTTGCTAATGCTAGTTTTTGTTGCAAACGGAGCGTACTGTATTACCGTCAAAACGCCCGTTGGAGCTATTTCCGGTCTAGCGGAGACACTGACAGTAGACGGACGCTAGTACCGGATGTCGAAATTCCTCAGTATTCCCTTCGCTGAGTCTACTGCTGGCAAAAATCGCTTCATGAAGCCGATACCAAAGGCGCCATTTTCGAGCCCATGGCGTATTATCCATCATATTATGAGGCTGAACAGAAGTTAGACAAATATGTTAACTTTACGGAAGATTGCTTAATACTCAAATGTGTTCGTGCCTCATACTTTCGAGAAGAACGTGTCACTTCCGGTTATGGTTTGGATCTACGGAGGCGCATTTGTGGAGGGTGCCAGTGTGATATTTCCCGCGGAAGGCATTAATACCATTGGTGACGTCATTAAATTATAGACTTGGAATGTTCGAATTCGTTCAAAGCACGGACGGGAAACTTCCGGGTAACCAGGGTCTTTGGGATCAGCACCTAGGGATCAAATGGGTCCATGATAACATAAAAGCGTTCACCGGAAACCCCAATGACGTCACGATATTTGGAGAGTCGGCAGGTGGTGCATCTGTTGTGTACCAGGCCTTATATCCGGGTAACCAAGGCTTCTTCCAGCGTGTGATTGCTCAGAGTGGCTCCGCTTTGGCCTACTGGGCAAGTCATGAATTACCGAACGCAGAGGTTTTCATCACTAAGAAGGGTTGCAACCAGGCTCCGGACTCACTAGAATGCCTTCGCGCCCTCACACCGGGCAACTTCAAGACAACGACCCTTTACCATGGGCACCGTTTGTAGACAAAGACTTTGTGATTACTTCGCCAAAAGATATTGTTTATGGAACTGACTCAACAACTTCCAGCGCCCGCAATTTCTTCGCATCGTTAGACTTAATGACTGGTGTGAATAATTTCGACGGCGCTCTATATCTTAGATACGTCCGGCCAAACATCCTGCAATACTCAGATATAAACACGTTTGTCTTAACACGAGAAGAGTTTATCGGGATCGCAATTTCAGCAGTGGTCATTGACATCATCAAACCCAAGAACATCCGAACTGCTCTGATTGCAGATGAGTTACTGAATAAACAATACACGGACTGGCAGCATCCGAATGACAGCGCCACCATGCTGTTCAGTGTCACAAACATGTCCAGTGACGTGGCGTTCTTCTACCCAGCAGTTTCCACGGTGAAGGGCCACGCGTCGCTCGGAAAGGGAAAGTCGTACTTGTACGAACTGAGCGTTGTCCCAACCACACATGCCTTAGAGACACCAAACTGGATATACGGTATTTAAACAAGCATTTTAATCTTAGAATGTACGTCTGTAGCTTAGGTCGCATCCGGGTAGTAGAGTGTTTGCGGCGAGCTTGCATTCAGATTATTGTTTTTTATCAAAAGCGCGCGTCGATATTACAGCACGCGAGGTCGCCAAAAATGCAACTTTCTCACTAACGTACGTTGCTGCGACCGCAAATCGAAACCTTGCGTTCTACTTCCGATATATTCTTCTACTTAGTCTCCTGAATAAAGGACTGTTAATACCTTCAAAGCTTGCTTATTATATATTTATTGCTATCGTCAGTGTTAAATCTCTTTTAAGGTAACCTTATCACTCAGAAAACAAAATTAATGTATTATTCTATTTCCCCTAAAATGTGTAGACGCAGTTTTGATCTGCTTACTTCAAATACCAAATTTGAACTCATCGGTGGTCGATTATAAACTCTCGTGAACACCGCAAGGGTTTCAAATACCATTTATCGCATAGGTTCAAACCACGCAGACGATATTCAGTACGTATTCGGCTACCCGTTGTACGCTGTCAGGGTACGTATGGTTACCATATTGACGGACTTTACCAAGTCCGGTTAAGTATGGTTACCATGGTGACGAAGTTCTCCAAGTCCGAGTATTTATCGTTACCATGTTTACGAAATGTTCGATTACGGGCGAGAACGGTAACAGTATGTGACCAGGCTTCGCAAAGTCCGGTAAAGTATGGTTACCATGGTGACGAAGTTCTCCAAGTCCGAGTATTTATCGTTACCATGTTTACGAAATGTTCGATTACGGGCGAGAACGGTAATAGTATGTGACCAGGCTTCGCAAAGTCCGGGTAAGTATGGCTACCATGTGTAAGAGCGTTGCCAAGTCCTGAAACGCATGGTTACCATGTGAACGACAATCGCAAAGTTCGGGTACATATGGTTATCATGTGGATAAACTTTGCCCATTCCTGGTACGTATTTTTCCCAACCCCATTTATTATGCCATTGTAAGTATAATCACACCTTGATCTTGGAACAGACAGCAAACTAGCTATTTTGTATTATTATAGTGTGATTTTTTATAAATCTTCCAGTTATATAATGATCGGTTTGCTGTTACGTTTTAGGTTATAAATAAACATTTCCTTTTAATCCTTAGGGACCCAAACACACCGGAAAATGCCCGCCAGTTCACCAACGCCACCTGGGCCGAGTATGACCTTGATTTTCAGAGCTTCCTACAGTTCACCAATCAGGGAGCACTTCCGGGGTCCCAATTCCAAGCGCGCCGGATGCAGCTGTGGTCAGACCTCCTGCCGCCTTCTAAGGGATTTCATGGATAGTTCAGCTTTCTATTGACGTACATTGGAATAAACGAATCCATATGTTTGTACAAAATGATAGTCACCACGATAGCTTTCATTATCAATTAACGTCATAAACGTTTTAAAGACAAACTCACATTTCAAATCAAATAATGTAATAGTAAAGGCAGCAAAACTATTATATTTTCGAAATAATAGATTAATAAACGTCAACAAAATCATTGTAATTTCCAAAACCTCAATTAATGTGTTGAGTTCTACAGACATTCGGAGTACTTCAACAACAGTTCAGAAGAAAAAAAAAATAATTCAGTCTAAAAGAACATAGATTAGTACTTGATGACATCGAACTTATATTAAAGCAGCGCTATGCGAAAACGGGGCTTAATGTATAAGCGTGAAGTGTCGTCCCAGATTTTCCACACGTTTTATCAGGGACGACATTTTCCGCTTTTATGCTATTTTTCGCGAAAAGGAAGTCTTTCCATCTGGGACGATTATTTACGCACACGCATTTAGGCCATCTTTCCAATTGTCTCATATTTGAACAGTATGCTATCATTAGGACAATAACAATATATGGAGGGTTATTCATGTACAATATACACGATGCTTGATAATAAGATTTGCTTAATGGTTCAAAGTTTTTTCTCCCCTTAACTTTTCTTAAGCATGTTGGATTATTTAGTACATACTATGAGATTCATTTGCCAAAACGAGAGGGAAAAACGATACCAACCTTTCATAAAACTTTCAAAACATTGAGTTCGGTAAATTTTCTAAAACATACGTCACTCATATTCATTTAGCTTGACTTTTGAGCAAAACTTTGATTAATTTGATTACATTTTTTTCAAACATTACAATGTCTGTTGAAGTTAATTTACCAATGTTACATAGTTTCTAATACTAGTATAACATATTGTGTCTATTTACCTTTATGTAAATTATCAAGTATAATAATCAAACATGCCTAATCTAGTAGCGACTATCTCCTGAGCGTAACAGCAGCGATAATTAAAAAGAGGCACTATGACCAGCGGATTAACCCTTTACCGTTAAGACATTTGTGGACCCTTAGAACGTTACATTTAATTTTAGACATTTCTCACTAGATTCAAGTTTTAAAGGCTTCATTTCCAACCCTAAGATATTGGTGTGGAGCAAACAGCATACAAACAGACTGTGGGTTACTCTCATGCTGTTCTGGTTTTATGTTGTTTGCACATAGCTATTTTCAATTTGCTTCTTAGTAATTTTTTAATAAGAGAACATGTGGTGAATTTACATTAAAGGTGCCTTTTCACAGATTTTGTCATGTATTGAAGTTTGTCATTAAATGCTTTATATTGATAAATGTAAAAATTTTATCTAAAAAGCTCGAGTAAAAAATCAAGAATAAAATTTATAAAAAGAAAAGAAAACAGTAACACTAAACAGGGCTCGAACCACTGGAGTCCTGGAGTAAAAGTCTATTACTAAGACCACTCGGCCATCCCTGCTCATGCAATGAAGATTGTATTTAATACTTTTTATAAGCAATCCTCGTAGTTTCACACAATATAACGACAACAACAGAACTTTCAAAATTATTCAATCTTTTCGCGTTGGAACGCTTGATAATTTTCAGGTTTTTAAATGTCAACAAGAGCATATAATGGCTATTTTAGAGCATGGTAAATGTTCAGTATTACTGTTTCCTCACAAATATCATAACTAAAACGAAAATTTTCGATTCTAAAATATTTTTTTTTAATTTTGTCAATTTACCAAAACGTGAAAAGGCCCCTTTAATCTGAAGAAAGAGCGGGATATTGAGAAATGTATATCGGCTTTCACCAGTCTTATTATTTTATTATGTTCACCGGTCAACATTAATCAAGAACCCGTCAACGTAACATTTAATGTGTCCGAATTCGTGACATCCCGATATCAGATACTTTCCGTTAGGAACACTATACTGTACGGTGGCTATGTGCGCTAATAATGTGCGACATATATGCATGGTTTTGTTTGTCATTTACACGATATATATCTCGTTTCCAAGAGATAATTAACTCTTGTGAAGGACTAAGTGGATCATATAAACGCCATAGTTAGTCGTGTGAACGAATTATTTTATCGTTTAAATGATATGGCAACTTGTTGAAATGACGCAATAAGAAGCGAAACCCAGATAAGTAAGTCTTGATAACGACGTTACAAGCCAGACATTAAAATAAAAATGCGCATGTCCTTCCGCGACCCTGTAGTGCTATCAGTTGTGTAATTTAAACCTGTGAAATGAAGTACACTTATAAAGATATGAAACTAAGTCTGCGACATTAGAACGTGCATTTGAGTTCACTTCACAAGCCAAGTTTTAGCGTAAAAGATTTATTAGTTGACCGTAAAAATGTCTGTTGATCGTTTCTGTGAGACAATGTGTATAGCGACTATAGCTGTTATGTTTGGATGTGTGGCTTGTATAACAATCAAGACACCCGTAGGAGCTATTTCCGGTATACAGGAAACATTGACAGTTGACGGACGCCCATACCGAATGTCGACATTCCTCGGTATTCCATTTGCAGAGTCTACCGCCGGAGAAAATCGCTTCAAAAAGCCAATTACCAAGGCGCCATTTTTAAGCACGTTCGACGCTACCAAGAATCCAATGGCGTGCTTTCCGTCTCATTTGGGAGGCGAAATAAAGTATGGAAAATATGTAAACTTTTCAGAAGACTGTTTGAATCTCAACGTGTTTGTTCCCCATACATTTGAGAAGAACGTCTCACTCCCGGTGATGATTTGGATTTACGGAGGCTCTTTCGTAGAGGGCGCCACCGCAATTTTCCCAGGAGAAGGCATCAGTGCGTTTGGTGACGTCGTCGTGGTTACAGTAAGTTACAGACTTGGTATGTTCGGATTTATCCAGAGCGCCGATGGGAAACTTCCGGGTAACCTGGGACTTTGGGATCAGCACCTCGGAATCAAATGGGTTCATGATAACATACAAGCTTTTACAGGAAATCCAAATGACGTTACGGTATTTGGCGAATCGGCAGGTGGCGCATCTGTAATATTTCAGTCTCTTTATCCGGGCAACCGAGGATTCTTTCAGCGTGTGATTGCTCAGAGTGGCTCGGCGCTTGCTTATTGGGCAGTCCATGCTACACCAAACGCGGAACCGTTGATTGCCAAGAAAGGCTGCGAGCGGGCGCCGGACCCAGTGAAATGTCTTCGAGCCCTTACCCCTCGGCAACTTCAAGACGACGATACTTCGGCCTGGCAACCAGTTATTGACAGGGACTTTCTCTTAGCATCCCCGCAGGAAATTATTTTCGGCAATTCTTCTCACACTCAGAACGCGCGAAATTTCTTTGCATCGTTGGACCTTATGACTGGCGCAAATAATTTTGACGGCGCTGTGTACTTCAGAGATGTATGGCCATTCATTTTTAAGACTACAGATATGAACACATTTAACCTAACACGTGGACAATTTACAGGTATTGCAATACCTTCTATAATCGCAGACGCCATCAAACCAAAGAACCACAATATTGCCTCAATAATGGGGAAGCTTCTTGATTTCGAGTACACGGACTGGCAGCTTCCGAATGACAGCACCACCCTGCTGTTCAGTCTCACCAACATGTCCAATGACGTGGGTTTTTTCTACCCAGTCGTGTCCACGGTGAAAGGGCACGCGGCACTAAGGAAGGGGAAGACGTATTTGTACCAGCTGAGCGCTGTCCCAACGACGCATACGTTACAAACACCGAACTGGATACAAGGTGACTGTTATAGAAGCTCTTGGGAAAATGGGCTTGATGCATGTGCGTTAAGTGTCTTTCAAGATTATCATGTGCAGTCCGCATAGGCTAATCACGGACGACAATGGACCTACATGCATAATGTCTGGTTTTCACAAAGCGCACATAGACTTGCATTTCGTGTAGATGAGATTTCTTTAACGAACATTCCATATAAGCGGAAAGTTTTGTCCCTGATTAGCCTATGCGGATTGCACACGCTGTGCAGGAACGAAACTTAAAGCACATTTGTTTCCAAGAGCGCCGCTCATATACTAATCAGCATAGATCTACTATCTACTATAGATCTACTATATGAATATGCTTAAAATAATACGCTTAGGTGTATAAACATAAATGTAAGATCATTGTTATTATTAACGCATATTGTTTAAAAAAAATGGTTGTACAGGACTGTCGATTTTTCATTGTTTATTAGCCAATGAAACTAGTTTTTCAATTAGCACGGCATGTACTTCGCTATGCTGGGGCAACTGTCTACTTTGATGTGTAACCTAGGCGTATGCTTTACATGATCCTTTTCCGCGCCTTTTTACAAATCACAAAAATGTTAATAGGAACATTATCATAAGAATGGTAATACGTTTTAGGAGTGTTGAGGGCAAATCGTGTAAAATATATGAGTATAAAGTAGGTACCAAAACAAGGACGGTACTTTCCCCCTACCCCGGATTTATCGTTAGAAGTGGCTTAAACAAGAAATAACATAAAATCGGAAAGTGGCGTCGCGTAGCTGTATGGGGTTTGGGCACTTTCGAATGACACAAAACAATTCTAGATTTAAAATTATAATTTCATTTAATCACGTTTCAAGGTTCTAACCACGCAGACGACATTCAGTATGTATTTGGGTATCCGCTTTACGCCGGACCTCGCAGTACCGGAAACTACACGGAGGAGGAGCGACGACTCGCCAGGGGCATGGTTACCATGTGGACGAACTTTGCTAAGTCAGGGTAAGTATGGTGACCATGTGTAAGAACATCGCCAGGTCGGGGTATGTATGTTTTTTATGTGTTCAAACTTTGCCGTGTTCGGGTATGTATGGTTGCCATCTGTTTAACTTCACTAATCCGGAAACGTTGTCAGTCTGCAATTTTAGTTAATAACATATTGTTATTTTATTACGGAATAGATGCTTTAAGTTATACAGGCAATGAAAGACACGATAAGTGTACGAGAATTAAAGTGATACCACGAACCTTGATACCTTATAATAAATGTCAAGTGTGAGAAATTTCACATTTTATTCGCAATTTTGCTATATCTACTGCTATAATACAATATGAATATATGCCTTATCAAGTCATATAGTTTCGGACAACGTACACTAAGTAATATTATAAATAAGTGGTCAAACAAAGATGTTTGCCAAGTCCATTTAATATATTTACTGCACATAAAAGCGTGAGGTAGTTTATTGGACTAAAACTAACGATGTGATATTTTTGTTGAATTAAACGAAAATGTTATTATGTCAATAAAACATTGCATGTTGTCGAGGCAAAATGAAATTTTAATTGATGAAATAATGAAAATATGTTCTTTAAATCCACAGCGATCCGAACCAATCGGAAGACGCCCGCCGATTTACCAACGCCACCTGGGCCGAGTATGACCTTAACTCTCAGAGCTTCCTACATTTCACCAATCAGGGAGCACTTCCGGGATCAAGATTCGAAGCGCGCCGGATGCAGCTGTGGCTGGACCTCATACCGACAATAGCCCTTATGGAGACTCCCCAAGCACTCGGCACAGGGACGGTTCACGTACCTGAAATCATAATTGGAAAATAATTCGCGCGTCAATTAACTCTAACAATTGTATTCGATTTGGTTTAAGCAAACTGTTCTTGTATATATATATATATATATATATATATATATATATATATATATATATATATATATATATATATATATATATACACACATATATATATATATTCAACTGTATACAAGCACCGCTTTCATGTTGTTGCATCAATAAACGTCAATAAAATGTGAATAAAATGTGTGGAACAATATTTCAGACTTTCTGTATGAAGTGGTGAATGAGATCAAATAGTTATGAAATTTTTCATATTTTATAATAATGTTACAAAAACAATCCGCAAATTATCATCAAACTAGTGTGTTCAATATTATTGGCAATTTATAAGACGTTATAAATTGACTTTCAAACACTAATTTACGAGCTTAAACATGTCACAGAACAAACCTTAATATGCTTTGAAAATTACTATGCTTTCGATAGTAAATTAACAACTTGATTAATAATTTTGTGTAATGTAATATTCCAGAAACAGTGAACTGCAGTGAAAGATAAACCTATTTTGTTTCAAATATATGACACCTGCTAAAATGACTTTTAATCATCTATGTGAAAGTGTTATACGTCTTATGTAAGACTGCATTTGATTCGATGAAATAGTATACACACAATCTCAAACCACACGATGCGGTTGTTTGTTGATGGTAACACTTATGGATTAATTACCATGTGGTATTGATGACCACACAAATTTAAACCCATAATGAGTCAATTAAATCCTAGACACAAAAATCCCAAAACGTGGTGTGTTCATGTGCCTCTAGCTCGGTAGTAGTCGGGGGCCTCCTTCGAGCGGCAGATGGAGGATTCTTCTTACTGTAACCTGAGACACGAAAATAAATGACACGGACAACTGACATAATACACGGACCGACAGTTTTCTCATTAACCTCACTTAGAAGTGTGGATACAAATTGTAATCTCTGTTGACTGGGCCTTATTTTTACACGGCTACTGCAAATATGCTTTATTTTCTTAATAGTGTTGGTACTAACATGACATTGTTGTTATTTTTCTGTTTATATATGCCAAAGAAACTAAATTATATAGACTACAGTATTCGTTATTCGAAGTTGAAGCAATTTAATATGTGAGTGATTGTGTTTGTTGTTTTCTTTTTCGATAAAATGAATAAGAATGGGGCTCTAAGCGCTTGAGAGATACTCTCGTCGTTTTGATGAGACTGATCCACGGTAAAGTAAAAAGCTGAACTGTAGAGCAATTTTGTCAATCGGATGCTGCCATATATGGTAAATCAAGTATCCAGACATATACGGCCTGTTGTTGTTTTTTTTTGTTAAATAATAAGACAAACGTGGTGTAGTAGTACTGGGTGTTCTGACAAACGTATTTTAAATATAGGGCGCCGTCAACGTACCAGTCATAAAGAAAGATTTTCTTTACACCATAATAATGTCTAGAGATGAAACAAAATGCGTTGAAAGAGGCAGAATTAGTTCCCAAAATGTCATTTTGTGCAGCGATCACAAAGACGTTGTTTCCAAACTTTTGTCCGAAGTCATGGCAGTCAGTTGCCTGGATGTTATTTCACATTCTCGAAACGTTTCTTGGCAAAGAATGGAGGATTAGATAAAGCAGTGAAATTGAGGTTTGTCTCAAAGCAACAACAGCAATATTAAATGCATACATTTATTTAGGGTCCACCATAACAATATATGTACATGATCAAACAATTCTAGAGATACACAGCGGAGTGTTTCCGATAATAACATCCCAAACATTCCATTCTGACGATATGAGCATGACATAAGATGCAATTCACAATACTGTAATAAAAATTGTACGTAGATCTTAAGACAATTTTTAGTATATAACATATTGTCATACAGTATTAAAAAGATATATTCCTAAACCGTACGTTAATGCCCATGTAATCCATTAAATGTATTCACATTTCCATAAGTGTCGAGTTAATTCAAAACTTGAAAAGGACATACCAACCTATGCTATGCCAATCGGTACTCTTCTATTTTTATCCAAAACGCACCAATTTAAATAATTGATATGAGAGAAGTCTTGGTGTAAGATTTTACAACCAACCGACAACATAAAATTAACAAATATCTTTGAAAACGTCTTTGATAGTGCCGTTATTTGAGTTAGGATAATATTTATCCTTAAACATGTTATCTAGCTCGTAAGTACAAAAACAAAAAGTCTGGTCTGCTACACCCATATTTGCAAAATATCTACAGCAGTTGTGGTTGATGAATGAAAGGCGTTTAAACATATATTTACAAAATAAAAAAAATAAAAACACGAGTACCACGATTCAATGCATTTTCATTTCTACGTATTTCAGACTGCCCGACAAACCGTTCCAGAATATGTAATTTGAAGAGGGTATACTATTATGCTTGATACTTTCCGTTCAGCTGAGAATGATTACAGCTATTATACCATCAGCCACTACCCTAACTGCAAGCACAACAGCCACTATTATCATTGTCTTCATCTTACGTCGAAAACTTATGTCAATTGTGATACGCTAACTTATCATCAGCATCTCCACTGTATCCGCCAGCCTTCAAGGCATATTTTCCAGCCTCTGATGAAACGCCAAACTCATTATACATCGCATAAACCTTCTTCCGTTCAAATGTCTCCATGTATATGCGCAACTGATGCGAATAAAATTTAGTTAGTTGGTAGATATACTCGTTACCCAGCCAGAAGTCACCATTCATATCACCAAAGCCCGCTTGGTATTCGTCCTAAGACCGTTCAAAGTCAACCGTTCCATATTTGCGACGCTGAATTACGAGCCAGTCCTTGTTTACATTGATATCGCAATATAAAGCAATGCCCGAGGGCTTCAAGTCGGGATATATTGTGTGAATCCCACTTTCATTTACATCTTTACAAGATGTTGGTCGCTTCGTCCTGATTTTGTCTTTACTTTCGTGAGTCTCAGCAAACGTGTTGAAAACATTCTGAAATGTACTTGTTTTATTCATTACATGAGATGTGAAATTGTCCTAAGATGTGTTCATACTCTGTATCAAAGACTTCACTTTCATACTTGATTTCCTGAAATCAGGTGCTTTTTCCTCCGATTGTGACAATATCATTTGATTATAAATGTCCTCCATGTGTTTTATTTTCAGCAGTAATTGTTCTTTTATTTTCACCGCTTCATCTCTGAACTGTGTCATAGAATTATTTTTTACTTGGTCGTTCGTTGTTGATATATCATCAGAAAAATGCATTCGACTATTTCTACTACCGAGAAGATGTCCATCGATAAATTTCGCATTGAGTCCATAAGACCCAGCCAATTTGGCATACAAAGTTGCGATATCCTCTCGTCTGTAGTCAACTTCAGTTTGAAGTTTTCTTCTTAGGTCCTCAACAATATGTTCTATATAATTAAACCTTTCCTGGATTCGATTGTTAGGAAAACAACAGACTTCTTTAGTGAATAGCCCAATCCACATAACAAAGAACACAGAGAGCTTCATTATTTACCATGTCAAAAGATGAAAATCATAAAGTAACGATTGAAGTGTTCTTCGTATATTCTATTGTCAATGCACTAAATAAGAAACAAATGTGAAAAATAGATGTACAACAACATGTACATCAACTGTCAAACTATCAAATAATTCTTACATACAGACATGTTTCAGTCTTGTTAATTTGTTTTTCACATTCTGACTTATTCCGGACTTTTTGAAGGTCCCTCAAATATTTGTGCAAATGATTAACTGATTTCATTTCTTGATTTACATATCTAAGCCCTAGGAAAGGACGATTGCAGACTTTAACCTACTTGTATTCCGCCGTTTTATGGGTATTACGTTTGATGTGCTGAGAGATATTGGAATTGCCTCTAATAAATATTTTGCAGCCGTTGACACTTGATAAGTTGACATCTTTATCAGGGGGCTGTTGTTTGGAAAGCAAAATACACAAAATTACAGGGTCTGTTCCAGACATGAATAACCTTTTGGGTAGTATGAATATTTATGCGTAAATATACTATCAGAAGCACAAAAGCTTTATCCACCAATCAAGCACAAAATTAAGTTATAGGGAAATTAAATGTGTTGATTTTCATTGCTCTGATTTCAAAGACTTCGCAACGCACACAAAAAACTATTTATTTTATGCTTTATGTTTATATAGAAATATCAGTGAATTAAAACTGATAATTTCACTGTTTCAAACAGTGAAAATTAACTGTGAAATGACGTCATTTTTTGGACGAAATGACGTCATTATTCCATCGAAAATCTTACGTTAAACTCTTAAACAATGTATATTAACGGTGTAAAAAGCATAAAATAAAAAGAAAATTTGTTGGAATCGGTTGAATATCGATTATAATTCACTCGTGATCAATGAAAATACATATTTTATATGATCACTTGTGAATTAAAAACGATAATCCACCGAATACAGCAAATATCCTCTATTTCATGTGTATCTAACCCTTCCTAAAACTAACAACGCGAAGATCGAAATTCGAAGATCAAGTTTGTGCACTGACATAGACGTTCAAATGTGAAACGCGAATACATTTAGTTATAATATAAATTTATACTAAGCATGCAACGTACGCACCCATTAGGTGGTAGTACGACGATTGTAAAACAACACGACAACACAAAATTACGAAAATGCGTTAATTTTCTGTTTTCGCATTTTGTGTCATATTGGCTTTATTTTTCGGTGTCGGCGGATGTCCTGAGAGGGCATATGTCCGCCCGCCTATGCTAAAATATCAGTTGGGCATAAATCCATGAGGGCATCTGTCCTGCATATTATGTTTATATGTAACAGATCTTCAACAGCTTCACATTAAGGTCTTGAAATCTAAGAGACAATGCGTAATTTTAAACACTTTTTTTATTTCGCACAATTACCCGTGATTTTTTAATTGTTATATTATTCAACATAATTACCAAGTGTGATATATAAAGCAGCATCGCTTTCTCATATTTCGTATGTGTACATTCAAAATAGTGTATGCATTGATTAGCTACATTGTTGCATTCGCTTGAAACACATCACATTCCATCTGACAGCACTTCGAAGTCAAAGCTGAGTTAGTCTAGTCGTTGTTTCGAAGTCAGAATGGCCGATCGAAATTTTAAGTTATATAGATACAACATTCTGGCTTTTAAGAGATGAGATGGTCTAGAACGAAAGCACGACTTTTTTAATGAAATACAATTTTGGAATGAAGTAATTGATTACATTAATGTAGGACTGTTTACATATTGTATTTGGCGTAGATGTTTAACCCACTTTTTCACCTTAAATTACTTTTGCACAACGCCAGCTGACCCGAATTAATACTCTTCATTTATTCCATTGGCTGATTTGAGCATAATCACCCAGAACATTTGCAACATCACCGCTTCTTTGAAGTATAGGATGTAATACTGTTCAGTGTAGAGAGATGAGGACACATTTTGGACCCGTTACAATTAAGCATTACCGGTAAATTCCATCCCCAAGACTAGAAAGGTCAAAGCTGGGTAAGTAAATCTTCAGGGGAAGACGGAATGTACTATGAATAAACGCCTTGTGTTGATAACACAGCATTTCTTTCAATATATCCCAAAACACCAATTTAAGGAAAGAAATGTATAAAAAAAAAAAACTATCGTTAAAGGAAATTTGTCTTATATGGCGAGACAAAACTACCGAAATAATATAGTGCCCATGATAAAAGGGAAATCGTTTAATTATCTAGCCACTTATTTGTGACGTATGCAAGCCAGAATAGGTTGCCCAAATTTGTCAGATTTCTATGAATAACACATTTTCATTTCAATTTTTATCGCAAATTATCGTGGTTTGATGTTCCATTTACAAGACGCAATGAGATTTTTAAAGACCCACGTCATGCATGAATCTTAGAACATAAACTGCCAGCGTACCTCAAGCCCAGCCAAGGCATCCGCGCAGTCTTGTCAGGACATGCATACTGAATAATCTACTCTGGACATACCACGAAACCTTGCGTGTTTCCTAGAGAGGAAAACGCAGCCCCTGACCAGACAACGCAAGTGAATATGCCATCAGACCAATTTTCGCATGACGAGGATGTAACAGTGTTATTTGAATGTGTGGAAAGAAAACTGCTGTCATGTGAGGACATACATGATGTGATCTTACGTAGTAAAATTTGTATCTACGAACATTATTATGTGGTTTAATATACATGCACTTCATAACAAACATTTCATGCGGTGTATATAAGACTATTCGGTTAAAAATAAAGAACACAATACTTACACATTTGTTTTAATTTAATATTAACTTAGCAACGTCCATTTTCTACCTTCATTTCATAGTCATGATATACGCCGAATATCTTTCTTGTATAAGCTGCAGAGATAAGTACAAGGCGAACGTGAATTGCCTTGTATCAACTATGTAAACGTGTAAATATATGGCATCAAATAACACAATGGTTCAATAAATACGGCGGATAACAGAATAACAAGGGGTAAAACTTATGCATTATTTTTTTTTATTAAAGGGGCCTTTTCACGTTTTGGTAAATTGACAAAATTACAAAAATGTTTCAGATTCGCACATTTTCGTTGTTTTTATTATATTTTTAGGAAACAGTTATACTGAACATTTACCATCCTCTAAAATATCCATTGCATACATCTTTTGACGATTTAAAAACCTGAAAATTATAAAGCGTTGCAATGCGAAACGATTTAATAATTTGGAGAGATCTGTTGTTATCTTTTTATTTTGGGATACTTGGTTATATAAAGTATAAAATACATCACTCATTGCATGAGCACGGATGGCCGAGTGGTCTAAGCGATAGACGTTTACTCCAGGGGTCAGTGGTTCGAGCCCAGTTGAAGGTTACTTTTTTTCTTTTTTTTCTTTTATTCTTGTTTTTTACTGGAACTTTTTAGATCCAATGTTTACATTAATTAATATAAAGAATTTAATGACAAACTTCAATACATGCCAAAATCTGTGAAAATGCCCCTTTAACGGCTTATGTATAATTAAGACATAATTTTCGGCTATGTGTTATTTAACTTGCAAGATTTTTTATTTTCGTGTCATTTGGTGAAATTTGTATATTAGGTTGATACAGACTGGTCTTAAACCAAAACCATAGATTTATTAAATCTCAGTTCATTGATTGACATTTGATCAAACTGGTAGATAAAAACAAAGAACTTTAACGAATAGAATACATCTCACCTAAGGAGCATTCACGTAAAAGGCAGTATAATTTTGTATATTTAAAATTTGAGTATTCAAGCTTTGCGTATATCTTCCTTCATGTATACAATCTTGTGAAGTGACCATCCCGAAGAAACGGCCATGACGAAGTATAATATTTACATCAAATAGTACAAATACATATATTCAAATGATGAGGCTTTGCGTTCAGTTTCGTTTGTGTTGAATGTTTCGCCATATTCAAAAAGACATGTATTTCATATATCATAGAGCGGCGGGCTGATACCCTACTGATATACTTCCAGTGTGAGCCAGTTTTAAGTGCGCATAACAGGCTCGTACCCAGACCCTGGGACCCGGGCCCCCCAGATGGCTGTAGTGTTTGGGGAAAAAATTAATAATGGGCCTTCTGCAAATGTGTTATGTCATGAAAGGGCCCACAGTACACTTTCCTTCCAAAAGAGCAGATGTGTTTTATTGTCCCTAATAAACAAGGGGATTAGCGCTTATTTACTCACCAGTGGAGCGAAGCCCCTAAGCAACGTTTCCTTATCGCCATATCCGCGATCAGTCAATTACCCCGTGTGGTACTGAATGCTTCATCTATCGATGGTTGGTGTAACACGTCTTTTGATCGGCCAAGAAAAGAGAAGCAGCGAATAGAACAAACTGATACAGAGGTCATAGGTCTGAACATTGCTGACTTTAATAATTTGTGTAAAACAAATAATTTTGGAAGCGGTGATAAGGATACTCGTCATTAATTTGAAACGGTAAGTTTTTTTGTCCAAGGCCCATAATATTGTCAAAAATCACTGGACCGGAACGGAAATCGTATTTTATATGTAGGTAATTTCGGTAGACTCACACACCAAATATCTGCTCGATATTTTAAAGCGTTTTGAAAAAAAGACCGGAAAATGAAATGCCCGACGGACGGACGCACGGACTGCTATATGCCAACCTACCGGATCATAGAAAAAAAGCTTAATATCGGAAAGCATTACGTTAAAAAATCCGGAAAACGGTAATTATTGAGAAAAAAATAAGTCCAAGGCCCATAACTTCCCCAATAATCAATAGACCGGAACGAATTTCACACCAAATCTGTAGGTCATATAGGCAATGTCTCTATAGGTAAAGGAAACTATTTGAAATGAACTACCATTTAACTAAGCCAAACTCCTTATAAAACTTTAAATACAGTAAACCATCAATGCTTTTTGTACCAATGCCGATTATATAATAAACCTAAATTCGGTATGTGTGTGTCACATTACTCATTCACACATGTATTACACACTTTGAATTTAAAGGCTTTTAATTGTTTGAAGTACTGGTGAGATTTGATGTTTCTTAAGTTATCCTTACAAGAATGCGTACTAAGCCGTGCTGCACTGTTTTTGATGAGAAGTCCGTGTCTCAGAATAAGAATACAATTTTATTATTAATAAAGTAAACCTTTTTGAACGTAATTTCAGATTAAAGCTTGATCGTTTGAATGAACATGGAATCGTTCAAAATTTATGTTATGAATATTTGTTTAAGTTTTATTTTACTCTTACATTGAATACAATCAAGATATGTTTTTATAATGTTTTATACCGAGTTTAATTTACACTCTATTAATCATAATGTTAATTTGCATTTGCCAGTGTTGTTTTTTCAAAGTGTTGAATCGGTTTCTTTCTTTTATTTTAATTTTACAAGATGTTTTAGAATATTCATTAGTTCGCTGGCAATCTGTTTAACCTCACGGAGTGAAATACTTTAATCTTATTACATCGCGTGATATTGCTGTTTGTTTTTGTCGAAATTTTTTATAAATCGTTTTTAATTTCGAAATTGCTTTATACGATAATTTTTAATAACTGGCGAGCTGTAAAGACTTATTTGCATGAAATGTGTATTGATTTATAACGAATATATCGCCCTTCTATGTGAGACATAAGTTGATGTGATACGTTAAGTAACACGTATTTTATCCCATCTTGTTCAAGACTGGTGTATTACCCGAAATATACCTATCAGCGTCAATATTGTCCGTTACCTTTTCTGTATTGTATCTGAACTATCAATCACTGAAGCGCTCAACGTTGTGTGTTAAAAAGGTACGTGTTCGGTATTTTATAAGTATAACATAACAGTTGTAAGGCTTTTTTAACAATTTACTGTTGTCTACAGAAGCCACATTACCTACTTTGCTTAATAATCCAATAATAACGAAGAATAATAAAGAAAATCACACATCAACTTATAAACAATGATTTGTACTTGAGTAATGCATGAGCAAAATAACACTGGTGAAAAATAAACGTTGTATACAAGATGTTTAATCATTGTCCATCTTAACAAAGTATGGTCAGCATTAGTCGCTTCAATTATTTTCCAACTATAGTTTCCGGTACGTGTGCCGTAACTGTGCCGTGTGCTTGGGGCGTCTCGATTTGGACAATTGTCGGTATAAGGTGAGACCACAGTTGCATCCGGCGCGCTTGAAATCGAAACCCCGGAAGTGCTCCCTGATTGGTGAACTGTAGGAAACTCTGAGAGTTAAGGTCATACTCGGC
Source organism: Dreissena polymorpha (assembly GCF_020536995.1). NCBI lineage: Eukaryota > Metazoa > Mollusca > Bivalvia > Myida > Dreissenidae > Dreissena > Dreissena polymorpha. The sequence continues at coordinate 62,188,712 of NC_068366.1, read as the reverse complement.
CCAAGTAGCGTTGGTAAATCGGCGGGCGTCGCTCGGTTTGTTTGGGTCCCTGTGGATTTATAACAAATGCCAACCTTTACTTTATAAATGTCCATAACTCGTTCAGTTTCAAACTGTTCTTGGTGAAATATTGTTTATTTTGAGGTCCAATTGAGGTATTTGATTGAACCAAATTGAATTGTACATGTCACTCGTTCTTTATTCAAAATTTCATATGCAGATGTCCTATAACTTACTTGACATGCAGGGGCGTAGATAACCTCCAAACATTGGGGAGGCAATCCAGTTTCTGTACTGGGAACATAAAGGGGTTCGTTTGAGAGGGTTGTCCTCTCCCGTGGTTCCGAAAATTTTTACAATTACAATTAATATGGTGCGTTTTGCGGGAACTTTCATGCTGATATAAATGCTCGATTTTTTTCTCACTCTCAGTTTGTCATGAAATCAGTTTGTCCAATGCCGCAGACGACGACCCAGAAATCTCAACAGTTATTTTTTTTCTTTCCAAAAACTCGTTCTAATTAAAACATAAAATAAAGTAAATGTTTATGTATTTTAATGACATTAAACAATTACCTATATGATATAGTTTCAATGATTTCTAATCAAATAATAGCTGTTATACTTAGAGAACAAAAATATTTTCAATCAAATTAATGTTTTTCACGCGTATATTTACTCAAAATTGTTTTAAGTAGCAGTTACCTTTGAATTAAAGCGATCAATTAAAATTAAAAGAATAGCCTGTCCTTAATCAAAACACCGACAGTGCAATCACGGAAAAGAACAATAAAACAATTAACGCAATGACATTTACCCGGGCCCCTGGTTTATGACACCTAACAAGGGATATTGACACATCACTATTGGCAACCTCGGAGCAGACGTAGAGTGGACACATGGCTTCTGCACTGACGGCGCGTGATTACAAAAATACTGGTTTTGGGGAGGCGATTTTGGGGGGATTTTACGTTTTATTTATATAACGACGACTAGCTAAAATAATGGGGAGGCGACCGCCTCCCCTGCCTCCCCATTACCTACGCCCCTGATATGCCGGATTTGTTGTGTTGTTCATAACACTTTGGAATTTTGACGTATACAGAATTCACATAGGCGTTAAAGAGAAAAAAACAAATACAAACTTCTTAGGACACGCATGGACCCACAGACAAGTGACTTCTTAATGTCTCCCATGATGGGACTTAACACCAACTTCTCCATAATTGAAAATCGACAACGTACCCGGACTTTGGCGAAGTTCGTCCACGTGGAAACGATACTTAACCGGACTTGGCGAAGTTCGTTCACATGGTAACCATATTAACCTGAACTTGGCGAAGTTCGTCCATATGGAAATCATACTTACACGGACTTTGCGACGTTCGTCCACATGGTAACCATACTTACCCGGACTTGGCGAAGTTCGTCCACATGGTAACCATGCCCCTGGCGAGTCGTCGCTCCTCCTCCGTGTAGTTTCCGGTAATGCGAGGTCCAGCGTAAAGCGGATACCCGAACACGTACTGAATGTCGTCTGCGTGGTTTGAACCTTGGAATGTGAATGAACATTTTTGAATTTTGAAAAGCTACTGATCAGGAGGTTCGTAGGAAAACTATTTACGCGAATAAAACACAATTCCGAAAAGTAGTGTAATATATTACTCACAATTATTTAAGTGAGTATGTCGTACAGGCATCCATTGATTACTTATTATTAATATCCATAGGCTGATGCATATAAGTATGCACACACGAGGTATACACATACCTATACTTATTTAATTACCTTGTATCCAGTTGGGTGTCGGTAGTATATGCGTGGTGGGGACAGCGCTCAGTTCGTACAAATATGTCTTCCCCTTCCGGAGCGCCGCGTGCCCTTTCACCGTGGATACGGCCGGATAAAAGAACCCTGAGTCACTCGACATGTTTATGGTACTAAACCACAGGGTGGCGCTGTCATTCGGATGCTCCCAGTCAGTGTACTCGAAATCAAGAAGGTTTCCTATTATTGCGGCAATGTTGTCGTTCTTTGGTTTGATGGCGTTTGAAATAGTATTAGATATGATAATACCGGTAAACTGCTCTCGTGTTAGGTTAAACGTGTTTATATCTGTTAAATTAAGAGTAAATGACAAACCAAACAGATTCAAAGCACCGTCGAAATTGTTCATGCCAACAATAAGGTCCAAAGACGCGAAGAAATTTCGCGCGTTGTGAGTCTGAGAATCATTGCCAAACACTATTTCATGCGGGGACGCTTTGAGAAAGTCCCGATCTACAACTGGTTTCCAGAATGAAAATTCATCGTCTTGGAGTTGTCGTGGTGTCAGGGCGCGAAGACATTCTACAGGGTCCGGTGCCCGCTCGCAGCCTTTCTTGGAAATAAACGGATTCGCGTTTGGTGAAGGTTGGACACTCCAGCCTGCAAGCGCGGAACCACTCTGAGCAATTACACGCTGAAAGTAGCCTTGATTACCCGGATATAGAGACTGAAATACAACCGACGCTCCACCTGCCGATTCACCAAATATCGTGACGTCATTGGGATTTCCGGTGAGAGCTTGTATGTTATCGTGGACCCATTTGATTCCTAGGTGCTGATCCCAAAGTCCCTGATTACCCGGAAGTTTCCCATCGGCGCTCTGAATGAATCCGAACATTCCAAGCCTGTAGTTAACTGTAACCACGATGACGTTACCAAACGCGCTGATGCCTTCTCCTGGATAGTCTGAGGCTGCGCCTTGTCCACTGTCAGTGTCTCTTCCAGACCGGAAATAGGTCCCACGGGCGTCTGAACTGTGATACAAGCCGCACATCGAAACATAATCACTACAATCGTCATACAAGCTGACGCACGCAAACAATAACATGTCATTTTAAACTATCAGCAACAATACTTCCAACGAAGTTTGTAAGATGAATGTTATTATAATATAGCTGACTATTTAAATGTATCGCTCTTATCTGCGTTTGGTTACTTATATAAAAGGTATTACGAAACTGATATCACAAAAGAAATATGTGTCCTAAATTTTATCGTATGAATGCGATGGCAGTTACTAGGACATGTAGCATAAACAAAGTTACACACAAAAGTGTTTTTATTAATTATATCAATGTTTATATATATACATATTATATATATTTATTTATTTATATATATATATATATATATATATATATATATATATATATATATATATATATATATATATATATGCGAAATTCGTTTTACTTCTATCGTACTAAGGTTTGCTTTCTTTATTAACGGAATCTGGTTAACGTTAACTTGAAAGGTGAAAATGCAATATAAGATCGACACACGGCAATTAAGGGGAAACATGATTGGATACGACAATATCCAACGATTATCGACAATGAACAAAGACACACATGTTGCATCGATATGGAATCCTGTAAGTTTTTATACATGGAATGCCTCTTGTCGCAATTTGAGGTCGACACACGACAACCACCGACACATAATATGATTTTTCGAGTGTCGAATTGTCGCGCTTATTTATGCCGAAAATATTGCAATAAAAATTGAATGCATTTTGCCATTGTCAAGTGCCGTTGTTTATTTATGATTATCGCATCGTTTGTCGCGTTGTAACGAGCGTCGCCTTCGGAACGTGATGCCCGATGTTCAACTCGATGACGGACGACAAACGACACAACATTGCGTAAATATCGCGACTTGAACGACCGCGACCTGACAATGGGACGTTCTCTGTGAAAAAAGGGGTTAAATGCATGTGCGTAGAGTGTCGTCCCATATAAGACTGTACAATCCGCACAGGCTAATTACCTACGAAACTTCCCGCTGATATTTTTCATTTCTAGAAAGTCTTTTCTTAACAAAAATCAAGTTAGGCGAAAAGTGTCGTCCCTGATAAGCCTGTGCGGACTGCACAGGCTAATCTGGAATGACAATTTACGCGCATGCATAAAACCCCCTTTTCACAGAGCACGGCCCGAATATATGGAAAAAAAAGACAATTAACGCGACGCATTATACTAGATATTATACACTTGTAGACTTTTCTAACGTGACACGTAATCAAATCAATACAACTCTCTTATTTTTGAACGGATTTTGTTGAAATTTTGACCAAGAATCATTCAAAACATGCGTATTAAGTTCTGTAAATTTAACGATAACTATCTTTTACCAACACATTTTTAAGTTACGTCATACAATTCATTATCGTATGAAGAAAACACGATTCATCATGTGTCCATTGAAGCATGCAAAAAAAAGAAACTTACTACAGAACAATGGTAAACAATATAATAATTGTGCAGTTTCGTTTGCTTCTTCCTGCACCTTTAAAATGAATAAGACGCTGTTAATATTGTGTTTAGTTTAAAATTGAAATCAAACTGGACAAACGTAATAACTTGATTATGTTATAGTGTTTTGGCACTGGAAGAAGTTTCCTGGTAACTTTCTTTATCTACGCGGCTGGTGATCGATTGTGGTATAAATGTAAGACAGGAATCCATTTCCTGAAATAAACAAACAGATGTACAGCAATTAAAAATTACGAAAGTATATCATTTAGGACAAACGTTTAAATTGCAAAGCCTCTCTGTGGAATTCTTATCCATAACAATATTCGGAACATGATAACGATTCGACACCTAGGTGCATGTGTACCAACTTGTATTAGACGGTCATAGTAATTGTAAGTTCATTTCAATCAGGATTCAAAGACATATTAACAATATGCGGACAAATAGCGTTATTGTTTTGCTGATGCTAGTTTTTGTTGCAAACGGAGCGTACTGTATTACCGTTCAAACGCCCGTGGGAGCTATTTCCGGTCTAGAGGAGACACTGACAGTAGACGGACGCCAGTACCGGATGTCGAAATTCCTCAGTATTCCATTCGCTGAGTCTACTGCAGGCGAAAATCGCTTCAAGAAGCCGATCCCAAAGGCGCCATTTTCGAGCACGTTCGATGCGACTCAGCTGCCCATGGCGTGTTATCCATCATATTATGAGGCCGAACAGAAGTTAGACAAATATGTTAACTTTACGGAAGATTGCTTAACACTCAATGTGTTCGTGCCTCACACTTTTGAGAAGAACGTGTCACTTCCGGTTATGGTTTGGATCTACGGAGGCGCATTTGTGGAGGGTGCCAGTGTGATATATCCCGCGGAAGGCATTAGTACCATTGGTGACGTCGTTGTGGTCACATTAAATTATAGAATTGGCATGTTCGGATTCATTCAAAGCACGGACGGGAAACTTCCGGGTAACCAGGGTCTTTGGGATCAGCACCTAGGGATCAAATGGGTCCACGATAACATAAAAGCGTTCACCGGAAACCCCAATGACGTCACCATATTTGGAGAGTCGGCAGGTGGCGCATCTGTTGTGTACCAGGCCTTATATCCAGGTAACCAAGGTTTCTTCCAGCGTGTGATTGCTCAGAGTGGCTCCGCTTTGGCTTACTGGGCAAGTCATGAATTACCGAACGCAGAGGCTTTCATCACTAAGAAGGGTTGCGACCAGGCTCCGGACCCACTAGAATGCCTTCGCGCCCTCACCCCCGGGCAACTTCAAGACAACGACACTTTACCATGGGTACCGTTTGTAGACAAAGACTTTGTGATCGCTTCGCCAAAAGATATTGTTCATGGAACTGACTCAACAACTTCAAGCGCCCGCAATTTCTTCGCATCGTTAGACTTCATGACTGGTATGAATAATTTCGACGGCGCTCTATATCTCAGAGACGTCTGGCCAAACATCCTGCACTACTCAGATATGAACACGTTTGTGTTAACACGAGAGGAGTTTATTGTGATCGCAATTCCAGCAGTGGTCATTGACGTCATCAAACCCAAGAACATCCGAACTGCTCTTGTTGACGAGGAGTTACTGAATATACAATACACGGACTGGCAGCATCCGAATGACAGCGCCACGCTGCGGTTCAGTCTCACCAACGTGTCCAGTGACGCGGCGTTCTTCTACCCAGCAGTATCCACGGTGAAGGGCCACGCGACGCTCGGAAAGGGAAAATCGTACTTGTACGAACTGAGCGTTGTCCCTACCACACATGCCTTACAGACACCAAACTGGATATCCGGTATTTTAACAAGCATATTAATCTACTAATGTACGTTTGTAGTTTAGGTCGCAACCGGGTTGCATTTAGATTTTTTTATCAAACGCTCGTCAATATTACAGCACACGAGGTTGCCGAAAATGTAAATTTCTAGCTAACGTATGTTGTTGCGACTTCAAATCGGAAACCTTGCGTTCTACGTCCGATTTATGCGTCTCCCGAATAAAGGACAGTAAATAACTTCATAGCTTCCTTATTACATATGTATTGCTATCGTCAGTGTTAAAGCTCTTTTGAGGTACACGTAGCCTTATCATTCAGAACACAAAATTAATGTATTATTCTAATTTCCATAAAATGTGTAGACACAGTGTTGATCTGCTTTCTTACCAGATTTGAACGCAACGTTGGTTGATTAAAAACTCTTGTGAATACCGCAAGCGCTTCAAATTCCATGTTTTGCAAAGGTTCAAACCACGCAGATGACATTCAGTACGTGTTCGGGTATCCGCTTTACGCCGGACCGCGCAGTACCGGAAACTACACGGAGGAGGAACGACGACTTGCCAGGGGAATGGTTACCATGTGGACGAACTTTGCCAAGTCAGGGTACGTATTTTTACAATGTGGACGAACCTTTCCAAGTCCGGGTATTTATCGTCACCATGTGTACGAAATTTGCGATTACGGGCGAGAATGGTAACAGTATGTAACCAAGTTTTGCAAAGTTCGGGTATGTATGGTTATCGTGTGGATACATTTTGACATTCCGGGTACGTATTGTTCCCAACACCATTTATTATGCCTTTTTAAGTATTGTAACTCCTTTACCATGGAACAGACCGCAAACTATCTACTAGTATTATGTATTATAATAGTTTTGAAAAAAAAATCTTTCAGTAATATTATTTTCGATTTGTTGTTACGTTTTAAGTTATAAAGTAACATTTTCTTTAATCCTTAGGGATCCAAACAAACCGGAAGATGCCCGTCAGTTCACCAACGCCACGTGGGCCGAGTATGACCTTGACTTTCAGAGCTTCCTACAGTTCACCAATCAGGGAGCACTTCTGGGGTCCCAATTCCTAGCGCGCCGGATGCAGCTGTGGTCAGACCTCCTGCCCACTTCTTCCAAGGGATTTCAAGGGAGTCCATGGATAGCTCAGCTTTCTTTTGATGTACATTGGAATTAACGAGAACATATGTTTGTACAAAATGATAGTCACAACACGATAGCTTTCATTACCAATTTACGTCACAAACGTTATAAAGACAAACTACAATTTCAAATGAAATAATGTAATCGTAAAGGCAGCAAAACTATTATATATTCGAACTTATAGGCTAATACAAGACTTTACCTGTGCAAATATTGTCGATTTTATAAAAAGAGATCGGTGCAAACCGACGGTAACTTTCCGACTTATGTTAACCTGTATATATATCTTTATTACACAATGTGGATTTTGCATGCTATTTAAGAATTTTTGATTTAATAAAATGAATGTATACATTTTATTTTTTTAATTTTATTTTTTAAGTTCCACAGAAATCATACATTTCTAACAGCAGTTCAGAAAAAAATTGATAATTCAGTCTGAAAGGACAGAGAGTAGGAGTTGGTAATATCGAACTTATATTTGATCAATGCTCTGCGAAAACGGGGCTTAATGTATATGCGTAAAGTGTCGTCCTAGATTACCCTATCCTGTTTACACAGCTTGTTTTTATCAGGGACGAGATTTTCCGCCTTTATGCTATTTTTCGCGAAAAGAAAGTCTTTCCATCGAGGACGATATTTTACGCACATGCATTTAGCCCTGTTTTCCCATAGTCTCCTATTTGAACAGTATGCTATCAATAGGACACTAACAATGTATGGAGGGTTAGTCATGTACAAAATACACAGTGATTGGCAATAAGATTATGTTAATGCTGCAATGTTTTGTCTCCCCTTAACTTTTCTTAATCATTTTTGATTATTTAGTACTTAATATATGATTCATTTGCAAAAACGAGAGGGCAAAACGCCCACAAACTTTCATTAAACTTTCAAATCATTGAGTTCGGTAAATTTGCTAAAACATACGTCACTCATATTCATTAAGCTTGACTTCTGAGCAAAACTTTGACTGACTAATTTGATTACATTTTTCAACCATTAGAAGGTCTGTGGAAGTTAATTCACCAATGCTATACAGTTTGTAATACAAGTATCACATACTGCCTCGACTTTCCATAATGTAAAATATCAAGCATATGAAATAATCAAAAATGCATAATCTAGTAGCGATTATCTACAGAGCGGTAACAGCAGCGATAATTAATTTTAGGTTATTAGACGTTTTACTTTACAATACGGAGATATATTTTGACAAGCACACAGTTTGAAGTCCTATTGGACGAGCCTTCAATATGACTTCAAACTGTGTGCGAGTCCAAATATATCACGTATTGCACAGTTTAAACGTCTAATAAGCTTTTTATTATATATCCCTTTCTTAAGCTCTTTGTTTGATTTTAATTTTAATTTTGATTTTAAAATGCTTTAATTGCATCTATGCTATTTTCAAGACAAGCGTCCGTGTAAATCGATTATTGTACATTCGGATACTTTTTCTTAGTAACGGCTTTTATCCTTATAAAACAATTGCTTAGTGCACTTGTACTCAACTGTCCAATACGGAAAAAAATACAGACTCTTTGGATCCAATACCGGAATATATTGGACGGTCATGTGCTACATATGGAGAATGCCCATTGGATGAATTTATTGGATATAAAATAATTATAGGTTATTAGACGTTTCACTGTACAATACGGAGATATATTTGGACGAGCACACAGTTTGAAGTCATATTGGACGAGCCGTTAGGCGAGTCCAATATGACTTCAAACTGTGTGCGAGTCCAAATATATCACGTATTGTACAGTTTAAACTTCTAATAAACTTTTTATTCTATATCCTCATTACCAAACCAGCTTTCCGTATTTTTATTTTCATTCATTGATTACGCACTTTATGACGTTTCTCGTGTGACGTCATTTCTCTGACGAAACATACTAGGATAAGCAAGACTCCATTCTATACATAAATGGTGACGTCACTACGTTATTGTCACCTCTATACTTAGACGCATCACGCACCTCCATTTGGAGGCATTTATGACTACGACACAAAGAAGTCCGCGGATGAATGAAGAATTTGCTTTATAAGTAAACTTTCATGTTATGATTTAAAAGTTAAGTATAATTTTGTTCAGTCTTACGGTCTTATGTTAGTATCATTTCAAATTTTCGTAAGTTTTCAACAATTTCGCTCTTTATTCATTTTTTTTAAACTGTACTTTCACTTTCGGTTGTACAACAACATGTATCCTTTATTGACGAAAGTTTGCAATGAAATAGCGTTTTCAAAACCGCCTAAAAAGTTTCAGAAGGTGTGTCTGATGCATGTTATGAATAGACACAATGACATAGCTATATTGCCGACTAGTATAAGAACAATTTGGTATTTCAAGTGGCTCCATTTGCATTGCAAGAAAAGTTCAAATTGACTTGTTCAGTTTGTTAAATTTTGACACCCTAATTATATATTTTTTTATAAATGCCTGATAGTTTTTTTTCTTTAAATAATTGAGATCAATGAAAATTTTAGTAAAAGCACAGCATTGATGTTCTATGATGGTCATTTTTTAGTGGAATAGGATGTTACAATAAAACAATTATAACTATTGTATTAATGAATTTAGATTAGGTGTCATCTTTAAATGGGGTAGTAATTCATTATATGAGATTAGCACATTATATAGTTGAAAAATAAATAACACTTTAATGACTTACCATAGTAAAATAAAGTAGCATAGAATATGTTGCAGGTCATAAAATGTAAAACTGAAATTGAAGAAGCTTTACAAATATTTTACACTGACAACACTGTTGGTTTTCAAAAAAAAAAATCTTCCTATCTACCTGCCCTAGTTTTTTTGGGGCAAATTTAAATATTATTAATATCATTGAGTTAAATTTTTAAAATATCAATATGTTTTGATTACATTAGCTTATTTTATTATTAATAATAAATACTTTGCAAGGAAAGTCCAATTCTGTTTTAATTAGTCTTAATTAGGTACTAGTAAAATTGAAAATATCAGTGACATCCAAAACTTGGCTTATATGCGAATGAATGCATATTTTCTTTGACAGTTACATAGTACTCTATTTAATTGGATTAAAAACAACAAATAACTATAGTTCCACAACCCAGCCTAAGTTGACTCAAACTGAATTAATTCATCAATTGATCCTATTTAATTATATTAAAAATAACATGTGTAAGATTTTGAGAATATCCCATGTATTCCTCTAGTATTCCTCTAGTACACCAACATGCACGTCTTACTAATGATTTACATGCACTCCTTAAACAGTTTAACAAAAATAATGAATGATTAATCCAAAGAAAACAACAAACAAGCTGCTTCATATTAAAAGTTAATAACATAAGATTACATAAGCAAAAAAAATCATTTTGATAATAAATCAAGATTATACTTCAACCAAACCATTATAAATTTATTGTGGGGTGGGGGGGGGGGGGTAATGTAAGCACTAAAACTAAAATGGGGGAAATGTCTGGGGAGGGAACATCTTAGGGGGAGCGTCTGGAATTCCTGCTAAGGGCGACAGTGTTGTTAATGTGTCTTTAGAAGAAATAACTGAAGGAAAGTACTCATTGGTGTATGCCCATCCAGAAGCATTTCTGAGCATATCAATTGGAACAGCAATATTGAGTGCATTTGAAAGAGATATAACTGTTTCATGCATTGCTTTTGATGAAGCCCACAAGTCATGGTCCTTTAATGGTAGCTTTCCTATTAGGGAATTTTATACTTATTTTTTACTCTACAATCTTGCTCTTTTGTCATAAAATGAGAAGTTTTATTATCCAACAGGTTTTGTGTTTGAACCTCACAAATTTTATAATACCAAAGTCCCATCATATAATCATCATCACAATCAGCAGCAGCATTATCATATTCATCATCATCATCTTTAGCAGCAGCATCATTGTGTTCTATTATCAGAATGCAATACAAATACAAACACAACCATTACAACTCTTACTACTACTACTACTAATTAATTAATTATCTACTACTACAACAAGAACAACAACTACGACTGCTACTACTGATCTTACTTCTACTACTACTAGTCTACTACTACTACTACTACTACTACTACATGTACTACTACTACTACTACTACTACTACTTCTTCTACTACTACTACTACTACTACTACTACTACTACCACCACCACCACCACAACCACCACCACTACTACTACTACTACTACTACTACTACTTGGTACACCAGAACTTGTTGTCCATGGAGACGATAATGAGAACTCCCAGAGTATTGATCGAACCCACGCCCAGCGGACATCATTCTCTACACCATAGCGACCATGAATTAATATTTGACGCCATGTAAAACATATTTCACCTTATTACAAAAAACATGGAATTCACAAAATGACTGAAAATTCTTTAAAATAAATGCAAATTTGAAACAAAACAACCTAAGCAATACATAATAAGAAACACTACATTATTGAAACACTGATACCATGAACATTTTAGGGTGTAACACCTTATGTACATGGACCAGACCTTTTGTGTACTTTGAAACTTTATGTACCACCTACATAAAATATAGGTGTTATTGTCCATTCATTCATAGCAGTCCTAATGAATTAAGGTCATTCTCTAAACATGATTAAAGTCTAAAGAAGGAAATAATTTGATTTTTTTACAGTTTGAACATTAAGGTCATTCTCTCTTCTCTTCAAAGTATCACATTTCAATTATACAATATAATACAAACATTTTAGACTTTATAATTCTTAGTCAGGATAAGATAAGAGACAAATGAATTTTTATAATTTACTTCAATTTCAGGTAAGACTAATAAGTCATTTATTAAGTACTACATGTACTTGGGCTAATAAATTAAACTAAGACACTCAGTGACACTTAAGACAATCTGACAAAATATAAAATCTATGGCCAATATATAAGTCTAAATTCATAAATACTATCACACAAAATACATTTCATCAATAACACACATTCATATTAAATTAGTTATCTCTTTATATTATAAATATGGTACATAAAGTGTCAGATAGTGGTACATAAAGTGTCGGTACATAAACGGACTGGTACGTAATGTGTGACATTCAACATTTTAAAAATCAGTTAACAATATATGGACTTCATTGTTTTGCATATACGCAATCAAAGCATATTTATTAAAAATTAAAACGCACTGTTTATGGCTGTATCTTTTTATTTATACATGCATAAACTATTCTGGTTATAAATACATTTTAAAAATTATATATAAACAAAGTTACAAGAGCACCACATTATGGGTGCCAAGTTAGGCTGCGGTGCAGTTTTGAATAAATGAAATTTATTAAAAGAATTTTTTAGAGGTTAGTGACCTTGACCTTTGACCGAGTGACCCCAAAATGGGTGTGGCGTGTAGAAATCATCACGGTGCATATACATGTGAGGTTTCAATGTTATAGGTGGAAGCACTTTGATATTAGAGCCGATGTAAAGATTTTAGCACGACACGGACATCTGACGACAAGCTATGACAATACCTAGGGTTTTCCCCGAAAACAGCCGAGCTAAAATTGAGCGCCATTAGTCCAAATTTTTGACGCTCTTAAATATTAAGCTACTTATTATATGGGTAATATTTGGAGCAAAGAATTTAGCCCATATAAAAAGTATCTCTAAATTCTTTGCGCGTCTTATAAATAAGACTAGAGCGCCATATAAATTAAATGGAAAACATACAACATTATGTCAAGAAAAATAAAGCTGTAAAAATCTCACCTGCTCGTCATTGATGTTGCAATTAGCACATTCAGCATTTTCAGTATCTACTAAATAAATATTTGAAAGTGCCAAATGTCCAAGATACCATGACGTCCTCCTCAAAATGTTGGATCCTTTGAGTTTGAACTCCATTTATTTTATCCCTGATTAATCCTCTCACACATGAGGCCTACATGTAAGATTCCTTGTAATGTTCACAGCGTTTATTTTAAATCGTTTACTTTCTCAAATTTCAGCAGGTATTTAATTATAAATATTTATTTATTATTTTGATGTATTTACTATTTCGAAGATACAGTCTTGCAACGTGTTTAGTTAGTCTAAGTTACGTGTTTAGTGATTCTTACAAACAATAGACTGACATGAAAAGTGGCTCCTTTTGAAGCACAAACTGCATCCATGTATATATTACAGCTGGTCCGGTTTGATGGGGCCTGTTTTTGATAATAATTAATTACCATTTTTCACTTCCGTGTTTATTATGTTTACCAACGCCATGATGGAAAAAAGTCCGTTTCCCACAATGCTTAGCGCGCATTCACACAGGTCAGTAAGACCGGTGTGACACATTGAGCAAGACTCTGCATTTTAGGGACAACAATATGGAGGTGGTAGTGTTTAATAAATCTAGTAGCAAATTATACCATTTTGATAGCATTGAACGAATCCAAAAGGCAAAACGTATTTCGGATTGTGTGTTTGTCATGCATAATTGTTAACTTCGATAGGAATAAAACAACTCGCTCCGACAGGATTACGAATTCGTAAATTGTGTTTTGGCCTTTGGGTCAGAATGGTGAGCATGTGTACAAACGCTTTCAACAAATACTGTGGTTTAAAATACATTTCGATAAATGGATGGAAGAACAGAAAATGGAAAATGGAAATGCATATCATTGTAACTTAGTTGTTATTAGGCTAGCATTTGATTAAAGTTGTCATTGAGGTTAATAAAATTGATTTTTTGTTTTGCTGTTGCATATTTGTTTTCAATTTCTAGCAATAACAATATCACTTGCTTTTGCATTTTGTTTTAAATTTCTAACAATAAAAAATAATTCAATATCACATTCTCGATTCGTTTTTTTATTTCCTCTCATATTTTCAATAGGAAAGTATTAAAAAGAGACATACAAGCAAAATATCGCCTGTGTGAATCTATTATAGTACATTCGGATACTTTTTCTCGGTAACGGCTTTTATCGTTATAAAACATTTGCTTAGTGCACCTGTACTCAACTGTCCAATATGGAAAAAATACAGACTTTTTGGATCCAATACCGGAATATATTGGACGGTCACGTGGTACATATGAAGAATGCCGATTGGATGAATTTATTGGATATAGAATAATAAGAATTATCGATGGACAGTTACATTAAGCCAGAGCCACTATGACCATCGGATTAAATATTATATTAGAATAATAAACGTTGAAATTTGTATATTATTTATAAAATATGCATGGGACATACCTGTGCATCAATAGATCTACTTGTTTTTGAATACGAGAACATGTGTCGAATTTACATTAATCTGAAGACAGAGCGGGATATTAAGAAATTATCATTAACACCAGCCGTATTATTTTATTATTTTCACCGGTCAACATTAATCAAGAACCTGTCAACGTTACACTTAATGTGTCCGAATTCGTGACATCCCGATATCAGAGACTTTCCGTGTGGAACACTATACTGTACGGTGGCACATGTGTGACATATCCAGGGTTTTATTTATGTTGTTTATATGACTTAATATCTCGTTCCCAAGAGAAAATTAAATCCTGTGAAGGACAAAGTGGATCATATAAACGCCATTGTTAGTCATGTGAACGACAAGTCTTGTGAACGACTTCTATAATCGTGGGAGCGTCTTCTTTAATCGTCTAAACGACAATGCAACTCGTTGAAATAACGCATTCAGAAGCGAGACCGAGATAAGTATGTCCTGATACCGACGTTACTACCCAGACATTAAAATAAACAAACGCATGTCCCCGTAATGCTATCAGTTGTGTAATTTAAACCTGTGAAATGAAGTACACTTATGTAGATATGAAACTAAGTCTGCGACATTATAACGTAAATTTGATTTTGATTCACAAGCCAAGATTTAGCATTGAACATTTTATAAGTTGACCATACAAAATGTTTGATGTTCGTTTCCGTGAGTCATTTTGTATAACGATTACAGCGGCTATGTTTGGATATGTGGATTGTATAACAATCAAGACACCCGTGGGAGCTATGTCCGGTGTACAGGAAACGTTGATAGTTGACGGACGGCAGTACCGGATTTCAAAGTTTCTCGGTATTCTATTCGCAGAGTCTACCGCCGGAGTAAATCGCTTCCATAAACCAATGCCAAATGCGCCATTTTCAAGCACTTTCGACGCTACTCAGAATCCTATGGCGTGCTTTCCGTCTCATTTGGGAGGCGAAATAAAGTATGGAAAGTATGTAAATTTCACAGAAGACTGTTTGAATCTCAATGTCTTTGTTTCCCATACATTTGAGAAGAACGTGTCGCTTCCGGTGATGATTTGGATTTACGGAGGATCTTTCGTAGAGGGCGCAACCGCAATATACCCAGGGGAAGGCATCAGTGCGTTTGGTGAAGTCATCGTGGTTACAGTTAATTACAGACTCGGTATATTCGGATTCATCCAGAACGTCGATGGGAAACTTCCGGGGAATCAGGGACTGTGGGATCAGCATCTCGGAATCAAATGGGTCCACGATAACATACTAGCTTTTATCGGAAATCCAAATGACGTCACGATTTTTGGCAAATCGGCAGATGGTGCATCTATAATATTTCAGTCTCTTTATCCGGGCAACCGAGGATTCTTTCAGCGTGTGATTGCTCAGAGTGGCTCAGCGCTTGCTTATTGGGCAGTCCATGCTACACCAAACGAAGAACCGTTTATTGCCAAGAAAGGCTGCGAGCGTGCGCCGGACTCAGTAAAATGTCTTCGAGCCCTTACACCTCGGCAACTCCAAGACGATGATACTTCGGCCTGGAAACCAATTATAGACAGAGACTTTCTCATATCGTCTCCACAGGAAATCATTTTCTCACACACAGAGCGCGCGAAATTTCTTTGCATCTTTGGACCTTATGACTGGCGCAAATAATTTCGACGGCGCTTTGTACTTCAGAGATGTATGGCCACTCATTTTAAAGTATTCAGATATGAACACGTTTCACTTGGACACGTGGGCAATTTACAGGTATTGCAATACCGTCTATAATCGCGGACGTCATCAAACCACATAATTACAACATTGCCTCAATAATGGGGAAGCTTCTTGATTTCGAGTACACGGACTGGCAGCGTCCGAATGACAGCGCCACCCTGCTGTTCAGTCTCCTCAGCATGTCTAATGACGTGGGTTTTTTCTACCCAGCCGTGTCCACTGTGAAATGGCACGCGATACTTAGGAAGGGGAAGACTTATGGTACTTAGGGTACGAACTGAGCGTTATCCCAACGATGCATACGTTACAAACACCGAACTGGGTACAAGGTGGCAACATTGGGCTTAATGTATGTGCGTTAAGTGTCTTTCAAGATTATCCTTTGAAGTCCGCATAGGCTAATCAGGGACGACAATGGACACACATGCATTATCACTGGTGTTCACAAAGCTCGCCTAGACTTGCATTTCGTTTAGAAGAGATTTCTTTAACGAAAATTCCATAATATCGGAAAATGGCACAGGTATTTGATTTTTTGGGGGGTCCTTATATATATATAAGGACCCAAACAATTTTTTTTCAAGTACCTGTGGGAAAGTGGTGTCCTGACTAGCCTATGCGGATTGCACACGCTGTGCAGGAAGGATACTTTAAGCACATGTTGTCCCTATGCGGATTGCACACGCTGTGCAGGAACGATACTTTAAGCACATGTTGCCCCTATGCGGATTGCACACGCTGTACAGGAACGATACTTTAAGCACATGTTGTCCCTATGCGGATTGCACACGCTGTGCAGGAAGGATACTTTAAGCACATGTTGCCCCTATGCGGATTGCACACGCTGTGCAGGAAGGATACTTTAAGCACATGTTGCCCCTATGCGGATAGCACGCTGTGCAGAAACGATATTTTAAGCACATGTTGCCCCTATGCGGATTGCACACACTGTGCAGGAACGATACTTTAAGCACATGTTGCCCCTATGCGGATTGCACACGCTGTGCAGGAACGATACTTTAAGCACATGTTGCCCCTATGCGGATTGCACACGCTGTGCAGGAACGATACTTTAAGCACATGTTGTCCCTATGCAGATTGCACACGCTGTGCAGGAACGATACTTTAAGCACATGTTGCCCCTATGCGGATTGCACACGATGTGCAGGAACGATACTTTAAGCACATGTTGCCCCTATGCGGATTGCACACGCTGTGCAGGAAGGATACTTTAAGCACATGTTGCCCCCGATTAGCATATGCGGATTGCACACGCTGTGCAGGAACGATACTTTAAACACATGTTGCACCTATGCGGATTGCACAACGCTGTGCAGGAACGGTACTTTAAGCACATGTTGCCCCTAAGCGGATTGCACACGCTGTGCAGGAACGATACTTTAAGCACATGTTGCCCCTATGCGGATTGCACAATGCTGTGCAGGAACGATACTTTAAGCACATGTTGCCCCTGATTAGCCTATGCAGATTGCACACGCTGTGCAGGAACGGTACTTTAAGCACATGGTTTTCCAAGAGCGCTGCTCATATTATTCTCAGCATAGATCTACTGTATGTATACATGTATGCTTAAACTAATATGCTTAGGTGTATAAAATAAATGTAAGATTATTGTTATTATAAACGCATGTTTTTGTACAAAAAATGGTAGTACATGACTGTCGATTTTTCATGGTTTATCAGCTAATGAAACAAGTCTTTGAATAAGAACGGCATGTACTTCGCTATGCAGGGGCAACTGTCCACTATGATGCGTGACCTGGGCGTATGTTTTACATGATCTTTTTGCGCGCCTTTTAACAAATCACAAAAAGGCAAATAAGTACATTATCATAAGAATGGTAATACGTTTAAGGAGTGTTGCGGGCAAATCGGGTAAAATATATGAGTATGAAGTATGGTACCAAAAACAAGGACGGATTTATCGTTAGAAGTGACATAAACAGGAAATAACATTAAATCGGCAAGTGGCGTCGCGTAGCTGTATGGGGTTTGGGCACGTATGCACATGCATGAAACTCGATTTCGAACACCACAAAAATGTTCTAGATTTAAAATTATAATTTCATTCAATCACGTATCAAGGTTCTAACCACGCAGACGACATTCAGTTTTTGGCTATCCGCTTTACTCAGGACCTCGCAGTACCGGAAACTACACGGAGGAAGAGCGGCGACTCCCAAGGGGCATGGTTACCATGTGGACGAACTTCGCTAAGTCCGGGTAAGTATGGTGACCATGTGTAAGAACATCGCCTGGTCGGGGTATGTTTGTTTTTATGTGTTCTAACTTTGCCGTGTTCGGGAACGTATGGTGGCCATCTGGTTTAACTTCACTAATCCGGAAACGTTGTCAGTCTGCAATTTAGTCAATAACATATCTTTTTTACGGTGTAGATGCTTTAAGGTATGCATGCAATGAAAGAAACGAGCAGTTAACGAGTAAAGTGATATCCTGAATCTTGATACGTAATAATAAATGTCACGTAGGAAACGTGTGAGAAATTACACATTTTATTCGAAATTGTGCTATATCTACTACGATATATAATGTAAATATATGCATTATCAATTCATATTATTTCGGACAACGTACACTAAGTCAATAATAAATAACTGTTCAACCAAAAAAGTTTGCTAAGTCCAATTAATATATGTACTGCCATAAAAGCGTTAAATATTTCATGGGACTCTCGATGTGATATTTTTCAATCAAACGAAAATGTTATTATCTCAATAACACATTGCATGTTTTCAAGGCATAATGAAATTTTACGTTAACGATGTTGTTTTTTAATGAAGTAATGTCAATATATTCTTTAAATCCACATCGACCCGAACAAACCGAGCGACGCCCGCCGATTCACCAACGCCACCTGGGCCAAGTATGACCTTAACTCTCAAAGCTCCCTACAGTTCACCAATCAGGGAGCACTTCCGGGATCAAGATTCGAAGCGCGCCGGATGCATCTGTGGTCGGACCTCATACCGACAATAGCCCTTATGGAGACTCCCCAAGCACAAGGCACGGGGACGGTTCGCGTGACCTGAAATCATAATTGGGAAATAATTCTCGCGACAATTAACCCTCACAGATTTATATGATTTTGTTTAATCAAACTGTTTCTGTTTATGTATTCAACTGTATATAAGCGCCGCATTCATGCTGTTGTATCCATATACGTTGATAAAATGAGTGGAACAATATTTAAGGCTTTCTGTATGACGTGGTAAATAAGATCCAATAGTTATGCAATGTTTTCTATTTCATATTAATGTTTCACTAACAATCCGCAAATTATCATCGATCAAACTAGAGTGTTCAATATTATAAGCAATTTATAAGACATTAATTAATTGACTGTTAAACACAAATCTTCGAGCTTGCAAATTTCCCAGAATAAACTTGATATGCTATGAAATTATGAATGTGTGATGTGTTCCAAGTGCTTTCGATAGTAAATAAACTTGATGCATAGTTTTGTGTAATGTAATATTCCATAAACTGTGAACTGCAATGAAAGTATGCGATGACAAACCTATTGTGTTCCAAATTTGTGGCCCCTGCAAGGACTGACATTTTAATCATCTGAATGTGTACATGCATGTGAACGTGTTATTTCGCGCTGAGTCCATAAAAGCCTGCCAATTTGGCGTACAAAGTTGCGATGCCCTCTCGTCTGTAAACAACTTCAGTTTTAAGTTCTCTTCTCAGATCATCTAAAATATGTTCTACGTAACTAAGCCTTTCCTCCATTCGTTTGTGAGGAAAACAACAGACTTCTTCAGAGAATAGCCCAATCCACATAACAAAGAAAAGTGAGAGCTTCATTATTTGCGTTGCGTTGTCTTAACAGTTGTGAAACCTTAATTCGCAAACAGCTCGCTTGTGGCGAAAGCTATTAGAGGAGACTTCAACAATTCTACCTGCAGCTGCGATCCAAGAAAATATAATCTTTGTAGACAGAGGAAACATCCTACGGTAATGTGCACTTCTGACGGTTCAACGACATGTTTACTCGTTTTGAAAATATTTTATTTGTATATTATCGATTCACCTGATCAGAGAAATACATATGAAAACTAGATATACACAACTATCCTAATTATCAAATAAGTCTTAAATGCACGTATCTTTTAGTATTTTTCATTTGTGTTCAATATCTTACCAATTCTGGAATTTTGGAAGGTCCCTTAAATATTAACCTGCAAATGATTACTTAAATTCATATTTCGCTTAACATGTTCAAGCCGTGGGAAAAGAAAAATGCAGACTTTATCTCATCCTTATCCCGCCAATAAAATTGTCAGAGCCGTTTACACTTGATATTTTGATATCTCTATCAGGGAGTTTACTTTTCTAGATACGAATTGCCATGGATGACGAAAAAGATAACTACGAAGTTACAGTGCCTTGGGGGAGGATAAATATCGGTGCTGAAATATACTATCAAATACAAAAGCAATATCCACCAATCAAATACAAAAATAAAATTATTTACAATTATTAAACAAAAACACATGTTTAGTTTTTAATGTTTTACAACACGCACAAAATTAATGTGGATCTAACCCATTTCCAAAATAGTAAAATGCAATACATGGAAATAAAAAAGAAGTGTTGAATGTTTCACTGATACGTACTTGACGATGATGTTTGTGGTGTGATTTTAAAAAACAGAAAGCGTGTTTTACTTGTTTTACACTTTCTCAATAAACAATCAGTTAAAAGATGGTTATCCATTTATTGTTTGCGATGCATTTACAAAGATTATATTATATTATGTATAGTTTCTGTAAATGTTTTTAATCGATATTGTCGGGAATTAGGGTTTGGGAAGATATCGACAATCAAAGATCGAATTCGGCTGTTCCGAATATCGTGCTTGCTGAGATTAAAATTCAAATATGAACACGAATATTGAGTAATGTTGCATTTCGGAGCTGACTTCGAAATTAAAACCTGAAAATATCGAGCTGTTGCGAATATCGTGCCATCTCTAACATCGAAATTCAAAAATGAACCGCGGGTTCGTGGTAGGGTAAATTCATGTATACGATTAACAATGGGCGTCCTAAACAAGGTCGCATGAGCGCGACGAGATTAAGATTCCTGTTCTTTTGGCAGAGTAAATTACAACATACATCTTGTCGATGTATTTTAAACTAAGTATTCGCATGCGCAACGGAGGGCAACAGAGCGACGACGATCATTCGACAGTACGATGATGATAACGCGACAGTGCGATGATGATAACGCGACAACACGACAGCGCGATATTACGAAAATGCTTTTACTTTCTGTGTTCGCACTCTTGTGTCGTATCCATGTGTTGCTTTTGTTTTTCTAGGTCGACGTATTCCGGTATTGCATTTGTCCGCCTATACTAAAATATCAGGAGTGTATACATCCATATGTAATCTGTTCTGCTCCCCGTTTTTGGTGCAGCTGTCTCATCAAATGTTTACCGTTTCTTTATGTCTAATATAATGTCTATAAACTTGATCGCCAATACATGTACTTCCGAATGAACACATTCTAATTCAGCATTGTATACATTCGAAACATTGTATGCATTTATCAGTTACGTTTGTGCACTCGCTTGGAACGCACTTGATTCCATCTTGCAGCATTTCTAGGTCGGTGTCCGGTAAGTGCAATCGTTGTTTTGAAGCAAGGATGGCCTATCGACATTTGTTGTTATTAATATAATACAGTCTGGCTTTTCAGAGATGATGTCATTGATGACATATATGTCGAACTTTTTACATATGTTATATGAGCAGCTTAAATAAGCTCTTTGTGAACGCGACATGGACGTTTATTCATCAACTATATAAAATAGTGTTTTCATGCAATTTAATTACAAAATTGTTACAATAAAAACGTCAGATAACGGAAAATTGAAACGATAAAACTTACGCATGATACTGTCTGTTGGTTTGTTGGTTTGTTGCTTTGTTTATTTGCGTCAAACTATAAAATTTGCCATTACTTTTGCAATATTAAAAATAACAACTTCATATTTGGCATGCATGTGTATCTCATGGTGCTGCACATTTTGAGTGGTGAAAGGTCAAGGTCAATGTCATCCTTCAAGGTCAAAGGTCAAATACATGGGTCAAATCGCTCATTTAATATACACTTTTGCAATATTGAAGAAAGCAACTTAATATTTGGCATGCATGTGTATCTCATGGAGCTGCAGATTTTGAGTTGTGAAAGGTCAAGGTCACGGTAATACTTCAAGATCAAAGGTCAAATATATGGCTTCAAAGCAGCGTAGTAGGGTACATTGTGTTTATGGCAAACACATCTCTTGTACTTAATGTTTCGTATCAGGAATAATTAGTAATATTTTCCGGCTATGTGTTGATTTTGTCGCTTATAACCAACGGTTTAAAGACCAATTGGAATCACAAGGGAGATTGCCCAAGAGGTTTGATAAAATGCATCGGAAAACGAGAAACCGTTTACAAGTACAACAAATACCAACCAAACTCGTACACTATTTCAATTTGTCCACACCTTTCATTCAATTAGTCTGTATAATGTTTGAGCTACTTTAATCTGTATTGTGTTTTTTACCGCGAAAAGCATACACACGTGCGTTTCAGCAACGTCAATAAACCAAACCAATTCTAATGACGGCGGTTTCTTCCATTACCATTAAGTGAACAATCACAGTGACTTCAAAGGTATTGTTAACCTGTAAAAAGCGTCTGTGAAAAGTTTTTTGTGAACTTATTTTACAAAGGAAAAATTAAGTTTTTTACTGCGCTGCCTTATACAAAACTAATTTGTTTGCTAGATCGCATGTTTTAGCACGAGCATTTTACTAAACAATGTATGGGAATTTTTGGAACTACTTACACAACATGACACAACATTAGGCTCAGAACATGGTTTGTAGCAGAATAGTCAATACTAATTTTTCTTCTTTGTCTAAGGAAAGCAAGTCGCAAGTCGTGGTAGCATAGTCAAATTGTAATGCTCATATATCATTTTAACAATTAATGCAGATTGTCTTAATCACAGATATGTCTCGATTTCTATAAACACAATTTTACTAAAATTCACAATACAATACTCGCATGATTGACAATCAAATCAAAGGTATGCACAATTGAAAAATCGCAACTAAAGGCCTTCTTTATTTGACAACGCAGACAAATGTGCGACCTTGCGTTGTGCAGTCACATACAGATGACATTTTTCTGCAGTCGCTATCCATAATGGGTCTTAACGAACTACTGGAAATATGTTATATCTCTGGAAATAAATGGCACAATGTCTATAATATATCTTAATATCACATAAATAAAGCTGATATATATATATGGATCAACACCAACCGCCCACTTACAAACGACTAAGGGTTACGCAAACGTAATAACCCCAAACACGCACCGCTTTGTCACAGGCGTAGCATAGCATCCATCATACTCATGCCCATGGCTTAGTTAAATTGCACATAAGCGCTTGCATAGCACATAGTTTATCCATAATCATGACCTATTGGACGTGTTAATTCAATCGATTTAGAAATGTAGATGTTCGCTTTTCAAACTTATATCATCATAATATGCTTACCAACCGACCTACGAGTGACTCTTATCCTCACTCACCTACTTGTTTCAGGCGGTATAATTACTTGAACTTGGAATGCTGGAATGCCGAGCTTTAAACGCAGCAGTCGTAATAAACAATGTTTTTGATTCATGTTAAACATCTTCAAAAACTGACTTAAAGTAGTGTTATCTGGTCGCCCATTGACTATAATCGTTGACTCCGTTGACTATAATGTACAACATGTACAGGCTAATGTTTCGGCGATTTTAATTGGATAACGCAAAGACCAATCGGTAGCGCTGTTCGTGACGTCACGTTACAATGTTATGATTCGGGCGTGGCGTTTCCCAGATTATTTTTTAATCTCTCTATCATTCCGTTGATAACTAGATCGATCAAATACAAAGATTCACATGCTCACAAATCAAGAATTTCCAATTTTAAGTAACGCGAGGATATTATGTATCATGTAGTATTCAAGTCGCATATGTATTATGAATCTTATTTGAATAGAACGAGCTTTTATTCTTACCAGTCAGCTTTCAAAAGGTTCGGGAAAGTAAACCGGAAATGGCACACGGATTACTTCCCCTGAACCTCAAATAATATCGCGATATGTTTTTAAAAATAACAGGTCCAATTTTGTACCGGTAAAATTAGCTTGTAACGATCTCTATATAGAGAGTATGCACTAGATAAGGGGAGATAACCAATCTAAAAGTAGTGAGGACAGGCGCATTTTTCTTAAGCATTTGTCTGTAAAAGGCAATTTTTATACAATCCGTCAATGGCATGCATAGTACTATGAACACAATGGTCTTAAAAAGTTATAAGGCCGTCTGTAGTTAATGTGCTATATATATATATATATATATATATATATATATATATATATATATATATATATATATATATATATATATATATATATATATATATATCACATGCCATACCCTGTTTCCCATGTAATATAACCATTACATATATTTTAACTAAAACAGGTGTAATATACTTTTTAAGCATTTTCATTGGCTTAGTTTTCGTTTATTGACCAATCGCATTTTGTTATTTTGCTGAAATGACGTTGCAACATCAAATGACGTCACGAAATGTAAACAATATTCGGGATTTATCATTATTTTTGCGTTAATATTTTTTTAATTTACTCATTTACAAGCATGTGATAAAAAAGATCTGACACTCGTTGTCATATCATATATTAAACTTGTCCAGGAAATTCGCTAGTAAGTTCGCCAAAAGCTCGCTTTCTAACAAAATTCCTGAACTCGTTTAATAATATATGGTATGATATGACAACTCGTGCCAGATCCTACATATATGCGTTATTACACTGTATCTTACACAGTGATACAGGATTTTGGGAAAGTTATAAGTTTGAATTATAAATTAGAATTAAAAGTTGTATCAATTTAGCAAATGTTTAATCAGGCGTTTACATTTATGTGCCATTATATTACATCCATCACTGCTATATAAAAATAAATATGTCTTTATTGCACAGCTAGAATTATCAAGTGCAGATAACGAAATCAAATAACAAATCCGACCAACTAAAATTAATTTTTGAAGTATAATTAATATGTGAATCTTATATTGAAATCGCTGTTGCGTTCTACTTATGTTCTAAAATCAAAGGCAATAGCCTCGACATGCCTTTCAGTTTAATATGTACGTTAAAAACACAATACCCAATTTTAAATCTTCAGCAATATGTTCGTCATGTCAATACATAAATTAAACGCCATTTAATTTCAACATTTGGCGATCGTAATTAACCCACTTGGCGCATGGGGAAGTTGCAGTTGCAGAAGTTGTCAATTGACGATTATTCAATGAAGTTTGTTATTGTTTTTTTATGGATTTTTCGCCATTTAAAACAGAACAGAACATAATAGTTTATTTTGATCTAAGCATATATACAGATCATCGTCATAAACATACATATGCAATAACAGCATTCATACATATGCAATAACAGCATTCATTTCAATTAAATAGAAAACATACATCATTTTGAATAAAGATCGATTTAAAAAGGAATGAAATACAACATGTGTTAGTAAGAATGTCACATCGAAGAGGTTAATATATAGTAACCACATAATTTTGAAACGTTCTTTAATGACTGCAACAAGTATTACATTATCCTAAGCTTTTAGGCTTTGTGAAAGATTTGTGAAAGATATATAATGTATACTACATATATAAGACATTTTCTCGCAGTCTTTCAGTCATTCTCGCCGGTCAATTAACCAAGTTACACTTTCTTTTCATAAGTTATCTAGTTTACCAGTACTAAGTTCATATACCTATATATATATATACCTTACTGACAACTCCCCTACTTGAATCTGAATAAGGGTGAAAATCGCCGTATAAATAACGTAATGAGCAATGTCCACACAAATCATTTGGCCGTGGATGTTATTTAACTTGCACAGCTTTAATATTCGTTTCAGTAAGCGAATTTTGTTAAGGCTGCCCTATCTTAAACCAAACCATACATTCATCATATGCCAGTTAATTGATATATATATATTATCAAACTGTTAATCAAAAATAAAGGAATGTCTGTTTAACGAATAGATGACAGTTCACTTAAAAAGTTAAAAATGACGGATATTGTTTAGAACTTGAGTATTAAAGCTGTGTATGTTTGTTCCTTGCTGCATACAGTCTTCCGAAGTGACCATCCTTAAGGAACGGAAGACAATAACAGACATTAAGATGTCTGGAAATGATGGTCCGATTACATATGTGTTTGCTCGCAAGCTTTTTTGGTTAAACAGTGAATTTTGGTGCTTTGGATCAGTGCAACAGGAACAATACCAAGACGTTACATTTATTATGTATCAACTATAATAATCATTCAGTGTTTCCAATAATAATATTCCGAACATTTCAATGACATGACACATACTATGAAATTTCCAATGTTATACTAAGAATTGTACGTATATATGAAGACAATATTCAGTGTATAATATATTTTATACAGTTATAAAATGATCATGTACTTAAATATTACTTTATCACTCATGTACATGTAGTTTTAGTCATCTGAGATATTGTGACATTATTGAACATACTATCACCTCGTCATTGAAGGCACAACACACATAATCAAAGCTTTGTCAAGAAACCGCTCAAAGTCTAGCATGCAACACACATGTTAGATCAAAATCTACAGCTGTTGCGGTTAATCAATGAAATGTTTTTAAACATGTATTAATACAACAAACAAAAACACATTATGAGTACCACGATTTAGTGTATTTTTATTTCTACGTATTTCAGTGTGCCTGACAAACCGTTCCAGTGTATTCCACCTGAAGTTGATATCTCATGCTTGTAGTAGTATTTTCCGTTCAACCGAGAATACCAACAGTTATTATACCACCAGCCACCCTCATTACCGCAAGCACAACAGCCACTATTTTTATCATTGTCTGCATCGTATGTCGAAAACATCTGTCCATTGTGATACGCTAACTGATCACCAGCATCTCCACTGTATCCTCCAACCTTCAGGGTAAATTTGCCAGCCTCTGACGAAACACCAAACTCGTTATACATCGCACAAACCTTCTTCCCTTCAAATGTCTCCATGTCTATGCGCAACTGACGCGATTGAAATTTAGTTAGTTGGTAGATATACTCGTTACCCAGCCAGAAGTCACCATTTATATCACCAAATCCTGCCTTGTATTCGTCCCAAGACCTTTGAAAATCAACCGTTCCGTATTTGCGACGCTGAATTACGAGCCAGTCCTTGTTTTCATTGATCTCGCAATATACAGCTATGCCTGAGGGATTAAAGTCTGGATATATTGTATGAATCCCGCTTTCATTTACATCTTTACAAGATGTAGGTCGCTTCGCCCTTGTATTGTCTTTATTTTCATGAGTCTCAGCAAATGTGTTGAAAATATTCTGAAACTTACTTGTATAATTCATTACATGAGATGTGAAATTGTCCAAAGATGTGTTCATACTCTGTATCAAAAACTTCACTTTCATACTTGATTTCCTGAAATCAGGTGCTTTTTCCTCCGATTGTGACAATATCTTTTGATTATAAATGTCCTCCATCTGTTTTATTTCCATCATAAGTTGTTCTTTTATTTTTACCGCCTCTTCTCTGAACTGTGTCATAGAATTATTTAGTTGGTCGTTCGTTGTTGATAAATCATCAGAAAAACGCATTCGACTATTTCTATTACCGAGAAGATGTCCATCGAGAAATTTCGCATTGAGTCCAGAAGATCCTGCCAATTTGGCATACACAGTTGCGATATCCTCTCGTCTGTAGTCAACTTCAGTTTTAAGTTCTCTTCTTAAGTCCTCTACAATATGTTCTACGTAACTAAGCCTTTCCTCAATTCGATTGCCGGGAAAACATGATACATCTTTAGAGAATATACCAATCCACATAACAAAGAAAACCGAGAGCTTCATTATTTACTTTGTGCTGCTATTTACACTTATGATACATATATTCGCAGATTAGTCGCTATTCAGCGCTTACAGAAAACTGAAATAATTTTACCGACAGCTGCGATCCAACAAAACAAAAACTGTGTAAACAGAGGGAAAATCCTGAAGTAACGTGAATGTCTGACGGTTAACAAATGTGTATTCTTTACCGGCATAGCTGTTAAACCAAGCTTTTCACCTAAAATGACCTTAACATAACGCCAGCAGGCCAGAGTGAATACATTCGAATATTTCATCGGCTGATTCGAGAGAGGAAAAACAACATAACTTTAGCTACATCACTGCGTCTGTGAACAACGTTAAAGATGTAACATTGTTCACTGTAAGGAATTCCAGACTACTCTCTGCATGTTCATACGACACAAAGACACACATTTTGGCCCAGTTATAATTCGCGCTAAAATCCATTTTGCTGCCGTATTCGGTCAACCCGTCTGAAAGCCTGAATAGTCTACCGAAATGTTTCAGTTTGCTATTAATTACTCAGTTCGACTTAAATGTAGATGTACCATTTACAAGAAGCAATGAGATTTTTAAGACCCGCGGCATGCGTAAATTGGCCTTATTCCTTATGCGGCCAGCGTAGCTATAGCCCAGCCCTCACATATCTGGTCAGGATATACCTCATGAGACCACAAAACCTTAAGTGATTTTATAGCGGACAGCGGAGCTCCTGACCAGACTGTGCAATTGCGCAGACTGGGCTTGAGCTTCGCTGGCCGAAACGCCATAACAATCATTTTCGCATGAAGCAGCTTTAAAAGTGTGATTTGAATGTTTCGAAAGAAAACTGCATGTTTATACAGTATGTCATATATTTTGATGGTGAAGAAATAAAATCATTATAAGCCATTTGAGGACACATGATGCGATCTCAAGTATTTATGTTTTACCTACGAACACTATTGTCTGGTTTGAATATACGTGCACTAAATAACTTACATTTCATGCCGTGGATAAGCGACTAACGAGTGAAAAACAACAACAATAAAACCTTTGTATTCAATTTATTTTTTTAAACAAATTTTTCTAACTTTATTTCAAAGTCGGGATATACGCCGAATATCTGTTTAAAAGACATTTCTTCTTTTAAAAAACACTTCTTTTTTTTATATTCTCGATTCGTGTAATAAAAATGCATGAAAAAAAAATTAAAGACTATTATTTTATAAAATATTTTTATGAACGTATTTTTCAGTCACCTTCGTTTGCTTTTCTATTTCAAAACTTATTCCGGACTTTTGAAAAGTCCCTCGAATATTTCGGCAAATAACTAATTAAAATTCATATCTTGATTACATATTCAAACCCTGGGAAAATATGTTTGCATACTTCCAACCCATTACCGCCAATTTATTGATGTTCTTTAGAGATACCTTAATTGCCTATAATAAAACTTTCGGAGCCGTTTTCACTTGATATTTTACAATATCATTCTTGTAGTGGTACTTTCCGGTCAGCTGAGAATGTAAACAGTTATCATACCACCAGCCACTTCCATAATTGCAAGAACAACTGCCACCACTATAATCATTGTCTGCATCGTACGTCGAAAACTTCTGTCAAATGTGATACGCTAACTGATCACCAGCATCCCCACTGTATCCACAAATCCACAAACCTGCAAGGTGTATTTTCCAGCCTCTGACGAAATACCAAACTCTTTATACATCGCATACACATTCTTCCCTTCAAATGTCTCCATGTCTATTCGCACATGACGCGATTGATATTTTGTCAGTTCGTAGATATACTCGTTACCCAGCCAGAAGTCACCATTCATATCACCAAATCCCGCCTTGTATTCGTCCCAAGACCGTTAAAATTCAACCTTTCCGTATGATATGCGACGCTGAATTACGAGCCAGTCTTTGTTTTCATTGATCACGCAATATACAGCAATGCCTGAGGGCTTAAAGTCGGGATTTATTGTAAGAATCCCGCTTTTATTTACATCTTTACAAGATGTAGGTCGCTTCGTCTTTGTATTGTATTTATTTTCGTGAGTCTCAGCAAATGTGTTGAAAACATTCTGAAATGTACTTGTATAATTAATTACATGAGATGTGAAATTGTTCAAAGATTTGTTCACACTCTGTATCAAAGACTTCACTTTCATACTTGATTTCATGAAAGCAGGTGCTTTTTCCTCCGATTGCGACAATATCTTTTGGTTATAGACGTCCTCCATATAAAATAATTCTTATATACACTTATGTTTCAGCATGTTTTTATTTGTTTTCAATATTTAGCAAATTCGGGACTTTTGGAAGGTCCCTTAAATAATTTTCGGCATATGATTAATTAAAGTCATACCTTGCTTTACAAATTCAAACCGTGGGAAAAGGCCACTTCATATTTTATCTCACCTATATCTCTCTTAAGTATCGGCAGTACGTTTGATGTGCCGAGATACGAGATACGAGATTTGCCTCTATTAAAACTGTCAGAGACGTGTACAATTGATATTTTGATATCTCTATCAAGGACCTACTGTTCTAATTACGAATTGCCATGGAGCAAAATATAGATAAACACGAATTTTCAGGGTCTGTCCTAGACACGATTGGCTTTCGGGGAGGACACGACACATATTTATGCTGAAATATACTATCAAAATACCAAAGTTATTAGTTATTTTCAATTATTAAACAAATAACTGATTTGTTTTAAACGTTTTACAACACACACAAAGCTAATGTGTATCAAACCCATTCTCAAAATAGTAAAATGCAGTACATGTAAATGTAAAAAAAAGAAGTGTTGAATGTTGCCCTGATACGTTCTTGACGATGATGTTTGTTGTGTGATCTTTTTTAAAAAGAATGCGTGTTGTACTCGTTTTGCACTTTCTTAATAAAGATTCCGTTAATTATTGTTATCAATTAATAATATACGATGCCCTTTAAAACTTTGTATTATATCATGTATAGTAACTGTACAGGATTTTTTTTATCGATATTGTCATGAATTAAGGTTCGGGAAGTTGGCAAAGACATCGAAAATCAAAGATCGAATTCCGCTGTTTCGAATATCGTGCTTGCTGAGATTAATATTCAAATATGAACAAGAATATCGAGTAAGGTTTCATTTCGGAACTTACGTTAAAACGTGAAAATATCGAGCGGTTGTGAATATCGTGCCAGCTCTAACATCGAAATTCAATCATGAAACGCGAATTTGTGCTAGGTTAAATTTCTAGCCAGACCTGACATCGACATTGAAAGATGAACCGCGAATATCGAGATGGTGAGAATATCGTGCTAACATTTATAAGTTTTAAGGCTACTTTAAATCAAAGAAAATGTAAATATAAAACATGCTTTATATATAATTGCTTACATTAATGTATGCGATTAACAATTGGCGTCCTAAACATGGTTGCTTGAGCGAGACGAGGATACGACTCCTGTTCTTTTGGTAGAATAAATTACAACACACATCTTGTCGATGCATTTTAAACTAAGAATTCGCATGCGCAACGGAGGGCGACAGTGCGACGACGATAATTAGACAGTGCGATGACGATAAGGCGACAACACGATGGCGCGATATTACGAAAATGCTATTACTTTCGGTTTTCGCACTTTTGTGTTGTATCCATGTGGTGCTTTTGTTTTTCTAGGTCGACGAATGTCCGTGATGGCATAAGTCGGCCTATACTCAAATATCAGGAGTGTATACATCCATAGGTCATCTGTCCTGCTTTCCGTGTTTGGTGCAGCTGTCTAATCAAATGTTTACCGTTTCTTTATGTCTATTATAATGTATATAAAATTGATCGCCACTGCTTCCAAATTAACACTTTCTTATTCAGCATCGTTTAGTTTACAAGTTTTGCACCGACGTTAACATGTTCATTTCGAACCCTTACTTAAGATGTTTAGTATTGATTGTGTATTGTAATAAGAATAATTACCAACAGTACTGTAAAAAGCAACATCGCTTGCACATATTTTATATGTATACATGTACATTCAAAACATTTTATGCATTGATCAGACACGTTGTTGCATTCACTTGAAACGCACTTGATTTCATCTTGCAACATTTCTAGGTCGGTGCCCGGTAAGTGCAATCGTTGTTTCGAAGCAAGGATGGCCTATCGACAGTTGTTGTTACTAATAATATAATAAAGTCTGGCTTTTAAGAGATGATATACAGTAGAACGGAGGCACGACTGTTTACAATCTAAAGAGATTGTGAGAATGTCGTGCAAAGAAGTTATTGATTACATATATGTCGGACTGTTTACATATTTTATATAAGTAGCTTAGATAAGTGCTATGCAAACGCGACATGGACTTTTATTCTTCAACTATATAAGATAGTTAAATCATGCAATTAAATTTCATAATTGTTACTCTAGAAAACGTCAGATAACGGAATATTAAGCGATACAAATTATGCATTATTAATTTCTCTTATTTTCTCGTATAACGTATGCTTTACAACTATTTTCCGGGTATGTGTCGATTTTGTCGCTTATTAACAACGGTTTAAGTTGTCATGATTAAGCACGAGTATTTTATTGAATAATGTCTAGGTATTTCTGGAACTACTTACACAACATTAGGCTCAGAACATGGTTTGTAGCAGAATAGCCAGTACTCATTTTCCTTCTTTGTCTAGAGAAAGCAAGTCGCAGGTCGTGGCAGCATATTCAAATTTGAATGTTTTTTCCTCATTTGCACAATTTATGCAGATTGTCTTTATCACAGATATGTCTGATTTTCCTGAAATACAATTTAATTTAAATTTAAAATACAAAATACGGACGTACTCGCATGATTGCAAATCACATCGTAGGTCTGCACAAGTGCACAAGCGCAACTAAAAGCCTTCTTTATTTGACAATTTTGTGCAACCTTGCGTTGTGTCGTCAAAGGTTGATGATATTTTTCTGTAGTCGCTGTACATAAAGGGTCTAAAAGAACTACTGGAAATATGCTATATCTTTGGAAATAAATGGTGAAATGCCTATACTATTTCTAAAATAAGTCCCCATTCACCTAAATACAGCTGATATATAAGGATCAACACCAATTGCAAATTAACAACCGCCTGAGGATTACGCAAACGTACCAAACGTACACCCGAACCGCTTTGTCATCGACATAGCATAGCATCTATCACTCATGCCCATGGCTTAGTTTAAGGACACGTATGCCATTGAAAATTGTTTATTGCACATATATTATCCATGGTCATGACCTATTGGAAGTGTCAATTCAATCAATTAAGAAATGTAGACGTTCGCTTTTCAAAATAATATCATTATATGCTTTCCAACCGATCTACTTAGTGACTTTAATCCTCACTCTCCCAAACGTGTTTCTGGTGGCATAATTACTTGAACTTGGCAAGCTGGAATGCCGAGCTTTTAACGCAGCAGTCGTAAACAAGGTTTTGATTCACGTAAAACATCTTCAAAAACTGACTGAAAGTAGTGAGGACCAGCAAATGTTTCTTGAGCATTTGACTGTAAAAGGCAATTTTAACAAAATCGCCAATAGTAGTTTGAACACAATTGTCTTAAAAACTTATAAGGCTGTCTGTAGTAAATGTGCTTTATAATATATATATATATATATATATATATATATATATATATATATATATATATATATATATATATTTATGTGTGCGCGTTATGACACTGTATCTTACACAGTGATACAGGATTTTGGGAAAGTTGAATTATATGTTTGATCAATTTAGCAAAGTTTTAATCAGGCAAGCGTTTACATCTATGTGCCATTATTTTTCATCCATTAATGATATATGCCAATAAATATGTCTTTAATGCACGGCTAGCATTATCAAATACAGATAACAAAAATCAAATAACAAATCGGACCAACTAAAATAACACTTTGATGTATAATTAATATGTGAATCTTATATTGAAATCGCTTTTGCCTTCTATTGATGTTTTAAAATCAAAGGCAATAGCCTCGACATGCCTTTCACGTCAATGTGCCCTTTAAAACACAATTACCCATTTTAAATCTTCAGCAAATATGCCTGTTTGTCATGTCAATACATCGCCATTTAAATTTAAACATTAAGGCGATCTTTATTAACCCACGTGGAGCATAGAGAAGATGCAGTTGCAGCTGTTGTCAATTAAGGATTATTCAACAGCATTTTTTTGCTTTGTGTGGATTTTGCGCCGTTTTAAATAGTATTTCAATCATATCTCGGTGATAAATTAACCTAGTTACACTTGTTTAAGGTTAATTGGTGCACCAGTACAAATTTTATATACCTATGCCAGTAACTGACAACTTCCCTACTTGAATCAGAATACGCGTGAAAATGGCCGTTTAAATAACGTCATGGTCAATGTCCACACAAATCATGTGGCTGTGGATGGAATCGAACTCTCCGTGGATTGTAGTCCAGCGCGTTACCTACTTTACTTTGCGACCAACGATTTAGTTTTTTATTTAACTTGCCAGAGATTTAATTTTCGTGTCAGTTAGCGAATTTTGTTAAGGGTGCACGATATTAAACCAAACCATACATGTATAATATGTCAGTTAATTGATAGATATATTATCAAACTGTTAAGGACCGATAAAGAACTGTGCGTTTAACGAATAAATTACAGCTCACTCAAAAAGCATTTTGTTAAAATGGCGGATATTGTTTAGAACTTGATTATTACAGTTGTGTATGTTACTTCCTTGCTGCATAGAATCTTCAGACGTGACAATCCGTAATAAACGGCCGACAATAACAGACTTTGAGATGGCTGTAAGTGATTGCCCGATTACATATGTACTAGGTCGCAAGCTTTCTTGGTAAAACACTGAACTTTGGGGCTTTGGATCAATGCATCAGCAAAAATACCAAGAGGTTACAATTATGTATCAACTTTAAAACTCATTCAGTGTTTCCAATAATAACATTCGGAACATTTCAGTGACATGATATATACTATGACATTCACAATGTTATACTAAAAAATTTACGTATATATGAAGACAATACTCAGTGTATACTACATTTATACAGTTATAAAATGATCTCGTACTTAAACATTACTTTATTACTCATGTAGTTTTATTAAATGTGTTCTCATTTCCATAATTATCCAGTTTATTCAAAACATAAAAAGAGCACACCGACTTATGATATGCCTAGCTAGACTTGTCTGGTTTATCCAAAAACGCGATTTTAAATTGTTGATATGAGAGAAGTTCTGGTGTAACATTTTAATACCAACCAACATAAGAGGAAAGTAATAACAATCTTTAAAAATGTCTTTCATTGTTTCATAATCTGAGATATTGAGACATTTTTTATAATTAAACATCCTATCACGTCGTTATTGAAGACACAACACATATAATCAAAGCTGTGTCAAAAAGACGCTCAGAGTCTGGCAGGCAATACACATATTAGATCAAAATCTACAGCTGTTGCGGTTAATCAATGAAATGTGTTCAAACATGTATTAATACAAAAAAAATACACATTCTGAGTACCACAATTTAGTGTATTTTCCTTTCTACGTATTTCAGACTGCTTGCCAAACCACGCCAGTATATTCCACTTAAATATGATGTATCATTCGTGTAGTAGTATTTTCCGTTCAACTCAGAATGAACACAGGCATTATACCACCAGCCACCACGCCAACCGCAAGCATAACAGCCATCACTATTAGCATAATTTTCTGCATCGTACGTTGAAAACTTATGTCCATTGTAATACGCTTACTGATCCCCAGCCTCTCCACTGGATTCCCCAACCTTCAGGGTAAATTTTCCAACCTCTGACGAAACACCAAACTTGTTATACATCGCATACACCTTCTTCCCTTCAAATGTCTCCATATCTATTCGCAACTGACGCAATTTACATTTTGTCAGTTGGTAGATGGTTCTTGTAAAAAATATATAAATAATTATTGAGACGTCTGTCTTGGAAAACAGTTAAAAGAACAGTAAGCATGTCTTCTATCTGTTGAACATTGGCTATATTGAAATTATATTTAATTACATTTTTGAAAGGAAAGCTTTCAAATGTAAATATTTTTTTGAAAATCCACTGGTATTAATTTCAAATATATTTATGTTGATATCGAATGAATAAATTCATAAAACTTTAAACATGTTGATGCAGAGAAAGTGAAAGTCGGTAAGCCACAACTGATACCTTTTTAAGTCAACAGTACGGATTCTATTGCATTTTCAATAGTTTTCTGATGCAATACAATGTAATAAACTTTAATAAAGTTGTGTTGGATATATTTTACTCAATTGAAGATTGACACAATGCCCTCTTTAACATAAAAGCAATAAAAGAAATGCTGACACACACAATTATGCACCAACAAGCGCATGCAATGAACCAAACAAATCAGTTTTCAAGACAACAAGCAAATTCGTTGGATTGATATCCCCCACTAAATAAATTTTGTTTATGGATGGGTGTAGAACTAAGAGAAAAGATATTAGTGACGGGTTGTGCTCTTTGTCAATTTTTTTTACCACTCATTTGTATCTGTGATGAGTTTGCAGACAATAAAATGCAGACCATTGCCTGATAATTGAGAACAATTACATCAGGGCATTTTGAGAATCCATTTTAGTGTGGTAGAATCCTTACCAAATAAGGCATTTTTAATCAAAATGTGTGATTTTTACCTTTGTGTGTGACTTTTACCATGACCCTATCAACCTGGATCTTATATTTGACACTCAGCTAGATAATTGAGAGCAATTGTGAACAGTTATTACAAAATCCTTAGATGCATAGTAAAGAAATGACAAAATAATGAATAATTCATCAAATTTTTTACCTTTGATCTCAATGTGTGACTTTGACCTTAACCCCTTTGATTATGGGTGTTGAATGTGAAGCACCCCCAGATGATTGAGAAAAACTATCGCAAGTTTCATGGCTCTGGCTCATCTGTTAATGGAGATAATGCTCTAAGCTTATATTAAAAAGCATGTTTTCAAGATACAAACGACCATAACTTCATTATAAACAGATGGTGTACAATTTGGCGTGCACCATCCTCTTATCAATATATATACTCAAAGAAATCCGCCAAAGCACTTCCAAGATATGGCTCCGGACACAAAATTGCCATTTTTTCAAGATACAAAGGGCCATAACTCCGTTATTAACATATGGTGTACAATGTCATATGGCGTGGATCTTCCTCTTATCGATATATATATACTCATACGTTTCAATGAAATCCGCCAAAGCACTTCCAAGATATGGTTCCGGACACAGAAGTGCCGGACGGACGGACGGAAACAACAGTATCCCAAAACAATATCCCTCCGCCAAAACAATATCCCTCCGCCTATGGCGGCGGATAACAAGGCCAAGACTCAGACGCTAAGTAAACCACTCATACCTTCCTCCTCCTCTGGCAGTCCCAGTTTTCCCTCTTTCTCTGCTTCACCTTGGTCAGTCTCGCTGCCAGGGCTGCATTCCGCTTCTCTTTCACTCTATCACTCTTGCTGCGCTCAGATTTCGTCTACAAGATCATTATTGCAACATTTTGATTTGAGTGCAATGATGGATCTTAATTGCCAGCAAGGGCCCGTATTCACCAACCCATTTTTTAAGTTTATAGCGAGCCCGAAGAGCACGCCACAGGCGTGCTCGAGGCGAGCAATACGGTAATACGAGTATTTGATTGTGCAGGTTGTTGTTTTGAAAACGTTTGGTACCTGCGCGCGTAATATCCGGAACCGAAAATTTTCGAAGTAAATAACCGGCGTCTCTTGATGGATCATAATGACAAAACAGATAAACATGATCAAATTTACGGCTTTTACTATTCTAAAATTCTTCTCTTAATTTATTGTGACTATAATTTGAATATCGCATCAGCATTCTTTTTGTAAAACAGTTGCCTTAATTCCGGTAGTTCCCCGTTCGATGACGTCATCACTAAAATTTAACACTGGAATTCCCTTATTTTTAACAAAAAAAAACCGTTTTTGAAATCATCATTTCACGTTGTTTTTTTTATTTCATAAAAAATAAATAGTATGCCAATTTATTTTATTATCTCAAGAAAAAATGTAAATGAACTGGTTGGCGGAGTCTTTTGAGGCTATGTATGCCAGGCTGTGACGTCATTATGTCGTCTGTCTGTCACTACCAAAATTGTTGTGTCATTCTCAATTCTTTCAGGTAAAAAAAAAGATAAATTGTATTTGATAACAACAATTTTGCATTGCAATTGAAGCTTAAACTGTGTCTTAAACTGATACAATCTGTGCTTCATTCAATAAACAAATCCGATCGTTGACATTTTTTTATATTTTGCCAGTCCAAAAAAAGACAAAAGTTCATTTGACAGAAAATGTCACTTACTACATTTGAGAGACTCGACAGTGTTCTTTATTTGGTACAAGCTGTACCACCAGATTGCAACTGTTTCTTTCACTGTCTAAGTCATGCAGTGGCAAGAAATTTTGATAATTCTAAAATGTTACGAAACCTGATCTGCCAAAGAATTGTCAATGCTTGGGAATTGGCAGAATAAGGTACAAATGTATCATGGCCATGCCTTTTCATTAGATATATACACACAACTGATATGCTGGATGGTAATTGGTTGGCACATGTGACTGAAGTTGAGGCAGCCTCTTATTTACCAAAGTTTGACATCGAGGTATATTTAAAGGGCGTAAATCAAAACGGCCAACACACCTACACATTGGTTACATATCGTACAAATTCAAAGGAAAAAGGAAAAGTTTGTGCTGCTGGAAAATGATCATTTCAAATATTGTACCGTCTCGTAAATCATAAAAATTCGACTTAAAAAAAGGTGTTATATCAATGGTATTAAATAACATGTTTTGGTGGGTGACATTATTGTCGCTGACTTACCTTGCATTAATTCCTAAATTATTGTAATTTGATATTACTTTTACTTTAAATGCTCAAAAAAGGAAAATAAAACAAATATGCTGCCTGACCCTTGAGAAATCTAAGCACAGTATGCAACATGGAGAAACAATCGTTGATGCCAGTGACAATGATGTGCACCTGAAAATTATAATTGACAATGTAGCAACAGTTGACTGTTCTAAATTTGTACATTGTATGTTCTAGTTGATTGTTAAGTGTTTTAGGAGGTAATGCTAAGGACATACATACTAGAATAATATATATGTCCTCGGTAAATACCAGTCTTTGTTTGCTGCATAATTTGTTTATAGTTTCATGCATTACAGCAACTTTCACCTATATATCTTCTCTTCATATATACATAATTATTGAAATATAGGTCACTGTATGGTTTAGATAATTAATAATAAAAAATATTGAAGTTATTTAGTTACAATGCTGTTCTGTTGCTCTTATCCGCAGTTGGTGTGCGAACCATATATATTTCTGCCAGATTTGTGCAAAATTAGGTAATTTTATCTAAACTACACAGTCGGCAAATTAGCACCATTTTACAAACAAAAGCTTTTGTGGGCTTTTCAAACATTACCTCATGTGAGCTTTTTAACTGACAATGTACTGTTCTAAATCATACCAAAATTTAAATTAAATGTAATTCTTTGTAAAAAAAAATCTAAACAATGTAATCATGCTTTTATTCAGCGTTGCATTTTACCTTTATATTTTTTGAAAGGTCAGATACCTTAATTGGTAGAGCAACCCAGGCCGGTATCATTAGATGGCCCATGTGTGGTTTCCTGTCGAATCCCAATCTGACCTTCGTAGGTAAACTTGTGGTTGCAAGACTGGCAACTGATAGTGTGACATTCTGTTTTAGGCGGAGTTTTGGGCTAACAGTTCAGTTAATCTGGTCACATGAAACCCTTTAATATGGCCCGTTTGTTGTTTACTTGCTGATGAACATAATAATTAAACGTTCGTTTCTTTATTTCTTATACCAGTCTTTACGAACTCCACGTTCTTCTGCTAGGAAGTGCGTTTAATTAAATTAAATTCAAATAGTATCTTTATTAAAGAGTGTGTCTTATTTCACATTAATGAAGAATATTTTAGAACTAATAAAATATGACAAGCGTTTGGATATATACTGATACAGAACCAAAATGTTGTACATGATGGAGAGGTGTTTATAATCAAGTTTGACTCATTATTAAAGCAATTCCTGAATATTCCAATTTAAAGAATATCCAATATTCTTACACTGGCGTTTATTAATTGTTTAGTGACTATCGGCCCCGAGTTGAAGTGGTGATTCGACCTATGGCCATGTCTTTTTCTTGGCCTAGATATGTTCAATACAAACATTAAGACAAATTTTCACAGAAGGTTACAAATAAGGCATCAATATTTAAAATAATGTTCATTAAAATTGTCATGTTGTGATTGAAATCGTCTTGGTTTTCTTAATTAGATAAACATTATAATGTAAATGTTAATAATAAAGCTTACACTTTCATTAACTTAACAAGTTACACGTTCAACTAATAATTCATTTAGCAGAGCTTGAAATTTACAGACAATTGTATTCACAAAATAAAGTGGTTTATCAATCAACTTAACAAAAGTCAAAACCTACTGGAAAAATTATCTTCCTTGTCCATTGTCACGGTTGCACATAAATGAACCTAGTTCTATGTGCGCTAGTGTCATCCGAGATTAGCCGGTGAAGTCCGCACACATTAATCAGGCACGACCATACTTTCCGCCTAGACCAGATTTTGTTTTAGAAGAGACTTCTTTTAATTGAAAAAATCCATAAAAGCGGAAATTGTCGTCTCTGATTAGCCTGTGTGGACTGGACAGGCTAATCTGGGATGAACATTTTTGCACATGTATTAAGTCCAGTTCTTCAAGAACGAGGCTAAAATAATTTTGATTCTATTTACCATTCTTCATGTTTTATTTCTTGGTGATTGGATGGGGTGAACCATTATTAATCGGGATAGAACTTACAGAATCATTGAACATGTATGGCCAATCAAATGTATCATACATACACAGGTCGTACTATCGCCACATGGCTGAACTTCTGCGTATTGATTATCAGTTGCTACAAGGTTAGATTTATGCATTATAGTCTAAATAGTGTATAAGCTATCTATCCACATATGCTGTATCTAGTATTCAATGAACAATTATATATTCAGATTATTTCTGAGTTTGGTTTGCCTATTAAATTTACTTGAGCTTTCTCAGAAATGTGATTTGAGAAATTTGTTGATTTGAGTGTAAGAACGTATTTCATGATATTTTCATATTTTCAATCGCCGCACAACCGCAAGTGAAAATATCTGCTTTATAGAACCATGAATGAAATGCTAATATGATCTTACACTGAGATCAACCAAAAATTTAATGGCATGTCTTTGAAACGATAACTAAACAAATATGCCAGATTTCCAGGACGAAGCAACCTACATCATGTAAAGATGTATATAAAAGCGGGATTCACATAGGTATTGCTGTATATTGCGAGATCAACCAAGACAAGGACTGGCTCTTAATCAGCGTCGCAAATATGGAACGGTTGATTTCGAACGATCATGGTACGAATACAAGTCGGGATTTGGTGATATAAGTAGTGACTTCTGTCTAGGTAACGGGTATATCTTCCAACTGACAAAATTTCAATCGTATCAGTGGCGAATAGACATTGGGACATTTGAGGGGAAGAAGATTTACGAGAAGTATAACGAGTTTGTCGTTTCATCAGAGGCTGGAAACTATAACCTGAAGGTCGGCGGTTAAAGTGGGGATGCTGGTGATTATTTAGCGTATCACAATGAACAGAAGTTTTCGGCTTACAATGCAGACAATGATGGTAATAGTGGTGTGCTTGCCCTCATGGTAGTGGCTGGTGGTATATATTTAACTGTGTACACTCGCTGCTGAACGGAAAGTATAACAACAAGCATGGCAGTCTGAAATTAGTAGAACTTACCTTGATAGGTCTGACAAATGTGGTAGCACGTCACACATCATATGAAGCGTAAAGATAAACTGGTAGTTCTGGGAAAATTTGGAGAGGCCAGCTGCCCTTGCATCGTTTTTTTCTTCTGCCTCACGTTCCAAGCTTTTGTAGACAGATGGAAGGCGTCTCTTCATGGTAGTGGTCGCCTTGTCGTGTGATAGCCAACTTACATCCTTAGCCTCCACAAGCTTGATGTCTGGTTCCTGGAGTAACTCCTCAAAATACAAGATTTCATGACCACATTGTATAACAAAACGGTATTAATATCTACATGCCTTAAATATAATAATTATTTATTTGAACAAAACTACCTTATTAATTCACCAATAATTATATTTGTGTTTGTTCTTTTAACACTTACTTGAATGTCTTGTAATCCCCGCGGTCGCACAGCACTCTTTGGGTAGAAACGATACAAGTCTCTTATGATGTCCTTTAACTTCTGCAGGTATGCAAATCCATTTGCTGCTTGTCCGGCTGCCAGGGCGAGACGGTAAGTAACACAATGGTTGTTTATGGGGTGTGGTACAAGTTTTATCAACTGGGCAGCGACACCGTTTTTGGCACCCACCATTACATTTGACCCATCACTGCCGAACGCACACATATGTTCTAGTAGCAGATGGAGCTCTCTAAAATGTGTTGTGATACTTGTGGTGATGGTGTCTGCCTTGCCGTCGGCTAGTGGCAGTATTGAAAGGAAGTTTTGTGGCTCCTTCCATCTTTCAGGAACCTGATGAATATCATGTGTGGAATAATAACCGAGCAAATTTTCATGTAATTTATCATTTGTCATTTTAAACAGACGCTCACACAAATTAGTCTATTACAGTTTATTTTGTGCTGCCAAAACGTACCTTATGTATACTGTCATCTCACTGATGACAGCTATATCCATTGTCTCATCCACCATGATCGTGTACCATGGCGACTCGATGGCCTGGGTTAGGATGTCCTGTTGAATGATTTTGCCCATGGCCAGAACCGCTTCTTGTATAAAACGCTGGGATTCACCTTTGTTGTTCTGACCTTCGTTCATGTTGGCCAGGATGGAGCAACCTTGGAGCTTCACTGAAACAGCAAT
Source organism: Dreissena polymorpha (assembly GCF_020536995.1). NCBI lineage: Eukaryota > Metazoa > Mollusca > Bivalvia > Myida > Dreissenidae > Dreissena > Dreissena polymorpha. Next base: position 62,145,369 of record NC_068366.1, on the reverse strand, counting down.
TACTCATGATAAATTTTGAATCAACTAGGCACTTAAGAAAAAAATCTCATTGATATAGAATGTATTAAAACAAACAATGTCTGAATAAAATATATGTTCATTTATATTTTAAATGTCAACTAGTTACTGTAAATAGGACATCATCATCATAAATAGTCAGTATTTTTTTCTAAATCAAATGTGCAACTTTTTGTATACCAAATTGATCACATTAACTTACCTAGATCGTTAAGTGGGAGGTAGTTTGTGGTGTGAGGAATATCCCGTTTAATCAACCAATATAAATTCTTGAATGCGGCAATCCTGGCACTCTTCTGTAGAGAGCCTATCTCTTCCAGCTGCCCTACCATATTTCTTGGCGCCAGGCGGTTTGCCTCATACATTTTGGCCTGCGAGTGAGTCTCTGGCCTCTGATGGCGATTAAGTGAGTCCCTTGCCATCCATGTGCAATGCACATCTACCCACGGAGCGGAACCGACTGCTGCACGCGCTGGCACCGTCTGCACATGTGACGAACGCACAAAGAGCACATCATACCTACACAAGGGTGGATTAGTTTTCGAACAATTTATTTTTGTTCTATAGTTTCTAACATGTTTATGAAGTTACATTAAGATATGCTTTGAAATATAATTATATGTTTAATGACTAATCTTTAATACAACAAAACATCTGTTTAATAAACTGTTTCAATCACTTTTTCAAATTTATTATTAACTTGCGATTTCATGTTGTGATGTATTTGCTACAAACTTATTTTTAAAATGTTTAGATAAGTAAATATATTCTTTATCTTACCTCCTTCAACTTCTTTGACCCATGGAAAATCTTGTTCCCAACTACTGTCGAACTCACTAGCACGCTGCTTGAATTGCTTCGTTGGTGGGTGGGGACTTTCAGGATCACAGGCAACGTCCTGGTAGTCAGGATGTGAAGCAAAATACCTGGATTTATAGGACGCATAAAATGTTTTTGCATAAACGTGTTCTACAATATGTCCTGATTAAGAATCCATCGAATACCACTCTGGCATTGTTGAGCATTTTGAAAAATCCAAGATGGCCGCCAAAGTGGCCGCCAAAATGAAGAAATCATCATAACTTTTCCAAAAAAATATGTATTTGCTTTATTTTGTCTCAAAGTAAGTATTTTTGTGTTGTTTCTTTGTTAAACGATAATGTTAGAACATAAAATAAATAATTACAAATTAAAAACACCAACAAAATTCCAAAATGGTCGAAAAAATGGCTGTTTTTGAAAAAAAGCGACATTTTTCACGAACAAACTGTCATCATATCTTTATTGAGTCTGAACCTTTATCTTTTAATCATTTCCTCAAAATTCTGATTTCAATACACTTGAAATTAAACAATGGAGGTCACAATATCAGACAAAGTGTGAACTCCATATAAAAACAAGGTGAATACTACACCATAAACTAATTTAATTTTGATCAAAACCATATGGTTCAGGTCCACATTAGAACCGTCTTAATTATACGGTTCTAAACAGTACCAAAAGTATAGGAATTACATAACAACGTTATACACATGACAACAAAAACCAGTTATTTATTAATAAAGAGTAACTTACTCCCTCTAAATGTGTTTTGTTATTTATTTGGTATGCTTCACCATTACTGTCACAGTCCTCCGCTTCACTGTCATTATTGTAATCTGCCTCCTTTGTTAATCTGTTCGCACAGTTGCACGTTTGATAGCAGCTGCAAAACATGGTGCATGGCAGGTGTGCACCATAACACCCACACCTTTCTGTTCCACAAGGTTGATCAGATGAACAACCACACGATACTAGTTTCAACACACTTGCTGGGGCTAACGGTTTATCATCGGCAATTAGGTCGGGCGAAAGAACCTTGCCCACTACCTCTTTTTTCAAACCAAACTCAGTTACATTGAATGTTGGGGGATCTTGTTCTAAGGTGGCTTTCCAAATGTATGTTTGAAGATGAGCTCTTTTGACATTTTCTAAGAAAGACATAGTTGTTGGTGGCAACGCTTGTAGTTTTGGCATATTTCTTATATTTTTCTTCCCTATTTTGGGATGCCAAACTTCATACCTGACATCTGACATACAAGCTTTGTTATAACGTCCATGGCACGCTGCAACAAATGATGTTGCTTCTGACAAGACAAGATCAAAACTTGCATCCTTGACACCAAGATGATCAAGGTGTGATCCTTTCTCTAACTGTTTGATGACCTTAATTTTTCCAATCTCAGTTAGCCTAGCAACTGTGTCACAGCCGGACAACGCATGGGCTGCCAATAAACTTGGAATTATTGCCTTGTTTTTCTGTGTTGTAGCACCAATATCCACAATCGTTCTGTATGCACTTGTGCTTTCCATTAAGACTGTACATGAAAGGGTTCATAGTCAAATATACATGTAGTAGTAAAACAAACACATCAGTATCGTCGCATATGACCTTGACACAGACAGCTCCCTCTTCTATAGCCTGCACAACTTGTCGAGGAATAATTAAATCGGCTTCTTCATGGTTGGTTCGCAAATCCACTCTGTCCATGATATTATTTCTATGAATATTTACTGGAATATCCGATGAACCTGTGATAATAAGTTTATGTTGTACTTCTTGTAGATCATTCTCCCTACATCTGAAGTCTTCACATATTAGGTCTATCAACTGAACCTTATTTTCACAATTTGTCAATATAATTTGCTGGGCTGGAAGAGGTGTTGAGGTGGTCAATTTATGACAAACTGTCTTGCAACTACTGGCTCTTCCGGTTCTTGTTCCATTCTTAATGGTGTTTGCATGGTATAGCTCGAATATCAGATACACATCACAAGAACTCAAATGTAGTAATACAAATCGCCACAATCTATTCACAAAATCCTGCACTGTACCATTTGCAGGCCAATGTATGCACTATAGAACTGCACAACCATCTATTACAATTGTGTCTGGCGTTGATGAAAGTCTAGCTGACTGGGTTACTTGTAGTTTCCTCTTCAATGTTGCTTTTGATGTAGCTATCTTCATGTAACCATTGTTATCAAACATTGAGGTAAGTACTGTTGAAAGTTCGTGGCTTAGGACATCCTTCAAGTCGACTGATCTTGATGACATTAAACCTATTACTCTTCCATATATCAAATCCGTGTCATAGATTGTTCCTGTCTCACATGTCACCCCCTTTTTGTTGATAGCCATTGTTACAACCTTGTTGGTCAATTTGCTATGAAAACCTTCGGGCCATGTGTTTTCAAAGGCAATCATTTGTTCTATCCCAATTGTAAGAGCATCATCAACATTGACACATTCATTACCAATTCTTCCTGATACAATGTTTAAGACACCAGTGCTGTGTTCTGCAGGATTCATTGGATCAATGCATGTATCCAACTTCTTTTGAATATTCTTCCGATCAGCACTATCGGCTTTCACTCGAGCAGATGACTCTTCTGCATGTGTACTGATATGTGCAGATTCTTCTTCAATGTTCCTCATGCATTTTATGTCTTGGATAAGCCGGCTACATATATGGAGACTTTAAAGCAGATTCCTTAAGTGTTATGCCTATAATTCCTCCAGGTCCATGACCATAGCGCATAAATGTGGTCTCAATAAACATATCCGACCAGATACCATTCCATAGCCCGGCATGATGGCGCATCACATGCTCACCAGCAAGAAATCTTTCTCTGACATGTGCAGACAGATTTTCCATAGACTCTAAGTAATGCAATCTATATCTTGCGTAATTAATACGCCCGGTAGCAAAGAAATATGGCATCATAGCTACTACTGCTGAGAGATGCTGGCCCCATTCTGCTTTTCGTTGGCTCGAACAACGAGCATCATGATGAAAACAGACTTTATCAGGCAGTCTAGCCAAAGACGGGTTGTTCTACTATTCTTTGCTTTACTCTCCAGGGCGAGCATAAGGTCGTCAAAAGAGTTTGCATAAGGAGATTCTTTTCTTAAAACCTCTTCAGCTACCATTCTGAGGGCGCTTACATTTTGTGGAAAGTTCTTCCCCGTCAACATCCTGTTCACTCCACCAAAAGATGCCTTTAATATGTCTTCAAGACCACTGTTTGCCATCAGGACTCCAACACAGCCAACAAAACTCAGCAAAGTGTGCATTCCTCCAAGTCTTGGATTAAAGTCATGAAATAGCATGAACCCACATTACATTTACCATAACACGATAGAGCTGTTGGTCAGCGGTAAATATAGTTAAGTCTTGTCCACATTGATAGGTAAGTCGCTGTGCCTCGCACATTGCAGTCATCATGGTGTCTGTATCAGAAGGTATCATGTCGATCAGAGGCGAGTACATGACTGATGAACCAGGTTTTATTGATTGGCCTTGCCTGCTTACAAAGGCTGTATTGTATCCACCAAACTCAGGTAAATTGTTGACAAGTGTTATGTCACGCATAAATTGAAGGTATAGGTCTCTAGCTCTTGCATTTAAAACCGCCTTTTCTGCTAACATTCTCAATGGCAACACGCAGCGCCGAGGGTAATTTGCAGGCATATTAGGCCTTTTAGGTCCCTGGTAATGTTGGATTTTTAAATATGACTTTATTGGAGTTTTCATAGCATCCCTAGATATCCGATCAATTGCCCGGTTATATCCTGGTGTTTTATCTAAGGTTCTTTTATTTTGGGTTAATAAGAGTGCAAGTGCATGAGTTGACTTGAGTCCGTTTTGTGATGTGACATTTGCATCAAAATTATCAGCAACAGCCTGGATCAAGCCTTCATTTGCATCAGTTATGGGTCTTAGAGTGGGGTTTTGTTCCTCTGCTACTGTAGATACAGCTGCTGATGTTTTGAAAAGAAGCACTTTATCATAGGAGCATGTTACACCAAAGTCATATCAATATTGTATTCTTACTTTTTCTCTGGTTTCAATACCAAGTTTAATTTGAAGAGATGTCGGTTTATTGTTTACTAGACCTGTTACCATATTGCAAATTAACAATGCAGGGAGATTGTTATTCAGTTTGTCCGACATGCATGGGCACTATCACTTATTGCACTCTCTGAGGAGGATTCATTATTAGTCCTGACAAAGAAATTAGTGATTGACGATTTTCCTGACACAGGGACTTGTAGTTTCTTAGATCTTTTCATTCTATAATCCACACAAACTAAAGAAAAATATTATGTTCAAGGTATTTAGCGTATTCCGTAAATATCAAAGTAACTAGAGCACGGGCTAGAGCACCGTCGAGTTTAATCGACCTGCTTGAAATATCGACCCTGTAACGAGAAATGAAGTGTTAAAGTGATGTAAGCATTAATTGTACGTCGTCATAGATTAAATTGTATGATGTCATTGATGACGTTTTTACAACTGGTTTTACTACCACTACGGTTTGTTTACAACGAACAGCTTCTCGCATCGATTTTTGGCGCGATTATTAAACAGCGGTTTAAAGGTACCGGTAAGTACCTTTTTTTAAGCACCGCGGCAACATGATCGGAAAAACAAGCGCCGCGGCAAAATTTATTTTTACGTCCAAGCACCGGGGGCCCGCTGTGCCTAAACCGCCTTGGGAAATGCCTGATATATATATATATATATATGTATATATATATATATAGTGGACCCAAATACATTTGTAAATATAACCATTTACTGTTGTAGTTGCTTTGAGCTAAACCCTAATATCATTGTATGATCAACTCAGTCGTTCGTTGCCAAACAAGGCTTGGTGGACCAAAAGTAAATGGTTATGTCGTTACTTTGAGCCAAACCCCGATATCATTGTCTGAGCAACTCGGCCGTTCGTTGCCAAGAAAGGCTTCGAGCATGTTACATATGTATTCATGCCATCACTTCTAAGGATCTTAATATTTTCACATCTCACTACGGAAACCAGTCCGGCAACAATGTCTTTGTGATCGCTTCACAAAATGACAATGTTTTAACTTCTTCGACCACTTCCATTGCTCTGTTTGCATATCACGACGTATAACAGTGTGTGATCACTATGTATTCACCTCGTCCATGTCACGAAATATGTTCAGGAAATATATTTATTTCCTGTTTATTTAGATTAACTTTCCTTTAAAATGATGTGTGTTGTGTGGGCACTTCAACGCATGCTGTTATTTTATATGTATATTAATGACGACGAGCTTCACATGCTTAAGTAAAAAATAAACTTTTCTAATTTTATTAGCTCTACGTTGTTTAATTATAGCCACAAGTTGTTTTCGAAATTGTCAACATCTCGATGAAGAATGCGATATTAATATCGCGATCTTGAATTAAATTATCGCAATCGTGAATCGTTTTGATGCCATCTTGCATCGTATTCTTTCACCTGACCATCGCAATCTAACAACCTTGCATCGTAATAACGCAAAAGTGACCTTTGTTAAATAATGGCGAAAAATACATTGCAAAGGCACTTGACTACGATTCTTTGTCGGGAAATCACGAATCGATATTGCGATAATAAGATTCGAGATAGAAAGCAACTCTGCGAAATAAGGATATTAATAATCAACTAAAACACGGATTTGTTTTACTTTGAAGTATATTTGTCTTACTTCTAATAATAAAACAATAGTTCAACAAAATTGCCATTGCACCACGGACTATCATTTAACCTTTGATCTTCAATTGATACATACATCTCTACAGTAAACTAGATGCGTGCTACTCATCTCAGTTTTCTTCATGTGATCTGAAAGTGTATGATAGGGTTATATGTATCAAATTCAACGTTGACATTGAAATGTTTTCTTTAATCTGGCGATTGAATGTAAAATTCTGTCTAAACACGCTTAAAAAAAATTAATAAAGACCTAAATCATTAAAACAACAACATTAATTATGCAATGGTATGGATGAAGTGAGGACATTATACTTTAACAATGTTTATGCCAGACATGTAATTGCATAGTCCTTGTCGATTCTGCCAAATTATTTGAAAACGGATACATTTTGTTGCATGTCTTGCTAATGGTTTAAAACAAATATTTAAAACAAAAACTGGTTTTGATTTTGATTAATGTTATGCTCTGTGTGCCTTAGTTCGATCACGTTAAACTTTGTCTGTGCGCGTGCTCAACATCAACAACGATTACTGAAAACTTGCTATGTTCGATTAGCTGTCTTCATGACGTCACAAATGGGGGATCACATAAGCTAGATAAATAGTTATTTGCTCACACGAATACTAAAGCTAGGAGCGAGACATTCTAATGTTATTTTTTTAGAAAGTTTTTTCAAATATTTTGAAGATTTTCGTAATGTGTGTCTAAACAAGTTATAAAAATTAACAACAACTAACAATTAAGAAAGTAACGGAAAAGAACATAAAACACTCATAAAAGGAATGTCTCACCCCTTCTAATAGCCCGTTTTTCGTGGCAAAATGATACATGAACGCTGTTACTGCATTTACCACAGAACGCCAAGTTAACTATTTTTAAGAACGGCTTGTTGTCTGCTGGGGGATAAAAATGATTGCAAACGCAACAAACTTCCGTACAGTCGATGTCATCATCAGATGAGTCCGATTGAATTAAAGTGATGTGCGTGACTATTCCACGTGTTTAAGGCATGGGACTGATGGACAATGTTCCTTTGGACTTTTTAGAAGGCATGACCCCTTCAATACCAACTTTTTTATTTATGTGTTTGCCCACAGTTTCCTTTTGACCGTGTGTTCGTTTAAAGTGTGCTTGTGATTTTTTTTCCACTTGATTTAGGTGTCTTTGACGCACTTGGCTTGGCTTTACAAGAGGAGCTGCACTCACAGGATTTCAATGCAGAAACTTGTTTTTCTGTGTACATATCCTTAAGATACGCATCCACTGCTTCTTTACCGGACTTGACAGCTTTAATTTTTCTAAAGGATTTATTTCTAAAAGCTTCACATGGAAAGAGTTTGTTTTTATTAATTGCGTCATATTTTAAGGGAAAATCCCAGTCTTTTTGAAGGCAGACACGATGTTGCTCGGAGTAGCTGCTTTAAGATATGCCTTGCATGCAATGTCAGCCAGTTGGTACCGTGTAATAGTGTCCGATATTTTCGCGCATGTTGGTCGATCACTCTCTGTTATAGTACCCTTTAAAGGGTCCAAAAACGGCAACGTCCAACCGCTGTTATATGTGCGAAGTATGGGCTTGTAACACGAAAAGAATGATGTGTTTTGATACTGCCCATTCTATCAGTGGTTTAGAAGTGTGGCTTGCATGGCCATCAAATATTAATGATATGGTTTGGTTGTCATCAAGTCCCCTCAGTACATTCGGCAGGAAGTGAAACTCGCGGTATTCTTTAAATACTTGAGCATTAGACCATCCGGACTCTGACATTGTATACCCTGCTCCAGGTGAACTCCCTTTCGTCAAATCCGGATTCTGTCTTTTGCCTTTGAATACGAAGAATGGGGGAATCGAATTTCCGAGGGCATTAACACACGATATTATGGTTGTAGTTGTTGAACGAGGCGACGTTACAGTCTGTGCCTTTTCATGCAGGGGCGAAATTACGTTTGGGGGTATATGCTCTGGTTGGATTCCAGTTTCATCCACATTGTAAATGAACTGTGGCTTGTTGAAGAGGTCATATGTTTCCATTGTTTCTCGGAGATTTGTAATATATTTGTCGACAGTTTCGGGTGTTGAACATTTGGCACGGCTTGTTTCGAGCGAGCTTGGTCTCATGGAACCTTTTCTGGACTCCCAGCGTTTCAAAAAGTTTGAGCCACAGATTGCCTTATGCCTTATTGTGGGGACGCTTTCGTAGTTGGAAAGCATGGTCGCCTGCAAAAAAATCATCTTTGAGCTTGTGACGCCGTGGCCAAGCTGGGCAAATGTCTCCAGATACTCCACGGTGACTTCTTTGGAAAAAAGAGTGTCCTCATTTTTAAAGCGCCAGCCTGTACACGTCCGGCTACCCTGTCCAGAAGGAAAACATATGGAACACCAAAAGGCACTGATGCCTACCTAACAGAAGTTCCTTTTCCGGTTACTTCTTCATAGACTCTTAGCAAAGTTTCCTTTGTGTACTGTCCATACTTCCCAGTGAGTTGTGTAGGTTTGGACTGAAATTCAAAAGCATTGTATGAGTCCAGATATAAGGAGAATATCGTCGGTGTTCATTGAAATGAGATACGACTGTTTCGCTTAACAATGACAGTTTGAAATTGAAGACACCAAAAGCATATATCAACTTGTTTAAAAAACGCAATAAAAAATAACTTAAAAGTATGAGTAGTCATTTGTTCTTAATCAAGTGGCGGAAAAAAGACAATGGCGCTGCAATAAAGAGCTTAAATTTTACAATATACAACATCTTAATTGGAAGTCTATTATCTTAAAATGTAATACGTCGATCTAATTTATGAATGCCTCCTTTTGAGCCCCAGAAAAACAAAGCGCTTATTTATGGAGACTTCTTACCTCCCCTGAATACTGCAGCGTCTCCGGCAATGTAGAAAAGAGTATTTTGATTGATGTTTTATGAATTTAATGGTGATTTAAATAATATAAGCACGATAATTGCATGAAAAATAAGGTAATTGACATAATTTATGTTTTGTTATTTATAAATACCTGTTAAGACCGCATTTTTACGAGAGGTTGATGGAGATACGACTTCTGTTTTGAGTTTTCGCATGAAGGCTGGCGATTGATGCGACTGCTGGTATTCGAAAATACGCTATAAAAATTTGATCGAACTTAGGTACCTGATCGAAATAAGGTACACAGAGGACATAGTTATTTTAAACCATTTTGGCACTCTTTATTTCAGGTTGATTAAAACATAGTGACCAGTGCGCATGAAATGCAACCAACCATCTATTATTGATAACGCACGTCTAAATATCGACAGTGAATAATGGGTGGCTTTAATATGCTAAATTATGCCAAACATCACTCCAAACTTCAGTCTATTAACAGCAAAATTCGCTCTGTAGCACATTAACATTGTACATTTGAAATGAGCGTGTGACCGATTCATTCCAAATTAATGAAATACGTGAAAAAGAAGACATAATTAAGGAACATAATTCAAGTTTTAGCTTGACTTGACGGTCACTGTGAGAATATTACTTAGACTCAGTCTGTTATTATATGAATACCTACTAATTGAACAAGTATGATGATTAAAACTGAACATTTATCATCATAACTCACTGATCAATTTTACAACTAATTTTATGATTTAAACTATTTTACTCTTATGCATAATCAGATGTAAGTGAACGAAATTTTTATCTTCAATAAACTATTAGCTGAGTTAATTCATTAAATCACATAGTCAAACGTTGATGGACTGCCCAGGCATCTCAGGTCCCGCATAAACGTGTATAATTTTATAACTTCTTCATTTGTCACTGTCTATCATCACCACCGGAAATAGATGACCAGCGAAGCGCGAATAAACAAAACAACCATGGAGAGCAGTGAGTATTTACCTAAAATATCTAATAATTACTCGCTCCTGGATAACCAGTGCGTGTTAGGCATATTACAGACAGATTAATATGTTCAAAAATGTGTATCTATATTGCAATTCGTATTGATGAAGCGTTATTTACACAAATTTATGACTGCTTGGTACCGGTTTGAAATTGGTACTGCTCGAAGCAACAGCTTTCCTTTTATGATTACAAGGTTTGTCATCGTGTATGGAGTTGATTTCCTATTCTTATATGCAATATATACCACCTGAACGCTATGTTTGGTCTTGATCTGATCATTGTTCGTGGAAATAAATTAAAATAAAATACCTGTAGTGTACGGCGAATAATTAAAGTCGTGTACGGCGAATAGTTGCAGCGTATTGGCATTTAACACTAGTCTGATAACTGATTATAATAGTAAAGTGAAAACATTCCATTGAATTGTAATTAATTTTAATGTTTAACCCATTTTACCACTCCTATGCAGTAAAGTGCTATTTTTTAGTGTTTGCAAATACCATTTTCAGGCGAAAACTCGTTCTGATTTATGATACAAACATACATTGCGGGAACACGTTACACTTGTTTCGCTTTAAAAAAAGAATCTATCCATAATATTGAGTTATGCTAAAGAAGAGAAACCAGAATGAAGTATATGCCACTGCAAACCGAATTTTGAAAACGGTCTACTCCTAAACCCAGGGATCCTAATTACATGGGTTTGATAGAATTATTGAGTCGATGACCGTATTATAAGTCTATGCTTGTTGTGGTATTTGGAGTGAGAGAAAGGTAGAGATGCTATGCAAACGAAAACAACATGTGGACATAATTATGAGTAAGAGTGAAAAGCGTAAATTAAGCGTATACAATTTTGAGTGATAAGGGACCGTCCATAAAGTATGTCACGCCCCAGGTGGGGGGAGGGGGTGTAAGAAAGTGTGACAGTGTGTGACATGGGTGAGGGGGTCAGGCCATGTGTGATGTCACACATTTTTTTTTTTAAATCTAATTCATTTATTATTTCTTTAGTAGAATTTAAAAACAATTTTCAAAACATTTGTGAAACATTTAAATTAGTTTTATGTCAAAATAAGACGAATTGCGTAACTCATGAATGTGTTAATCGAATTGTTAATAGGCACCTTGGCTGGGCCGGCTTATTAAATAGGCACAACCTCCACGCAGATTTCATTGGTAAATGATGTAATAATTTATTGGACTGTTCCATTTTTAGTTACTAAAGGGTTGTAAGAAAATCTAAATTAAAATTTCTTTTTTTTAGAGTTTAACACATTGATAAATATTCATACTGCCCAAAGTAACAACCCTTCAGTAATAAAAGCCTGAGGCCAAAGGCTCGCGGGTTGTTATGAGTGTTGGAAATGCGAGTAAATGCCAGACCTCATGGTGTTGATAAACTTTGGTTAATTGCCCCAAAGGGTTAATGTTTACATTCCTAAGCTCTCTCCTTATTAGGGACAATTGCATTTTGACCATCATTAAGGAGGGATAACAAAATATGTGTTAAAGGTAAGACTGCTTTAATTTGTATTGTTACGCCCGTACCCCTGTTCTAGAAAATTTTGAATAAAACATGTTATTTAATTAAAAACTGTGACAACTGTTGACAATTATCTATCCTAGTATTAAAGACATTCATCCAGCAAAACAATATCCCCCTCTTCTTCGAAGGGGGGCATAATTAAGATAATAAGAGTATACTATTTAACATCGACGTTTGGCAATTTAAACGCTGAAACTGACGTAACGTCAATTTTGAAAACAACTATCCTCCCCCAAGTTTAGAGTACTCGCCAATGTCCAACTAGGGTACGTACTTAGTAAACAATAGGCCTTTAAACGGATTATTACTTAATCACGGAAAATATGTGCATTTGAAGGCAGAACAAAGGAATTTCTATAATTCGAATTTTTAATTGTTGAACATAAAATTGTTAACTGTCCATTTTTGTTTGATCATTTCATTTTTTATATATCAATTTGAAAATCAAATGCTCGAAGAAAACCACGTTTTTTACGCAGGGGTTATGTTAAAGTCGACTTGCGTGCAACTCATTGGGGAGCACGTGCATTAGCCAGCAACAAAGACGCATTGATAATATTGCAACGCCAAGCAGTCTGTTCTCAAATAAAGGTTTAAGAATGAATTAAGATGTCATTATTATCCCAAAAATGATGAAATTAAACGTTGGTTTTTAGTTAAATTTATTTATTTATTAAATTAAATTGCAATGACAAACTTTCTGCTATCAATCGATGATTTAAGAATGAATTAAACGTCATTCTTTCTTCAAAAGAGCGTGGAAACTAAACGGATTTTGAATGCGGCTTTTTGTTAACGTCAGAATGTTTGTATACACATGTGTCTTGCATCTACGTGCACATGACAGTCAAACGGAACCCCATAAGCATGTTCATTTTAATGTGTTTCATTTGTTTGTGCATTTCCACGTGTTCCAAAATAGACGAATTGCACCCAATTAGGATACAAACATAACTCAAAAAGGGGAAAATGTCACCGATGAAAATATACCCGTTCAGGGGTCCCCTTCTTCTGCATTGTGGGTTACCACACTCAAAACTATTCGCCGTACACAATTTAATTTTATTTTGCTATACGCCGTACACATCAGAAGCTATTCGCCGTACACAACGAAGTTTCAGTTTCTATTTTAGCCAAACATGTTCATACTAACTAGATTTTTGGGCTGAAGCTTTCAAAAAACGATAGTTTATATAATTCTATTTGCACACTATTGACAAATTCGGCAAAATTAGTACATTTTACTCTGACAAAAGGAAAAAAGATGTCCAAAATGAACTTAACTTTCCGTACCAGGTAGCTGATTATTGATCTATTTCAACACTCGAATGTATTAATAAAGAACTCCAACTACTTACGATAGAAGTTTGATATGTCCACTATTCATTTGTCACACAGTTTTTGGAAAACGTTCGCGATAAAAAATGGTATAACTTACTCTTTTCACGAGCACTACCTCGGTTGTTTTGTTTATTCTCGCTTCGCTGGTCATCTTTTTCCGGTGGTGATGATAGACAGTGTTTGTGTTCACACGTCGTTTAAACGTTCGTATCAGGAACATTTTTTAATAAGGAGCAAACAATGGCGTCTATCTACACAGGGCATCGGAATCAAGCATTTAGCATGGAAAATAGAATTTGATTGTAATTAAAAACGATCACATCGGTAAAAATTGCATATCTTTAGTATGTATTTATCACAGAATAATCTTACCACGCTTTAATTTAATGCTTGATTGATTGTATATATTTATGAGAATTGTGTTTAACTTAACCGTAGTGACTCTGTCTAGTCCGTGTATGGGAAATCAAGTGCATCTGCAACAACTGCCACTTACAGTTCCGCTGTTCTTTGGTTTGATAATTATATTAATCACTGCGGAATTGCGACCCCAGATAACGCCTCTTGAGAGTTCGTCAAACGTGATGTAATAGTACTGGAAGTTCTGACAAACGTATTTTAGATAAGGGCGCCGTAAAATATGCCATTCATAAAGTAACACTTTCTTTACACCATTATAATGTTTAGAGATGCCCAAATTGCGTTGAAAGAGGTCGAACTAGTTCCCCAAAAATGTCATTTTGTGCAGCGATCACAAGGAAGTTGTTTCCAAACTGGTTTCCTTATACCTCAGTCACAAATAGACACCGATCACCGTCCGATCAGCGGCCGACGTATTTTTCCGCTCATCGGGCTGGCCACCGGCCGATGATCGCACGGAAACCGGGCCAATTTGTAGCATCGGGCGGCGTCCGGATTAATTTTATGTCTCACTTAAAATTTTACCCGACGTCGGGCCCGAGAGAATCGAGATGAGATCGAAACAAGATCGGACGATCAACGCACGGGTATCGCCCGGCGATCGCCCGACATCGGATTCATTGAACGTGTATCGGCAAAGGTTAAGGTATTTCCCAGAGGCATATAAATCGGCCGGCGACCGTCTGATTGCCGGAGGGCCTCCGCACGATGCCCGACGGACGCCGGACGATGCTCGTTATGATACACGTACAATGAATCCGATGTCGGGCGCACGCCGGGCGATAACCGTTCGTTGATCGCCCGATCTTTTTTTCGATCTCAACTCGATTCCTTTCCGGGCCCGATGTCGGGTAAAACCTCAGTCAGAAATAGACACAGATCACCGTCCGATCAGCGGCCGACGTTTTTTTCCGCTCATCGGGCTGGCGCCGGCCGATGATCGCACGCACATCGGATCATTTTGTAGCATCGGGCGGCGTCCGGATTATTTTTTTATATCACAGTTTGTTTTACCCGACATCGGGCCTGGGATGGAATCAAGTTGAGATCGAAAAAAGATCGGAGGATCAACGAACGGTTATCGTGCGGAGGCCCTCCGGCAATCAGACGGTTGCCGGCCGATGTATATGCCTTTGGGAAATACCTTTACTTTTGCCGATACACGTTCAATGAATCCGACGTCGGGCGATCGTCGGGCGATCGTCGGGCGATCGCCGGGCGATACCCGTGCGTTGATCGTCCGATCTTGTTTCGATCTCAACTCGATTCCTTCCCGGGCCCGACGTCGGGTAAAATTTTAAGTGAGACCTAAAATTAATCCGAATGCAGCCCGATGCTACAAATTGGCCCGGTTTCCTTGCGATCACCGGCCGGTCGCCAGCCCGATGAGCGAAAAAATACGTCGGCCGCTGATCGGACGGTGATCGGTGTCTATTTGTGACTGAGGTATAAACAAACTGTGATATAAAAAATTAATTCGGACGCCGCCCGATGCTACAAATTGGCCCGGTTTCCGTGCGATCATCGGCCGGCGCCAGCCCCATGAGCGGAAAAAAAACGTCGGCCGCTGATCGGACGGTGATCGGTGTCTATTTGTGACTGAGGTTTTAAAGTTTGTCACTCATCGGACGGCTGACGGCTCCGACGTGTCCAGTCTGCCCGATGCCTGGAGATCGGACACATCGGCCGGCGACCGGATTATTTGTGACTGAGTCATGACATTGAGATACCTGAAAATTATTCCACATGCTCAAAACGTGTCTTGGCCAAGAACGGACGAGTAGATAAAACTATGCATATGGAGGTTTGTCTCAAAGCAACAACGACAATACTTAATGTATACATTTATTTAGGGTCCACCATAATAATATATGTATATAATCAAACAATTCTATTGATACACAGCGCAGTCTTTAGAAAAAAACATCCTAAACATTTTATTGTGACGATAAGAGCATGGCATATGATATGCAATTCACAATATTGTACTAAGAATCGTACGTAGATATTAAGACAATATAATATTATATAACATACTGTCATACATCTATAAAATTATATATTCTTTAACAATTCGTTACTGCACATGTAATCAATTAAATTTATTCCGATTACAATCAATCTCCAGTTTATTGAAATCTTAAAAAGAACATACCAACTTATGCTGTGCCATACAGCACACTTCTGTTCAAAATCGCACTATTTTAAATAGTTGATATGACATAAGTCCTGATGTTACATTTCACAACCAACCCACAACAGAAAATTAACAAATGTCTTTGAAAACGTCTTTGATTGTTTCGTTATCTGAGTTATTGTTATAATGGTTATCCTTAAACATGTTATCTAGCTCGTACAAAAACAAACAATAATGAAAGCTGTCTTCAATGTATTTGTCTTTAAAGTCTGTCATGCTACAAACATATTTGCAAAACAGCTACAGCAGTTACGGTTTATATATGAAAGGCGTTTAAATATTAATTTACAAATAAAAAAATGCACAACACGAGTACCACGATTCAGTGTATTTTCATTTCTACGTAGTTTAGTCTGCCTGGCAAACCGTCCCAGTATAATGCATATGAAGTTGATACCTCATGCTTGTAGTAGTACTTTCCGTTCAGCTGAGATTCATAACAGTCTTTAAACCACCAGCCACTACGCCAACTGCAAGCACAACAGCCACTACGAGCATCATTGTCTGCATCGAACGTTGAAAACTTCTGTCCATTGTGATACGCTAACTTATCACCAGCATCTCCATTGTACCCACCAACCTTCAGGGTGTATTTTCCAGCCTCTGACGAAACACCAAACTCGTTATACATCGCATAAACCTTCTGTCCTTCAAATGTCTCCATGTCTATGCGCAACTGGTGCGATTGAAATTTAGTAAGTTGGTAGATATACTCGTTACCCAGCCAGAAGTCACCATTCATATCACCAAATCCTGCCTTGTATTCGTCCCAAGACCGTTCAAAATCAACCGTTCCATATTTGCGTCGCTGAATTACAATCCAATCCTTGTTGTCATTGATCTCGCAATATACAGCAATGCCTGAGGGCTTAAAGTCGTGATATATCGTGTGAATCCCGCTCTCAGCAACATCTTTACAAGATGTAGGTCGCTTCGTCCTTGTCTTGTCTGTATTTTCGTGAGACTCAGCAAATGTGTCGAAAAAATTCTGAAACGTACTTGTATAATTCATTACATGAGATGTGAAATTGTCCAAAGATGTGTTCATACTCTGAATCAAAGACTTCACTTTCAGACTTGATTTCCTGAAATCAGGTGCTTTTTCCTCCGATTGTGACAATATCTTTTGATTATAAATGTCCTCCATGTGTTTTATTTCCAGCAGTAATTGGTCTTTTATTTTTACCGCTTCTTCTCTGAACTGTGTCATAGAATTATTTAGTTGGTCGTTCGTTGTTGAAATATCATCAGAAAAATGCATTCGACTATTTCTATTACCGAAAAGACGTCCATCGAGAAATTTTGCACCGAGTCCAAAAGACCCTGCCAATTTGGCATACAAAGTTGCGATATCCTCTCGTCTGAAGTCAGCTTCAGTATTAAGTTCTCTTCTTATGTCCTCTACAATATGTTCTACGTAACTAAGCCTTTCCTCAATTCGGTTGCCGGGAAAACAACATACTTCTGTAGAGAATATACCAAACCAAATAACAAAGAACACCGAGAGCTCCATTATTTACTTTGTGCTGCTATTAACACTTATGATACATATATTCGCAGATAACTCGCTATTCAGCGCTTACAAAAGACTGGAATAATTTTACCGGCAGCTGCGATATAACAAAACAAAAACTGTGTAAAAAGAGGGAAAATCCTGAAGTAATGCAAATTTCAGACAGTTTAACACATGTGTATTCTTTTTCGGCGTTGCTGTTTAACCAAGTTTTTACCTTAAATGACCTTAACATAGCGCCAGCAGGCCAGAGTGAATACATTCGAATATTTCATCGGCTGATTCGAGAGAGAAAAAAACAACAGAACTTTGGCTACATCACTGCGTCTGAGAACAACGTTAAGGATGTAACATTGTTCACTGTAAGGAATTCCAGACTACTATCTATGCATGTTCATACGACACAAAGACACACATTTTGGCCCAGTTATAATTCGCGTTAAAATCCATTTCGCTGCCGTATTCGGTCAACCCGTCTGGAAATCGTTAATGAAAGCCTGAAAAGGCTACCGAAATGTGTCAGTTTGCTATAAATAACTCAGTTCGACTTAAATTTAGATGTTCAATTTTCAAGAAGCAATGAGATTTTTAAGACCCGCGTCATGCTTAAATGGTTATGCGGTCAGCGTAGCTATAGCCCAGACTTCGCATCTCTTGTCAGGATATACCTCATGAGACCACGAAACCTTGCGTGATTTTTTAGTGGGCAGCGCAGCTCCTGGCCAGACTGCGCAATTGCTTAGACTGGGCTTGAGCTTCGCTTGCCGAAACGCCATAACAAGCATGTTCGCATGACGTGGCTTTGAAAGTGGGATTTGAATGTTTCGAAAGAAAACTGCGAGTTAACAAAGTATAAATGTACCATATATTTCGATGCTGAAGAAATAAACTCATTATAAGCCATATGGGGACACATGATACGATCTCAGTTATTTATTTATTTATTACCTACGAACACTATTGTCTGGTTTGAATATACGTGCACTAATTAACAATCATTTCATGTGGTATATATGAGAATAACAAGTAAAAAACAACAACAAAAATTAAACCTTGTATTCAATTTAATTATTTAAAAACGTTTTTTTTCTAACTATATTTCAAAGTCAGGATATACGCCGAATATCTGGGGTTTTTTTTAAATTAAATTATCGATTTGTGTAATAAAACTGCATGAAAAAAAGATTAAAAACTGTTATTTGTTATCAAATATTTGTTTTGAACGTATGTTTCAGTCTCTTTCATTTGCTTTATAATGTCAAACTTATTCCGGACTTTTGGAAGGTCCCTCGAATATTTCGGCAAATACCTAACTGAAATTTATATCTTGATTTACATATCCAAGCCCTGAGAAAATACGTTTGCAGTCTTCCCACACATATCCCGCCGATAAATGGGTACCACATTCGATGTGCCGTCGAGATACGAGAATTGACTCTAATAAAACTTTCGGAGCCGTTTACACTTGATTTGTTGATCTCTCTATCAGGGTGTTGTTGTTAGGAAAGCAAATTCCACGAAGTTACAGGGTCTGATTTAAACACGAATGGCCTTGGGGGAGGAGGAATATTGATGCTGAATTACAAAATAGAAAAGCAAGTTCCCATTAAACACTAAATTAAGTTGTTTATAAGTTAAATGATCGAGTTGTGTGTGTTTTTCATCTACCCTGATTTGAAATATTTAACAACACATAAAAAACGTTGTATATGTACCTTACCCTTTCCCAAACAATAGAAGCAATACATGTAAATGTTAGAACACCCACATGTGGTGTGTGTGGTGTTATCTTAAAAAAAAATCATATTGCACTCATGTAATACTTCTTATTGAAGATTCCGTTAATTTGGTGAGTATCGATTTATTTTGTTCGATTCCTAGTGTGTGAAGTTGTATCGATAGTCTCTTCAAGGAAAGTGTGTGAAGTTGGAAATAGCATCGAAAATCGAAATTCAACAAGGGCTGTTTGTAAAACATTAAAGGTCGCCGTGGTGTAATGGATATGGTGTCCGCCTAGCGACCGGGAGGTCACGGGTTCGATCCCCGCTGTGGGAGCGTTCTTTCGATCTCCCATATAGACACCAAGTACTGGTTCTAGGCCCAGGAAACGGACTCGAGAGCATTTCAAATAAGTAGGAATTACTTTCTATGCAATCGAGCTAAAATAAATTGGTTTAAACTAAAACATGCATGCCCTCCATATGGGCTGTCAGTTGTAGTGGCAGTCATTGTATGAATACGTTTTTTGTCACTGTGACCTTGACCTTCGACCTAGTGACCTGAAAATCAATAGGGGTCATCTGCCAGTCATGTTCAATGTACCTATGAAGTTTCTTGATCCTAGGCCTAATAATTATTGAGTTATCATCAGGAAACCATTTTACTGTTTCGAGTCACTGTGACCTTGACCTTTGACATAGTGACCTGAAAATAATTAGGGATCATATGCCAGTCATGATCAATGTACCTATGAAGTTTCATGATCCTAGGCGTAATCATTCTTGAGTTATCATCCGGAAACCATTTTACTATTTCGAGTCATTGTGACCTTGACCTTTGACCTAGTGACCTGAAAATCAACAGGGGTCATCTGCCAGTCATGATCAATGTACCTATGAAGTTTCATGATCCTAGGCGTAAGCATTCTTGAGTTATCATCCGGAAACCATTTTACTATTTCGAGTCACTGTGACCTTGACCTTTGACCTAGTGACCTGAAAATCAATAGGGGTTATCTGCCAGTCATGATCAATGTACCTATGAAGTTTCAAGAACCTAGGCCTAGGCATTCTTGAGTTATCATCCGGAAACCATTTTACTATTTCGAGTCACTGTAACCCTGACCTTTGACCCAGTGACCTGAAAATCAATAGGGGTCATCTTCCAGTCATGATAAATGTACCTATGAAGACCCATGATCCTAGGCATATGCGTTCTTGAGTTATCATCCGGAAACCATCTGGTGGACGGACCGACCGACATGTGCAAAACAATATACCACCTCTTTTTCGAAGGGGGGCATAAATATGAACCGCGAATGTCGAGTTAGGTTGAAATTCGAGCCATTACCGACATACAAGTTCAAATGTGAAAAACGAATAAAGAACAGTTTCGAATATCTTCAAAGTTCAGCATTTTATTAAATTTCATTTAATTGATTACTATTTGATAAAACTGATAAAGAAAAACAAAAAAAATGTCCGTTTAACGTATAGAATGCAGCTCACCTTACGAGCATTCAGATAATCAAAGCGCTGACGGCAATGAAGTTGTTCTCTATTGCATAATCATAGACGCAACTCATTTTGCAAAATAAGGTTATAGCATTTTATTGCAAGTTTGAAATAAACACAACCCATTCACATTTATAAAGTGTGTCTTAGAGCACAGGTCGAGATGGGTGTGCACTGTTTATAAACCTATTGATGTTGTAGAGATACATGTAACTTAGACGAAATAATAACAGCATGTCCTCTTTTAAACGTTCTGAAAGCATAGAAAACATGATGAAAATGGTATAACGAGAACCAGTTAATATAAAATAAAATTTGCATTCACCATCATATTAAATGACCATTGTTTGAATATGGAATACCTTCCACACCAAGAATATAATTTCATGATGGAAATTCCCTTTACAAAACTTTGTTGATACCATATACAAATTCAAAATGTACAATAAGACTTTAAATGACCTTTAAACAACACCAGCAGACACGAATGAATACATTAGAATATTTCATAGGCTGATTTGAGAGAAATCCTCCAAACTTTGGCTACATCACTGTGTATGTGCACGGCGTTAAGGATGTAACACTGTTCAGTGTAAGGAATTTTGGACCTCTCTCTGCATGTTCAACAACATATAGACACAAATTGTCCAAGTTACAATTACGTGTTAAAATCCATCTCTCAGAATTTCAGCGTCTGTAATCGGTCACTAAATCGTAAGGGGAAGACATAATTGACTATCGATAAACACAGTTTTGCTTTCAATATCAGAAAACAAAACATTACCCAAATTGTATAGGGTCACGATAAGATGGAAATCGTTGCATTATCTAACCACAAATGTGTGCCGTACGCGATCAGCAAGTCTGGAAATCTTTCAGATAAAAATGGCGGCCACGGATTATATTTAAAAATGAAGTATTAAAATTGTTAGTAATTTTGCTTGATGTATAAAATCTTGTTTAGTTACCATCCTTAAGGAATGGCCATGTCGATGTATATTTTACATAAAATAGAACACAAACATAAACGAAAAAGACACGGCATGATCACATTTGTTGATGTGGATTGTTTCGCCGTATTCAAGAATACATGTTTTTCAGTCATGCCACGGCGAGCATGTTAACTTCTAACTCTTCCAGTGTGCGCTGGTTCACCAGGATTGAATGGGAGGCGGAAAACTACAACGGGCGAGGCATGGTCAGGGGTGATAACCCCAAAAAAGGGTTAGGGTAAGGGTTAGGATTAGGGGTCGGGTTAGGGTTGGGTTTAGGCTAACCCAAACCCTAACCCGACCCCTAACACTAACCCAAACACAAACCCTAACCCTCTAACCCCCCCCCCCCCCCCTTGCGCAATACCATACCATGCCTCGCCCGTTGTAGTTTTCCGCCTCCCGGATTGAATGCGCATAATAATGCAAAGAACTGACAACTGTCCTACTAAAGTCAGAGGTATGGGTGAACAGCTGTAGGGAGGAGTTCATGATTAATTCCCATACAAGTTATGTGGCCGAACCAGGAATCAAACCTTCGATCCACGGATATGAAGTCTTGCCCTCTACAAAAGTTGCAAGCAAAACTGGCTGGTCTTGCGTTTATATTATCATAAATGCATACTACTCTCCTATTCAGATGGAATGTACATTTATATATATATATAATGCAATTATTACAGGCTGTTCAACAAATAATAATTTTTATTCACATAAACAAAAGATGTGCATTTATTCAATATAAATTTTGTCAAGGCAATGCAACAATTAAACAAATAGACATTAAATAACCGCCGCATGAACAAAGACATGTATTATAAACTACAACGTACATACCTTTAAAGGTTAGGTATCAATACAGTGCAGTTGGAATTTTGTGAAATATTTGTCACGGGCCAAAAAAAGACATGAATTTATTTAGTGATGTATTGTTTGTGATGAGAATTTTAGTTACAAAATACAGTTTTCCATGACAATGCAAGCTTAACAACTTCGATTCACATTATATTCTTTCACTTAAGATGTATGTATTCTGCTATTGCCAATGACAATGTGTTAAAATAAATAAGCTAAACATTCTCTGCTTCCCTATACACTAATCATTTCCCATAAACCGTGTGTCAACAATACTCATCTTTGGCACAACTTTCTTCACTGGGGCCTGTTCAGTTGTGGTATTGCCTGTAGCAGGAACATAGGGATACGACGCTGCATTAGTGTCAGAACTTTCAGGGCCGAATATTGGTGGAGGGGGGACATTAAAATTTGGAAAATTGGTAATAGGTTGAGGAAAATTATTAGAACTTTGGGATGTGGCGAAAGGCCCTTGAGTCAGGGTAAATGCTTGGGAATCTGATGAACCTGAGGGGAAAGCTAATGGTGGTGGTGGGAATGAGAAGTTGGGAGCGCCAGTGGGAAAGTAATTAGATGGCATTGTGGTATATCCTTGTGGTTGAAAGCTGGTATTGACATGTGGTGGTGCATAAATATTGACTGGAGGTGGTACATGTACATTAATTGGCAGTGGTGCATACATATTGCCTGGGGGTGGATCTGTGAACATTGGAGGGATGCCTGGGGCAGATTTGACTAAAGTTGTATGAGTGGCCTCATCATACATACCCATGGTTGCAATTGGGGCTACAACCACCTGACTGGAATTAGAATAATTCTTGTACATTTTAGAATCTGCCTTCTCAAGTTGTTGTTGTTGTTGCTTATAACTCATCTCCTGATTATCTTTTGACTCCTTGTTTTCCATTGCAGTCCTCAAAATATTAAGCTGTTCACCAACCATTTTCTCCACACGACCTTTATCTTGGTCATTATCACCACTGTCAGTCGATATCATTGTGTCTTTCAGTGAAGGGCTTTCAGTATTGATTTGATTCTTTCCCTCAATATCAGCCAGAGACCGCCCGCCAGTCTGGTTTCCGTGGTTACCATAGTAGAATGATGGTGGGGCAAATTCGTTCTCCCTCTCAGCCCTCTGTTTTTCCAGCCATGCTCTCTCCGATTGCTCCATTGACACTGCAGGAAAAAACAACAATATAATGTTTTTTCATAATATTAATAAAAAATCTAGCCTTCATTCAAAGACAATGTTTTGGAATAGCAGTATAATTGCAGTGCGGCAAGTAACAGATCTGAAGTTTTTCATTTCTATAATGTTGTCTAATGATACATGGATGGAAATGATGCTTAACTATTTTTCTTTTACAAAATACTGTAAAATCATTTATATTCCTCAGCATGACTTTCTGTGTTTAAAAAAAGAGACTTTTTGGCAGACACGTAAATACAAGGATTGTCTGTCTTTTTCTGAAGTGTTTGTGTTAAATTTGTGGATTGTCAACCTACAAAATTAACAAAAATGATTGTCCTACAAACATTTATGATTTTGACAGTAAGCAGTATTCAAAGACACGGGGTTGGGAATACAGCTGTCTCTCATTGTTGAATATATAATCTACAATAAGACAGGGATGGAAAAGCTGCACTGACCTTGTTTTCCCCGATCCCACTCTCTGGTGGAAGGGGTGTTAGTTCTCCAGCTGTCATCACGGGTGAGAAGCTGTGGCTCCTTAACTTCCTCTGAAACAAGGAGGCCAATCTCTCCCTCCTCATCCTCTTCAACTGGTTCTTGTAAAAAATATATAAATCATTATTGAGACATCTGCTTTGTAAAACAACTAGTAGAAAAGTAAACATGTTCTCTACATGTAACATGTAATTCCACTGGTATTAATTTTAAATATATTCATGTTGATATTGAATGAATAAATGCATAAAGCTTTAAACATGTTGATGCAGAAAAAGTGACAATCAGTTAGCCACAACTGATACCTTTTTTAATTTAACAGTACAGATTTTATTGCATTTTTTTATTTTCCTGATCCCATAAAATGTATTTCACACTCATAAAGTTGTGTTGGATATATTTTACTCAATTAAAGATCTACACAATGTCCTCGTTTAGAAAAAAGCAATAAAAGAAATGCTGGCACACAAATATGCACTAACAAGCACACACAGTGAACCAAATAAATCAGTTTTCAAGACAAGTCCAAGACTCAGAGGCCAAGGAAACAACACATACCTTCCTCCTCTGGCAGTCCTAGTTTTTCCCTCTTCCTCTGCTTCACCTTGGCCAGTCTTGCTGCCAGGGCTGCCTTCCGCTTCTCCTTCACTCTATCACTCTTGCTGCGCTCAGATGTCGTCTACAAGATCATTATTGCAACATCTTGATTAGAGTGCAATGATTGATCGAAATTGCAAACAATGGCCTTTATTTACAAACCCATTCTGAGACTTAATAATAAGGAATAGAATAGAACAAAGAAAATATGACAAGTGTTTGAATATATACAGACACAGAACAAAATGTTTTACATGACGGTGAGGTGTTTATAACCAAGTTTGACTCAAAATTAAAGCAATTCTCTATTATTCCAATTTAAAGAATATTCTTTCATCTCAGGCTGAAGGCTATGGATTGTTTAGTTTAAACAAACCCTGAGTTGAAGTGGTGATTTGACCTAATGGCCATGTCTTTAACTTGGCATAGATATGGTCAATACAAATATTAAGCCAAGTTTTTACAGTAGGTTACAAGTTAGGAATCTAGATTAAAAATAATGCCCATTAAAAGTATCGTGTTGTGATTGAATCTGCTTCTTTTGTTAATTGGATATACATTACAATCGATATGTTTATAACAAGGGCTGTTTGTAAAACATGCATGCCCCCCATATGGGATGTCCGTTGTAGTGGCAGCCATTGCCTAAATACGTTTTTTGTCACTGTGACCTTGACCTTTGACCTAGTGACCTGGAAATCAATAGGGGTCATCTGCGAGTCATGATCAATGTACCTATGAAGTGCCATGATCCTAGGCAAAAGCGTTCTTGAGTTATCATCCAGAAACAATTTTACTGTTTCGGGTCACCGTGACCTTGACCTTTGACCTAGTGACCTGAAAAGATGGGTAATCTGGGAGTCATGATCAATGTACCTATGATGTTTCATGATCCTAGACGTAAGCGTTCTTGAGTTATCATCCGGAAACCATTTAACTATTTCGGGTCACCGTGACCTTGACCTTTGACCTAGTGACCTCAAAATTAATAGGGGTCATCTGCGAGTCATGATCATTCTACCCATGAAGTTTAATGATCCTAGGCATATGTGTTCTTGAGTTATCATCCGGAAACCATTTTACTATTTCGGGTCACCGTGACCTTGACCTTTGACCTAGTGACCTCAAAATCAATAGGGGTCATCTGCGAGTCATGATCAATCTACCCATGAAGTTTCATGATCCTAGGCATATGCGTTCTTGAGTTATCATCCGGAAACCATTTTACTATTTCGGGTCACCGTGACCTTGACCTTTGACCTAGTGACCTCAAAATCAATAGGGGTCATCTGCAAGTCATGATCAATCTACCTATGAAGTTTCATGATCCTAGGCATATGCGTTCTTGAGTTATAATCCGGAAACCATTTTACTATTTCGGGTCACCATTACCTTGACCTTTGACCTTGTGACCTCAAAATCAATAGGGGTCATCTATGAGTCATGATCTATCTACCTATGAAGTTTCATGATCCTAGGCCTAAGCGTTCTTGAGTTATCATCCGGAAACCACATGGTGGACCGACCGACCGACCGACAGACCGACATGTGCAAAGCAATATACCCCCTCTTCTGCGAAGGGGTGCATAAATATGTGTCGAGTGTAAAATAAACAGTATTGCTACTAGAGGACTGACATATTACATAAATATTTAGCATCGTGTAGTTGTGCCCTTTGTGTCTTTATTTCAACATACCCAGAGTTATGCCCCCTGTTTAGCAAAGAAATCACATTTATAATTGTGTTGTGAGTAACTCAAAGAGTACAGCTGATAGTGGGATGAAATATTCTAAAAGTATTATCCACCATGTGTAACTAGAGCTTTGTCACAGACGTGACGTATACCCCCACATGGCACATTGACACAGAATATTTGCATGCTGTGTTCACAAAACAAGACAAGGGCTGTTTGTAAAACATGCATGCCCCCCATATGGGCTCTCAGTTGTAGTGACAGCCATTTTGTAAATAAGTTTTTTGTCACTGTGACCTTGACCTTTGACCTAGTGACCTGAAAATCAATAGGGGTCATCTGCGAGTCATGATCAATGTACCTATGAAGTTTCATGATCCTAGCCATAAGCTTTCTTGAGTTATCATCAGGAAACCATTTTACTATTTCGGGTCACTGTGACCTTGATCTTTGACCTAGTGACCTGAAAATCAGTAGGGGTCATCTGCTAGTCATGATCAATCTACCTATCAAGTTTCATGATCCTAGGCATAAGCGTTCTTGAATTATCATCCGGAAACCATTTTACTATTTCGGATCACAGTGACCTTGACCTTTGACCTAGTGACCTCAAAATCAATAGGGGTCATCTGCGAGTCATGATCAATGTACCTATGAAGTTTCATGATTCTAGGCCTAAGCGTTCTTGAGTTATCGTCTGACAACCACCTGGTGGACGGACCGACAGACCGACCGACAGACCGACATGAGAAAACCAATATACCCCCTCTTCTTCGAAGGGGGGGGGGGCATAACATCAGGAAACCATTTTACTATTTCGGGTCACTGTGACCTTGACCTTTGACCTAGTGACCTGAAAATCAATAGGGGTCATCTGCCAGTCATGATCAATGTACCTATCAAGTTTCATGATCCTAGGCATAAGCGTTCTTGAATTATCATCCTGAAACCATTTTACTATTTCGGGTCACCGTGACCTTGACCTTTGATCTAGCGACCTCAAAATCAATAGGGGTCATCTGCGAGTCATGATCAATGTACCAATCAAGTATCATGATCCTAGGCATAAGTATTCTTGAGTTATCATCAGGAAACCATTTTACTATTTCGGGTCACCGTGACCTTGACCTTTGACCTAGTGACCTCAAAATCAATAGGGGTCATCTGCTAGTCATGATCAATCTACCTATCAAGTTTCATGATCCTAGGCATAAGCGTTCTTGAATTATCATCCGGAAACCATTTTACTATTTTGGGTCACAGTGACCTTGACCTTTGACCTAGTGACCTCAAAATCAATAGGGATCATCTGCGAGTCATGATCAATCTACCTATCAAGTTTAATGATCCTAGGCCAAAGTGTTCTTGAGTTATCGTCTGACAACCACCTGGTGGACGGACCAACAGACCGACAGACCGACCGACAGACCGACCGACAGACCAACATGAGTAAACCAATATACCCCCTCTTCTTCGAAGGGGGGCATAAATAAGGGTACTCTTTAATTAAATTAACAAGTAACATGTTTAACTTATCATCCATTTAATAGGGCTAGGAATTTACAGACATTTGTACTCACAAAATATTGCAAGTGGCTTTTCAATCAACTTGTCAAAAAGCAAAACCTACTGGAGGAATCATCTTAAAATAATGTTAAAAAAATTATCCACTGTTTAACATGCAATATTTACTTGATTAACAATCTGGTTCAGTCAGCTTTTTTAAGGAAGTGTGTTGAACTAAACGGTATATTGAAATTATATACTGAACATTATATATGAGCCTCACTATAGGAATACAGGGTTTAAAGCGTGTGCAAAATATGTCTGCACAGGCTAACCTGGGACGACACTTTTTGCTTTAATGACATTATTTGTTTGAAAGAAATCCGGTTTAAACAGAAAGTTTTGTCCCTGTTTAGCCTGTGCAGACTGCACAGGCTAATCTGAGACAACACTTTACGCACATGCATTAAGCCCCATTTTCCTATACAGTTATTAATTATTTTCCAACCTGTTCTCTGAGATTCTGCAGCTGCTCCATTTGTGCCTGTCTGACTTGCTCCTCTGCATTGAACTGATAGAAACCCACACCGTGTGTTCGCACCTCTACAAGGATGGATGAATACATGTCATAAAACACTCGCTCGTATATACAGAGCTTACGCTGCCATTGGCCAAATCCAAGAACAGATTTTTAAGACGTCAACGTACATTTGGTGTTGACTAATAAAATAGGATAAATCATCAAAAAATTTATGAATTCACAAAAATATGGTCACTTTTACTAATTAACATTTTGAGCAAAGAGGAGCCTGGACGGTGCTAGATTAGATAAAACCCTAGGCGTTTTAGTGCCAATGTAAATATGTCATATGCGACACGCATTATGGGAAAATGGGTCTTATGCAATATGCATCCAGTGTAGATCCAGCCCAGCCTGAACAATCGCACAGTCTGGTCTGGAGCTATGCTGTCCACTATAAAAGTAGGGAAAGGTTTCATTGTCTCATTATCACTCAAAGAAGCTCTTGATCACACTGGATAGATGTCAAGTAAGCTGTAGTTATTTATGGGAAAAAACATCGCAAACAAAAACCAAAGTACAGAATAAAAATAATGTGTGTTTTGCTGATTCATATGTCACTCTTAAGACTGAAATCAGAAGTAAGCAAACAAGACGGCCTGCCATTATGTCTGACGTCAGCGTAGTGGATCGGTCCCTGCTTCTCCTGTTCCATTTGAGCCAGCTCGGCTTGTTCCCAGCGCTGACGCTCCAGTTCTCGCGCCATGTCGTCAGACAGCAGATGTGGTGTTGATAACGTGTCCCTGTCCCTGAAATAGAGAAATGCATTTGGATAAGTTATTAAATTATAATATTCCTCCAGAAGCTAGAATTTCAATTTTTTACCAATAAATAGGGTTGGCTTTCATTTACTTAGCAAAGCAAGGTTTGCATATGAGCTTCATACATTACAAGAACTCCATCTTAACCGCAGTTATTGATGAGAAACAATATTTTCTATTGAATAGTATTGAAAAAAATGACCAAGACGGCACTGGCTCCAATTACAATCTCACTCTAGATCTGCATATAAGCTCCCTTAAAACTAAATTAAGGCACAATTACTACCTCATAACTCAACTTATTGAGTAGAAACTGTTTGTTCTATGTTTAGTCACAGTCATCTTGATCCCACTTGCCCTAAATGCAATAATCCAAACATAGGTCTATCTGTAAGGTTCCAACACAAAAGTTACAGAAAAAAACACATCCGAACTTAAGTTATTGAGTGGAAACTGGCTTTCTATTTTTAGTAACAGTGACCTTGACCCCACTGAACACAAATGCAATAAGTAGCTGGACAATTATGTAGCCTACATACACACACAATTTCAGCACAATATTTCCCTAGCAAATGATGTCATTGAGCTCAAACTTTGTATCTATTTTGGACAGCAGAAACCGTTACCTTGACCCAACTAGCCCCGAAATGCAAAACCTTTCTAGGCTTGAATGTCTTGTAACTTTAACCTGAATTTCAACTTCATGCAAAACTTGACTTACTCGAGTTTTACTTCAATATCTCTGGTAGACATAGATAAAAGGAGTCATTTCATGCCAACAGTAACCTGAATTAGTAAAACCAACCAAGGGGGCATAATACCGCTTAATTGCAGGTCAGATAGGTCTTTATGCTTCACCAAAGCCAGCCATACCTTAGCCTTTGAAAATCATTCATTCCCTGCTTCACTTGTGCTTCCTTATCCCTACAAAATAATAACAATTACATTTAAAATAAATCCATCATTGTTTTTAAACTATTTTTAATTGTGTTCTCTTTCATATTAGAAATAACAGGAATTCTGAAAGAACAGTGTTTCAAACAAGTACATTGTAATAATTTTTGTTAATTCTTGGCAGAACACATGTATATGCAGCTGACCAGCATTTTTTCTCTCTCAACACTTACTATGAAATAAAATTTGGGTTCATTTACAAAAACAAAACCTTAGAATGTTTTACTAAATATGCCCATAGGGCGCTCACCTGAGATCTTAAGGAGTTAAAGTAAGCTGAATAAAAAGCAAAACACAATATTTAACTATAGACATAATACTAATGATAAAATGCCATCCCTTGGCGTTTTTGTTAAAGAGCATGAACCATTTTAAGTTTCATGAAGATTAGTCAAAAAATGTGAATTCTAGAGTGTTCACAAAGATTTATTACAGCAATATAAGAAAAACTGCCCATCCCTCTCTGGCAGCCATTCTTTTAAATTGACCAGATCCATTTTCTGATCTGACTTAAATTTCAATACATGTAGTACAAATGTTCTGAGCAAGTTTCATGATGATCAGGCAAAAAATGTGTCACAACGATTCACAATAAATCCT
Organism: Dreissena polymorpha; assembly: GCF_020536995.1. Lineage (NCBI taxonomy): Eukaryota > Metazoa > Mollusca > Bivalvia > Myida > Dreissenidae > Dreissena > Dreissena polymorpha. Next base: position 62,114,437 of record NC_068366.1, on the reverse strand, counting down.
TAAAGACAACTGCTTACCCTTATTGGCAGCCATGTTTTTCAATGGAATGATTCAATTGTCAAACTCAGCCAAGTTCTCTTTAAAGCCCAAATGATATTTGCAAATTCCATGATAACAGGGTGAAAAATGTGACCTCTAGATTGTTAATAAGGTTTCACTCAATAATGAAAATTGCCAGCCCACCACCCCCCCATCCCTCCCCCATCGCCCCAATGGCCATGTTTTTCAACGGACCAGCACCATTTTCAAACTTAGCTGAGATATCACTAGAATAAATGTTCTTAGCATGTTTCATGAATATCAAGGAAATACTAGAGTGTTAATAAGATTATTTTTTGTTTAAAATAGAGACCTAGTTTTTGACTCTATGTGACCCAATTTCGAACTTTGCCAAGATATGATTGGACAAATGTTCATAATTTGGCAATAAATGAGACCTCTAGATTGTTATCTGTTGATAATCCACAATAAACAGTGGAAGACAAATGACGGGCTAAAAGGTGATCACAAAAGCTCACAATGAGCACGCTGTTTACAGGGGAGCTAAAATAAACAAATGCAGTGTATTTGATTCTTATCTTTAAAAATAAAAATATTAAGAACTGTTTGTAACCTAGAGACCTTAAAAAATGCAAAGAGTCAGCTTCTTTCAGAATTTTTTTTTTATCTGAACAGAGTTGTGATTATTGAGTTTGCACTGGGTTAAAACAAACAATGTCAAACATATGTGAACACTTTTACTTTCTTAAAACTAAATAGTTAGGCCTACCTTTGCCTGCCCTGCAACAGTGTGTCCCTCTCCTTAACAGTTGGCAGGTCTTGCTTCAGACATCTCCGAGTCCTGCCATAAGCATCCACATAGTCTACCCTGCCAAGGGAATTAGAGATATTGTATAAACATAATGTAGTCTACCCTGCGAAGGGAATTAGAGATATTGTATCAACATATGGTAGTCTACCCTGCCAAGGGAATAAGAGATATTGTATAAAAATATGGTAGTCTTACCTGCAAAAGGAATTAGAGATATTGTATAAACATAATGTAGTCTACCCTGCAAAGGGAATTAGAGATATTGTATAAAGATAATGTAGCCTACCCTGCCACGGGAATGAGAGATATTGTACACAAATAATGTAGTCTACCCTGCTAAGGGAATTAGTGATATTGTAAAAACATAGTCTGCCCTGCCAAGGGAATTACAGATATTGTATTAACACAGTCCACTCTGCCAAGGGAATTAGATATTGTATACACAAAGGCCACACTGCCAAGGCAATTAGAGATATTGTATCAACATAGTCCTCCCTGCCAATGGAATTAGAGATATTGTATACACATAGTACACCCTGCAAAGGGAATTAGAGATATTGTATACACATAGTGCGCCTTGCCAAGGGAATTACAGATATTGTATTCACACAGTCCACTCTGCCAAGGGAATTAGATATTGTATACACATAGTCCACCCTGCCAATGGAATTAGAGATATTGTGTTCACAAAGTCCACTCTGCCAAGGGCATTACATATTGTATACACATAGTCCACCTCGCCAAGGGAATTAGAATAATTTTATTCACATAGTCCACCCTGTCAAGAGAATTAGAGATATTGTATACACATAGTCCACCCTGCCAAGGGAATTAGAGATATAGTTCATACATAGACCACTCTGCCAAGGAATTAGAGCTATTGTATTCACATAGTCCACCCTGCCAAGGGCATTAGAGATATTGTTTCTACATAGTCCACCTTGCCAAGGGAATTAGAGATATTGTTTCTACATAGTCCACTCTGCCAAGGGAATTAGAGATATTTTACTCTTATAGTCCACCCTGCCAAGGGAATTAGAGATATTGTTTTCACATAGTCCACCCTGTCAAGGGAATTAGAGATATTGTTTCTACATAGACCACCCTGCCAAGGGCATTAGAGATATTGTATTCACATAGTCCACCCTGCCAAGGGCATTAGAGATATTGTTTCCACATAGTCCACCTTGCCAAGGGAATTAGAGATATTGTTTCTACATGGTCCACTCTGCCAAGGGAATAAGAGATATTTTACTCTTATAGTCCACCCTGCCATGGGAATTAGAGATATTGTATTCACATCGTCCACCCTGCCAAGGGAAGTAGAGATATTGTATTCATATAGTCCACCCTGCCAAGGGAATAAGCGATATTGTATTCACACCGTCCACCCTGCAAAGGCAATTAGAGATATTGTTTCTACATAGACCAACCTGCCAAGGGAATTAGAGATATTGTTTTCACATAGTCCACCCTGCCAAGGGAATTAGAGATATTGTATTCATATAGTCCAACCTGCCAAAGGAATTAGAGATATTGTATTCATATAGTCCAACCTGTCAAAGGAATTACAGATATTGTATTAACATAGTCTACCCTGCCAAAGGAATTACAGATATTGTATTCATATAGTCCAACCTGCCAAAGGGATTAGAGATATTGTACAAACATAGTCCACCCTGCCAAGGGAATTAGAGATATTGTATTCACATAGTCAACCCTGCCAAGGGAATTATATATTGTATCCACACAGTTCACCCTGCCAATGGAATTAGAGATATTGTATCCACAAGGTCCACCCTGCCAAGTTGAATTAAAGATAGCGAATCTACATAATCCATCCATCAAATAGAATTAGAGATATGGTATCCAAAACTTCCTACCAAAAAAAAGAATCAAGAGATATTTATTCCGACCGAACTGCCAAAGAAATAAGAAACTACTAACTGTTAAATTTTCCACAAGTTTAGGGAAAATAAATTCACAAATTTTCACCTAAACTAGAGAGAGAATTTATAAAATTGAAGCTTCCATCTTGAATCTGTTCCAAAAATTACTGATACTGTACTTAGTTGTTGCATTCTAGTATTGCATGTATTACTGCACATCTTAATCAAATTGGTTATAAATATAAGCTTGGCTCTAGAAAAAAAAACAGGGTTGAATGCATGTGGCTTATCAGGGAAGACAATTTCCACACTTGATTTTCTTTAAGAAGAGACTTCCATTAACAGAAAAAATACCACACAAGCGACAATCGCGGCCCTGATCAGCCTGTGGGGACTTCACAAGCTATTCTGAGATAACACTTTTAGCGCATGCATTTAGGCCTATTTTCCTAGAGCGCGGCTTATATACTGTATTTGTCCTTATTGACTCCCACTGCGCAAGTTTTTTCAAGACCCCTGTGCGTTAAATTCGAACCACTTTTACCTATTCCTCACATTTGAACAGTGTAACATTTTCATTACCTGACGCTCACAACATTGTTTAATCCAATCGTATGACATAGTCTGCTGCAGACCTGCTTCATCGCAATGTCCAATTTAACGCAAATCAGCTGGGGATCCCATTTTAATTTTCATCAACTTAAATATTCCCCATTAAGAGACGCTCACCATTAAAGTCAGTTTGACTGGTATTTTGCGCCTTCACTGTGGCTAATTGATAAGTATTTATAGTGTGACAAACAATACACCCGAACGCTCAATACCATACAGTTGGCGTCATCGGCATGAAGCGCACGTGCCACCCATGACAACGTCCTTTCACTGCTGCCACGCACCCGAGTTACATGCAGTCCTCAAGAATATACATCGACAAAATATATAATCAAAAAGGGACAAAATTGTCACAAAACCAGGTTTTCAATTTGAAAAAAAGTCTGATAAAGGGAGACAACTCACACTGAACTGATTGTTTATAATTAACCCCCTTTGTTTCCAAATAAATCTATTTTAAGTCGTGGCGACCTTGACCTTGGAGATATTGACGTAATTCTTTCGTGCAACACACCGTCCAACAATGGTGAACAAATGTGCCAAATGATTTTAAAATCTCACAATAAATGACATAGTTATGGCCCGGACAAGCTCATTCATGGCAATTTTTTACCTTTGAACTCAAAGTGTGACCTTGACCTTGGAGATATCGACGTAATTCTTTCGCGCGACACACCGTCTAATGATGGTGAACAAATGTGCCAAATGATTTTAAAATCTCACAATGAACAACAAAGTTATGGCCCAGACAAGCTTGTTCCGCCTGCCCGCCAGCCCGCCGTCATTCGCCAATCTAATAACCAGTTTTTTCCTTCGAAAAACCTGGTTAATAATGAACAATCTAAATGGTAATTGCTTAACAGTAACAGCGTACTCGTTCCGTTTTATTTTAAGAAATCAAACGCATAATTATCGTATGCGATCACGATCACGAAGTTATGATACTACGCACTACAGTACAATTTTTTTAATGAAAGTAGTTTCTATAGTTCTCGTGGTTTTCTGCACTGTAATTTTATTTGATCACTCACCTGTGCTGACAACAATAATAATTATTAATGTTGGTTTGTAACCAACGTAGTATACTCACACGGTAGCATATTTACAGTGTCACCGTGTTGCAAAAAAATTGCCGCAAAAACGATGTTTTCAGATGTTATGTGCCACTCTTTAATGTATAACGGGCTACATAAATCTTATCTTATGATTCCGATAAATTCCTATGGAGCCAGATAAGACAGCCTGAGCGTCTATTAGGGCATGGGCGTCAAAAGGACATAACTTAAAGCAATAACCGTGCCAGATCACCCACCATTCCTCGTCCTCATTCTGCGGTGCAGGCACAGGGATCTCCTGAAGTCTGCGCTCTTCTTCCTCCTCTATCCTCTCTCGCTCCACACGCTCCTTCTCGCGCCTCTGTGCCTCATCATCCAGCACTTTCTTCTGGAAGTCCACCAGGAACAGACCACTGCCATCCTCATCTGACATAAATAGGTCTTTGTACAACTCTTATAAGTATTGAATAGGAATTACAAGAGGGCACTTATGGCCCTAAAGCGCTGACCAGAGTTTAAAGTACACCTTTTAAGGAAGACTTGACCTAGTTATTTAGGTATTAGACGAACATGACCCACATTAAAGGAAGCCTATACATACTCAAGATAAAAAAAATATCTTGAAAATATTTCATCATGATTGAGTCATCATGTGGCCTTTAGAGTGTTAAAAAGGTTTTTCAAAGATTTTACCTGGTGACATAGATTTTGAACACATGTGACCTAAATCCATCCCTAGCCTATTTATACAAAAATATACACTTTGACGTAGTTTCACCAAGATCCAATCATCAATGTGGCATCTAAAGAGGTAACAAGGTTTTTCTAAAATTTGACCTTTGACCTAGTGACCTAGTTTTTGGATTCACATTACCCAGATTTAAACATGGCCAAGATATTGTCAAGATAAACATTCTGCCCACTTTTCTTAAAGACTGGAAAGCAAAACTATGTGCCATCAACATAAGAATCAATCATGTTAGTAAGTTATCTTTTAAGTTAATATTATACATAACAATATACAGATACAGATATAGCAAGTCAAAATGCAAAGGAAAATTGTAAGACATCAATATTTAATACAAATAAACAATTCTGACTTACAACAATCACTGTATAATATATAAAAAACATGTGATTGTTAAAACACATCACTAGCTATATTTTAAATGGACTAACCAATAATAACTTTATCAAATCTATCTTATTAAAAAGAAAATAATAAGAGAATTGCTCCAATTCTGTTTGAAAACGTTTTGAGACAGCCAAATATCTGTACATATAGAATATGCAGTCACATTTCTGAAATTGTTAATAAAATAAAACATGCATGCCCCCCATATGGGCTGTCAGTTGTAGTGGCATCTATTGTGTGAATACGTTTTTTGTCACTATGACCTTGACCTTTGACCTAGTGACCTGAAAATCAATAGGGGTCATCTGCCAGTCATGATCAACGTACCTATAAAGTTTCATGATCCTAGGCCTAATTATTCTTGAGTTATCAGGAAACCATTCTACTGTTTCGAGTCACTGTGACCTTGACCTTTGACCTAGTGACCTGAAAATTAATAGGAGTCGTCTGCCGGTCATGATCAATGTACCTATGAAGTTTCATGATCCTAGGCGTAAGCATTCTTGAGTTATCATCTGGAAACCATTTTACTATTTCGAGTCACTTTGACCTTGACCTTTGACCTAGTGACCTGAAAATCAATAGGGGTCATTTGCGAGTCATGATCAATGTACCTATGAAGTTTTATGATCCTAGGCGTAAGCATTCTTGAGTTATCATCCGGAAACCATTTTACTGTTTCGAGTCACTGTGACCTTGACCTTTGACCTATTGACCTGAAAATCAATAGGGGTCATCTGCCAGTCATGATCAATGTTCCTATGAAGTTTCATGATCCTAGGCGTAAGCATTCTTGAGTTATCATCCGGAAATCATATTACTATTTTGAGTCACTGTGACCTTGACCTTTGCCCTAGTGACCTCAAAATCAATAGGGGTCATCTGCCAGTCATGATCAATGTACCTATGAAGTTTCATGATCCTAGGCCTATGCATTCTTGAGTTATCATCCGGAAACCATTTTACTATTTGGAGTCACTGTGACCTTGACCTTTGACCTAGTGACCTGAAAATCAATAGGAGTCATCTGCCAGTCACGATCAATGTACCTATGAAGTTTGATGATCCTAGGCCTAAGCGTTCTTGTGTTATCATCCGGAAACCATCTAGTGGACGGACCGACCGACATGTGCAAAACAATATACCCCTTCTTCTTCGAAGGAGGGCATAAATATCTAACCATCAAATATATAGCTACCAACTTATACTTCACTCTCAATGTAAAATGTGTCATTTAATAAGGCAAAAGGTTTTTTGAGGATTACATATATGTAATTCAATTAATAATAAACAATCAAATAATGCGCAGTCTGGTAAGGAGCTATGCTGTCTGCTATAAAGTCATGCAAGTTTCTAAGGTCCCATCAGCTGACAGGATAGCTGCGTAGATGTACAGCCTGGCCGCATATGACATAAGACCTATTGTCACATGATTTGGCTCATTTATGATTTCCTTGGATATCGCTTATTTAAATATATCACCTGGTAGTTCCACTCCACTAGAAATCTTCTCATACAATTTTGCTTTGCTCTCAAGGCTTTTCCTAAAATAAATAGATGTCATTCACATAAAGGCCGAAAATTCAAGTATTCATCTTTTTTTTTCCTCTTTAAAATAATCTTTACAGACTTGCATTCAGTCAATACAGCATGTTACCACCTTTATGTATTGTATGAAATACCTATACGTTTCTGTAATAACTTGGTTGTAAATTGTGAATCCTTATTGTATTACTTGTGAAAGAAAGCAATCAGTGTTTAAAAAATTGCATGCTAGTTCATATGAGGAGGTCTCCCGGTAAAACTGGACTTAATGCATGTGTGTAAAGTGTTGACCTTGATTAGCCTCTGCAGTTGAATTTTATGGACACTTTCTGCTATAATAGAATTTTTCGTTTAAAGGAAGTCCCTTGAAATCAAAACTGCCGTCTAGGCCAAAGTAGTTGCCCATTATTAGCCCAAGCGGACTTATCAGAGAGGATACTTTACGCACATGCATTAGTCAAGGTTTTCCCAGATACTGGCTCGTTTTATAAGAGCACAATAATGCTACTTATTGGAATGTGATCAGGTTGAACAATGTTCTTTAAATGCATAGCTTGGCCGACACATAACCATTAAAAGATAAGTACAACTAATCAATTAATTTTAGATAAAGACTTGGAGATTCGCAATACAAATCTATCTGAAATAAGACAAGCTACAGTCAGGTACATTGCACCACTATTACTTAATAAAAGAAATTGGCTTATTCAAGTTTTTTATTACGAAATTCAGCTGTGCTATTTCCTATTTTGAACTTGGCTAAAAAAAACTCCTTTAAGCTTTTTTGTAAACTTACTTTGATCTAAGAAAGACATCTTCCTCCTCTTGTTTAGCTTCAAAGTCTTTCTCTGCCCTCTCGGATACTCCAACATTTTTCTTGCTAAACAGGCTTGGTTTCTGCGAAAAATAAAATAATTACTTATTTTGTAATAACATTTTCCTAGAAAATTTCAAAATAATACCAGTTAACAGTTTTTACAAAACCAATTACCAGTAGCCTAGAAGCAAAAACAATTACAACGACAATTATTTATAACAATACTGATACAATAAAGGAAATATGTTTATTAACTTTGTAGCTTAGTGGACAAAGAAAATTGAATTCCAGAAATTGTAAAATATGCCTCATTTTTATCACAGTATAGGAATGCCTCTGTGTTTCTAAGAACCTGGGCAATAAAGCAACTGGCAAGCAGAAAAAAGGTTTACTTTGTTGACTAAACACTAAATGAAAACAAGATGTGTTTGTGAAACACTATGTCCCCCACATTTATTTGACCTTTGACCTTGAAAAATGACCTTGACCTTTCACCACTCAAAATATGCAGCTCCATGAGATACACATGCATGCCATTAATCAAGTTGCTATCTTCAATATTGCAATTCCAAGCTAGGTCTGCAAGTAAGCTACCAATCCATACACTTTCATCTTTCCACTTTCTTCATTCATCATTACACTCATTATGCCCGATAATTCAAAAATAATACCACCATCCAAACTCAAGTAAGAATCGATGGAATGTTATATATGATAATTTATTTACTGCTGTATAAATTTATCTGCACAAAAGTCTGAACTTTATAGGTGTGAATGCATTGACATTTAAAATGACAATTTTATGGGGAAAAAAGCTAAGCTACAGCACAAAACACAAAACAAATGTAGTGGATAAGACACACAAGTACACAACAAATACAAAAACACACACACAACAAGATGTGTTTGTGAAACACAATGTCCCCCTAAATGAAGTTTGACCTTGAAGGATAACCTTGACCCTTCACCACTCAAAATGTGCAGCTCCATGAGATACACATGCATTTCAAATATAAAATTGCTAGCTTCAATATTGTAGAAGTGACATTACATGAGCAATTTTGATCCATATATTTGACCTTTAAGGATGACCTTGACCTTGACCTTTCACCACTCAAAATGTGCAGCTCCATGAGATACACATGCATGCCAAATATCAAGTTGCTATCTTTAAAATTGCAGAAGTATTCATAAAATAAGCGATTTGGGCCACATATATTTGACCTCTGACCTTGAAGGATGACCTTGACCTTGACCTTTCACCACTCAAATTGTGCAGCTCCATGAGATACACATGCATGCCAAATATCAAGTTGCTATCTTCAATATTTCAAAAGTATTCATAAAATAAGCGATTTGGGCCACATATATTTGACCTCTGACCTTGAAGGATGACCTTGACTTTGACCTTTCACCACTCATAATGTGCAGCTCCATGAGATACATATGCATGCCAAATATCAAGTTGCTATCTTCAATATTGCAAAAGTATTCATAAAATGAGCGATTTTGGCCACATATATTTGACCTCTGACCTTGAAGGATGACCTTGACCTTGACCTTTCACCACTCAAAATGTGCAGCTCCATGAGATACACATGCATGCCAAATATCAAGTTGCTATATTCAATATAGCAAAAGTGATTGCAATATGTTAAAGTTGGCGCAAACCAACCAACCAACAGACCAACCAACCAACAGACCAACCAACAGACAGGGCAAAAACAATATGTCTCCCACTACTATAGTGGGGGACATAAAAACTAACAAAACTGGGGTCGCTGCCTTGGAAAGATCTATGCAAAGAATTGAGGATATAAATCTCTTTTAAGGAGCTCTTAACCTCACACTTGACTCAAAATTATTCACTTAACATTGAAGTTTTAAGAAAAATTAAACTCATAGCATCACGACAGTTAGAATGGACACAAGGACCAGCAGTTTCGGAAATAATACTGTACCTTAGCCTTTTTTATTGCAAATGTCTGAGTTCTTACGTCTTTTGGATGGGTTGTAGTACAGAGTAACAGTTCTTGTACTTGGCAATTTATCTGGATGAGATCTTACCCTCAACGGAGATTCGATCAAGAAAAGAGCTTAAGCACTGTTTTCATAAGGAATAAAACAAATAAAATGTGGATGTTGGCAGCATACACAAAATATTACCTTATTTGAGACTGTGTGTTTTCCTTTGATTGCACCTGTTTCTAGATTTTGAAGTTTCTGCTGTTTAAATTCTTCTTGTTTTCTAAACAGCTCAGCTTTTAAATCCAACAACTGAAAATACAGCATTCAGTGGAATAAAATTAGCAGAATAACAATCATGCACCATTCATAGTTTGCTGAATTTGTTAACAGTGTTTTTTTCACCATTTTGGGAGTGGGGCTGGGTCCCTTTGGACTAAGAGAGGACATTTTACCCTTTGCAATTGTAGACTAAGAGTATCAATGAAAGTTTAACATAAATTTGCAAAAAAAGACACTGCAGTACTTTCATATTTTACACAGTAAAAACACACCAGAAAAAGTCATTTGACATGTGCGTCTGTTGTGATTTCGTAACGTTGGAATATAACGCGCCATTTGTTACATGACGTTCATGCACGCTTTCCCGTCATGACGTCATGCCCATTATATTTTGTTAATATTATGCATTGCAAGTAAAGGTTGAACCTGGATTTTGCTCCTTATATTATTTTCTATCACAAGGCGTATTCCTCCAACATATTTTGGTGCCGTGACGAAAACCATGACGAAAAACAACGATCTAGAAAAGCAACTGAGACAGCGTCTCGGTTTAAAGAAAATCATTGAGCGATTTATTGAAAAATTGGCAGAAGTGAAGAAGAAGATGACATGTTAGTTTTGTTACAATACGACACTACCGTCGAAGCACTACAGAACAAAGTATGCAGTCTTCAGAGTCTAAACGAGAAGATTCTTTCGCTTACCGACGCCAAATCTACACCGGACAAGATGCTGGAATCCGAAGAGTACACATTCGACCTAGAAGTCAAACTGCGCAAATTCCTGCAATAGTGCACGGTGTAGTCGGGCTGCTTCCTGTTTTGATAAGCTCCCGAGGAGGGGACAACGTTGTTAACGGGTCGCGGGAGAATAATAGGCAGTTTTAAGCTGTTCGATGATTTTTGTTTCTGGACTGCTTTTTTTGTAGTTGTGCTGCACATCTCTGTGTTGGTACAACTTGAGCGTCTTTGCTGGTAGATTATTGGAGTACATATTGCCGGAATTTGCGCAGTTTGACTTCTAGGTCGAATGTGTACTCTTCGGATTCCAGCATCTCGTCCAGTGACGGGAAAGCGTGCGTGAACATCACGTAACACATGGCGCGTTATATGCCAACGTTACGAAATCCCAACAGCATCATAAACATTTTAATGGGGGTAGCTGGGTTGGGTGATGTATCGTTGGAACCAACGTTGACCTATCCAGCACAATTACTTAACAAGTCAAGAATAATCAATGAGATATCTCATGGGTTTATGTGTCCAATTATGCAGTGAAATTAAACCAATCAAACAATTGTTTTTCAAATTAGTTACAATACAGACAGTGTCCTCTTCGTTAAATTTACCATCATCTGTTCGCTTTTGTGATTTCTACAGTTATCCACTAAAATGATCGCTGATTTCTCAGACTTCATAGAAAGCATATTTAAAAATAAAATGTACATGTTATTTAGTTTGCAAATCAATATTTATGGAAACTAATCTTTGCCAGCCATGCCAGTTCTGCCACTGTATAAAATGCAGTGACAACTGAATGGATACCAGGGTTTATGAACGGGGGGAGGGGGGTAATTTCCCTTCCATTAGTTCCAGAACCAGAAAGTCCTGCAAAACGCCTTGACAAACCACTTTGTTTTTTCATAGAGTGTCACCGTTTAAGTGCAGTATTAAGTACTTACTACAGCAGTTTAACATCTCATCACCCATGCAAAGATTTAAGAAACTGTAGGTAATTGTAGAAAGGACTTACACCTGCATCACCCTGGATAATGAAGACTGCCTGATTCCACTAGACCAATGATCCCATTCTAATTACATCTCAAGATTTAGTTTTAAAGGAAATCAGAGAAGACTTTTGTTTTTGCAACATTTTAACTTCAGAGGCATTTGACTGAAATTAACATCTACAATTCATTAAAATTTTGAACATTTAAAATTTCCAAAGTGTATAACATTTATATGATTTCCTTGAATGATTCGTGAAAAATATGCAATACCAGAGCAATTCAAAGATTAAAGTAAAGCAACTGTAGAAGCTAGTCATGTGATGTAAACAAAGATACTGCTACAGAGTGTTTGTTTCTGTCCGACAGCAAGACGGTTTTATCAGCCTAGTGAATTCCAACTGGGTTTATATCTAGATCACTCATTCCTTCGATGCTGGTCAAATCTGATGTTCTTAACGTATGCTAATAGTATACTGCAACATGGTATTTTTGCGGTACTTAAGGAATATTAATTTATGTCTAGACACCATCTTCATATATCAGTTAAATGATTTAAAAGACAAATACATTTGACTGAACATGACTAAATCAATAATTGCCTTTCATTTTTGTTGGGTAATTCCGGGGTTAATACGTCAACAGCACATAAATTAAATCAAACAAAGATATGACATACCATTCAGAGCAACAATCAATAACGATTTAATAATTTAAATCGTTTGGAATTTGAGACATGAAATAAAAGTCACAGTTATTTTCAAGCAGTTTCTAATTTTAATTCTCAATATGCACATAATCTATAATTTTGTTGACAAATGATGTTTTCCATCGATTTGGAGTTTTTACTTACAAAAAAAGTGTTGCATACTGGAAAGGATAGGTGTTTCCTGGCAGATTTGACAAGAAGGTCAAAAAAGTTAGTTTATAGACAAAATCCAGAGGGCACTAAAGATCACAGGGTTTGATTAGATTGTATGATACCCTTATATAGAGCGTAGACTAATTTTGATAACTTTGTTTACATGAAATAGAATATTTTGTTTCACTTACATTACTACGCTTGAAAATAAATACAGACACAACTAAAATGAGGAAAAAACACGTTTAATTGCATTTTAAAATCTTACTTCAACTGAAATAATCCAAATGCATGCCTATTCCATTCAATTTTTTCGGTCCTCTTCATTCAACTTCCACATAAATTGCAAAGTTTATAGCTAGTAGACTGCGCTAGTGTAAACACAACACTTTCATGTATTTGATTTATTTTAAAGAAAATTCTTTTACTTTTTCCGATTCTCAGAAAATGTTGCAAGGAACAATTTGTGCCCACACACAGGCTTCCTGAAAAGTCCCAAAAAGTGCCTGTCAATCGGACAGGCTGATGGAAAAGTTAGCCTGTCCGGACAAAAATTCACCTGACCAAACAGCATGGGTTTATAACTGAATAATTAAGTAAAGTTTAACTCATATTTATTGCAATGTGCAGCCTGTGTATAAGTACACTTGATAAATTAAAACAAGACACTTGTGTGTTCTAGTGATTACAACGTTTGATGGACAACAGCTTTAAATTCTAGTCAGACTCAAACTCAAAGGAAAATATATTTTTTTATTGGGATTGGATGCATGTAATAGGCTATTTTATAAGATTTATTCGCAATATTGAGGGTTGAAAAAATCTGGGGACAAGAAGGCCTCACATCAAAATGCTTAATTTACGAAGATTTTCAAAGGAAACTGTATGGATTGAAAAGAATCGTGTTGAACTCACCTGTTAAACTCACAGATTGCAACAAGTCTCTGCTCATGTGCATGCTTGGTTCAGGAGTAAACTGTGATATGTTTCCATAATCCCGTTTTAAAGTTTACAGTTTAGCTTCACATTGATTGTTTTGATATGGCACAGTAATATGTCGGATCAATAAAATTGACAAAGAAAGAGCACTATTAAGAACTAGTGACTCGTTAGTGTTCTTAATGACGAAAAGGCTCGAAATTCACAAAAAGATTGATTCTAATGAGGTGTTTTCCTTCTTTTGGCAAGTATTAGACTTTTCGGTATTTAGTCATATTTTTTTTGGCCTATCACAACGACCGGCGATATAAGAAATTTGCCGGACCGTAAAGAATTTTGCCGGACAAGACCGGCAGTCCGGCTTTTTCAGGAAGCCTGCACACTTCGCAAAAATAGGTGACATGACAATATACACATGTTCAGTGTGTTTACCCCGTCCTAATTGGATGCTAATTTCATCAAATCTTTTCACAGTAGCAGGCCTTCCCAAAATTATAATTTATTGCCGGCCATGAGGTCCTGTAATCATGCAGCCTTTTCCGGCCCAGAATGATTATTTCAGGCCCAAAAAGTAACAAATGAAGACGAAAGACAAAGATGACATTTTTAACAATATTTTAATATTATCGGATTAATTTAATGCCCTGCTTGCCTACGAATTAATCAGATATAACGGGAACCAAAAGTATATGGTATCGTTTCTCTCCCTTTGCAAATCTTCTCATATAGTGATGACGTAGTGTGTAATTTGCATTGACGACGCAGCAAAAATCTTCGGATACCGTTTATGCACGTATGTCATTCAAGAAATGCAACCAATGAAACAATGTTTTACATGATTGGAGTATATATAGTATATTCATAAATAACTCAGTAAATCCCCCCTTTTGCCTTGAAACTTTTCTGGAAATAGCTTATGGAGTTCCAAATTTTTCCATAATTTTATAACCGGACACGAGGTCCGGTAATATTAGAATCATTTCCGGATTTTCCAAATTATTATCGGAAAAATCCGAGGACAGACGGTATTTTGGAAAGACTGACAGTAGCATATATGAACACAAACACATTTTAACTTATTGCAACGATTGAGATTTTGCAATTCTTTACTTTTCACTTCTTTATATTAGGCACTTTCACATGTCCATGTTGCTCAAAAGATTTACCACTAAAACAGAAACTTGTTAAAACTTAAATTGTAAAAAGAACTTATGAAAAACTGTTTCTGTTTCAGTTTGTATAACTATGTTCAATGAATCGAACTTCGAAATTTTGTTGGCCAAATGCATATTGAAATTGAGTACTCTTGCTTTTCGGATGTGAGGTCTCGATACCAGGTAAACAACATGCGTAGTGGATGTAATGTTTGAATGGAACTATCGGCTTTGCCTGGATAAACACGCTGTGAATAAATAATTTTTGCATGAATATAATGGGAAATAAATGAATTTTTTAAAGTAAATTGTTTATTGGGGCATTGTTTGCATTAATTCAGAAAGTCAGTAAATTGTTTATTGAGGCATTGTTTGCATTAATTCAGAAAGTAATTCACTTGTTTCCTCAACTGCTCAAACACAGTAATCAGACGATAGAATAAACCTTAGAACATTATTAAGCCTCCCCATCCCCACCAGTTGAACAGATAGACCAAGCATTCTTGGATGGCGGTAGGTTACATCGCATACTTCATGTGTTTAAGATTAATCGACATGATTGCGATAATCATTTCGCGATCTACGTTAATTCATCGTCCGAAATTCTACTCTCCGGTAACACTACCGCTCGTTATTAGTCAATTTCCGAACATGCAACGAAATAAACATCACATACCGAGGCGGCATTCAGATCCGGTTTTCTTTCTCCTCCTTTGTGCATGGTAAGTTTGTTCAGGTTTGTAACATTAGTAACAATATTTAATGTTTTCGTGTTTAAAGAAACTTCTTTCTTGCGAATATTACAAAACATTGACTCTCTCCGTGATCTTTACAATAAATCGTCTGCTGATCCAGAGTATAATTTCGTCCACGAACTGGTACGATGATCGTGTTTGTTTAATAGAATACAAAGTTTGGCCTTAAATAATGTCTTTTCTGACAGTAAAAATGCCATCAACATTATAACTTTAATTTGTATCTTTCTTTGTTTGTTCTTTTTCAGCCAGCCCAATGCTTGTTTTAGGGTTACGAAAAATACTAGTACGAATCGTTCATGGGAGCTTACTCTAACCGTCTGTTGACAGAGACGGAGAATTTGAGAAATTTCCTCTAAAAGGAAATGTTTGCACACATCTTTGGTGCTAGATATGTAAGTTATACATTATTTATATAAAATCCAGCTCAGAAAATGCATGACAATAGTTATTCAATGAAAAAACTTGTTTATGTCATACAAACCAAAGTTGACCTTGCAAAACAGAAACGATAAGTTTACATTAAAAAATCTTTTAAAGAAGCTAATAATTCTAAATGTATACAGAATTGTGTAAATTATACACTATATCTTTTGGATGTTGTTATCAGCTTATCATGAAGGGTCAATTCTGAGTACAGTAATGGATGTTAAAGTGCACAATGTTGTTTTAATGCATAGGTGAGAAGCCATGGAAACTTAACGGAATCTGGTGTATTTTGCCTTACGCCAGATGTGAGTGTTTTCAAGATCAAAAAGATACTCACTGCTGCTTTCGAATAATATAAGTTTATATAACTGAGTTAATACCGCATGTCCCCTTTTACAAACGAATATTTGGGATTTTATACTCTGTCTGAAGATTATTCACAATCCAAGTAACATGACTCGCCATGGCTTATAGTTTCTTGTGAGGAATGTACCATTATACATCAGACTTTTCTATTGTTTGGATTATTTGTAGGGTTTAACAGCAATTCGCACTAGTCCGACAGCAAAAAACTAGTATTTTTTCTTTCGGGCTTGTAGGAAATCCAATATTACAAGCCCGACGTGCTTGTACAATTCATTAAACAAAAAAACGAGTTCCACTTTCATTTTCAATATTTGTAAACAAAGTTTTGAGCCGCTTAAATCAACAGCCGCTTATGTTTTAACACACTGCGCACAGGTGCTGGGCAATCATCCGATAATAGGATTACTGCGCATAAACGCATGGTTTTGTGATTCCCGGATTACTATTATGTAAAATAAATGTTTTGCGTTGCGTTCGGGGCACAGAGAGTAATGGCCGAACAGTTGTCATTCAAGTACGTCGTTGAGGAATGCAAATCTGAGGTAACTGTGATTGACGCATTTGTCAACTGGCTTTTTGTAGAATAACCTGGCACTTAATTGCTTATATATTTTCGAGTGGTTCAGGTTTGCTCTCTCTTTCACATGGATATATGGGATAACTTTCTGCTAATTTTTTACCTAAACTTTATGTATATATTTATAATTGTGATTTGATTGAAATCCGTGTGTGAAATTAATTTCTTCTTATTTCAGGATCCGAAAGAGGCTGGCTCAGATGACGAGGAAGCCAACTTGGATGAGGATGAAATTAATAAGAGATTTGTATTGTATTCTAAAGATTGAATAAATGAATGCTTCTTTGGATGTTTTATGTTATGTTTATCTGCATTTAACAAAAATGTTTGGGCCAGTAAAATCTGACTCGGGCTTGTTCAAATTCCCATAGTTCTAGCCCGACTTGCTTGTAAATTTAAATCTCAATTTCAATGACTGTAACAGGGTTGTCATTATTAACCGATTGCCGATCGAATTCATCGGTTAAAATCGCCAGAAAATCGGTTGTTTTTCCCGAATCTTTAAAATTGCGATCGGAAGTTTTGATCAAGCAAACCGACAATAATTGACGAGGAATAAAAGTAGTTAAGTAGAACGACACCCGGTCATTCAGTCAGTCCGTTAACTCGGCCTAAGATCTACTGTTTTCAGTGAATTTCTCAGCGAGTGGCCAATATTGATTTTTCTAGCTGTTAATCAAATTCTTCTTAGTAAGCACGTCAACCAATCAGCGCTCAGGCAGCCGAATACACGCCGACCCCACGTGTAACTGTATCAAATAGCTGCACATTTCACAGATTATTACTGACCGTATTTCAACGAATGTAGCACTGTAGAGCGTAATTAACTAGTTTTTTTAGTTAGAGAATTTTTTTCTACATATTAAAAAATGCTCTTCGATTTTCTACCAAGATAAAAGATATTAGCGACCTCTGTGCTACGAAGTTGTTATTCAGCATCTAAATATTAAAGTCCAGGCTTTCCCCGAGGAAGAATGACGTGATGTTATACATGAAGTCTTATTTTGGCATGATTTTCATCTGTATATGAAAAACACAAGAAATGTGTCTCTGTTACTAGAATTTTCTTAATTTTCCGTGAATAATGAAATCTGAAAATGATTTCATATAACACATTTAATTATACGCATTTGAAAATACTTAAATTAAATAATGCATTTTGTTATACAAATGGTCATTACACATAATATAATAAGTAGGTAAATAACGTGTTTTGAGATTGCCAAACTATGCATACATATAGGTCTACATGCATGAATGACCTGACAAGTTATATCACGATCCGGAATGAAAAGTACTCGGTAAAATTTTAAGAAAGACGCGTTTTTATTTTCAGAAATTAACTTTCACTTTCGCAAGCTTTTCTGAAAGGAGGTACATGTAACAGTTTAGATTGAGTCGTTGATTTGTCGTAATTGCTAAATATAAACGGTTCTCAATGCTCTCAAATCGCGTCACCTTATTCACTCGTGTTCAATTGGAAATCCCCTTTCCCACAATTCAATTTGTATATGCACTTGCGTTAAATGGCGGACGACATGCATCGTCAATATTGGCCGTAATTTGGTTTTGAAAAAAAAGAAATCATAATAATACTGGATTATCGGGTAATGGATAGAATTGGAACATGCAAAGATCTTTCAATATAATATGTTTTTATATTGTACAGTATACTAAAAATGTGATAATCTTAAAATTTACTGTTCTTTTTATACCTCATTTTAACTTTTTTATGCTCTGAGAATAGCAATATTTTGTCCCTAAAATGTCTAGAATTCGTTTTCGGTCGGGGAGCTTCGCCCCCCTGACCCCCCCTAACAGGGCCTTGCCCTGGACCTACAAGGGGGCCTAGGCGGCCCCTTGACCCCCAGCCCAATCGGTTACTATTCCAAAATAATCCTTTGTTTACAATCATAATGACAACCCTGTTTAACTTAAAAAAAGGTGTAGTCAAATTGAAATTTCCTTTACAAAATTTGCTGTTTAGTAGCGATTGTCTGATTTTGCAAATGGCAGAGTAAGCCCTGCAACTATTCTGCAAACAGATTGATAAAACGCCCAGGAAACTTGATAGTTTTCTTGAAAAAAAAAATACAGGATCAAAATCAAACAGATTGATAAAACGCCCAGGAAACTTGATAGTTTTCTTGAGAAAAAAAATACAGGATCAAAATGTATGTTTTTTTAGCAATATAAATATATTTGTATATCATATGATATCTAAAGCTGTCTTCAAGTGGATTCCCAAGAGATTCCTGATGTCATGGGATTTTTTAGAGTAGTCTTTTTATGCCCCCGGTAGGGTGGCATATAGCAGTTGAACTGTTCGTTAGTCCATCTGTCTTTCAGTCCGTCCGTCTGTCCAAAAACTTTAACATTTGCAATAACTTTTGCAATATTGAAGATAGCAACTTGATATTTGGCATGCGTGTGTATTTCATGGAGCTGCAAATTTTGAGTGGTGAAAGGTCAAGGTCATCCTACAAGGTCAAAGGTAAAGAAACAAATCTAGGGCTTTTCACCCTCATATAACAGGGGCCGAAATTCAGCCCCTTCCCAATTGAAAATAAGGTCATTTTTTCCCAAAATAGATAAAGGAATTTCCCAAATTGTAAAAAAAAAAAAAATTTTTACTTATTGTTTTGACATATTGGGCATCTCCCAAATTGAAAGCAATGAGCTCTAATATGATTAAGAATGCACCACAATGCGTCTTTTAATATGTCTGCACAATGAAAAAGACCCTGTTTCAAAAACATTTTAAAACACGGCCTTCCCAAAATGAGCAGTTATCGCGCATGAAATTCCCAATTTGAAAGGCTAGGGCCTCTTCCCAATTTCCTGATGAAAAGCCCTGAAATCCAAGGGAAGTAATAAGCTTTCAATGGAGATAATTTCTATTTTATATCATTGGCAGGTACAGATCATTTTCACAAGAGAAGTAATATTTTTTTAAGGGATATATAATAAAATTTTTTAATTCATTCAAAGCGGCGCAGTAGGGGGCATTGTGTTTCTGACAAACACATATTTTGTTAATATTTGTTTTTCTGCATTTTTGTTATGTTTCAATTGCAGTAAATTGTTGTATATTATTTTCATTTTGTTCTTGTTTAGTTGAGAAGTCATGGACATCAGCTGATCAGGCAGTTTTCACAAATTGCCGGATTAAATGTAAGTGAATGCAAATCTAATGTTTTTGAATATGTATATGATTATAACTTTTGCCTGCAAATATAAATTTGAAAGAAAAAAAAGAAGATAAAATGATTTGCTTTTAACTGAATTCTTAAATCCTTATACAATTCTCCATTTAAACCATTTACTGTAGTGTGCTGTGAAAACATGATAAATCATCTCTTATTTGAATGAGCATTATCATCTGTTGCTTTGTTTTTCAGTTAATTATGTTTGATGAAAATAACTGGATATATATTTTATTTATGGCAAATGAAAGCAACTACAAAATGTGTTCGTTTTGAATCTGTTCCAGGAAGTAGTGATAGCCAGTGCTGTGAGGACGCCGGTGGGGTCTTTCCAAGGCAGCCTGTCTGCTCTGACAGCCCCCCAGCTTGGCAGTGTGGCAATCAAGGCCGCTGTGGAGAGAGCAGGTCAGTGATTGGTTGGAATATATTGACCTTAACAAATCATATTGAGAGACATGGTCTGTGATTGGTTGGAATATGCTAACCTTACTCAATTTGATTGAAAGAGCAGGTTTGTGATCGGCAGTGAGATTTAATCGTATTTAGGAAGTTGGTCATTGATTGGCAGGAAAATGTACATCTTAACCAATCATCCTGAAAAAGCAGTTCTGTGGTTGGCTGGAGATGGTTTACCTTTGCCAATCAAAGTCAGCAAGCAGTTCTTTGTCTCCATTTAACAGAAATTATCCCCAATAACCCAGCAAACAAGTCTTCTAAGGATATTGCCTGCATGGGACAGAATCATAATGTTATAAAAATTCTCTTTGCAGTTGTATGTCGCATCTATGTTTTTTACCTATCTTGACGTAAAATATGTAATATGTTTTGTAAACCTCAATTATTTTTTAAGAGTGCAGCATTTTTAGAGAAATAACATGTTTTTGGGGTGATCTCTGGGGGGAAGCCTTTTAAAATGGTCTGGTTTTTAGTATTTTGCAAAGAAAAGTGTATTTTTCTTCAACAGATTGGAGACATATATTTTCAAGATTTCTTTCCAGTATATGGCTTATTTCATTAATTGATGCTTTACATTCAGGTATCCCTGGTGATGCAGTACAGGAAGTCTACATGGGTAATGTGCTGCAGGCCATGGAGGGACAGGCGCCATGTCGCCAGGCAACCCTTGGTGCTGGTGAGTTGTATAAATGAGAATCTCTCTGTGAAAAGGGGGGTTTTGCATGTGGTTAAAGTATTCTCCCAGATTAGACTGTGCAGTCCGGGACAACTCTTTTAGTCAAAACTGGATTTTTGCTAAGAAGGGACTTCCTTTAATTGAAATATCATAAAAGAAAAGATTGGAGCAGTAGAGTTATAGTCCTGCTACCTTTTAAACCCCAACAGGAAGGGGATATATAGGAGTCATTCAGTAAATTGGTTTGTCAGTCTGTCTGCATAAGTTTGTTAAGTAAACAAATTTAAGATTTCTCAGGAAATTAAATAGAAATTGTAAGTACTTCTTCATCATAGAGAACAAATATGCAAAACACTTTCATCATAAGTGATAAGCACTTTCCTTATGTAAACTTACAAATGAGTGAACAAATGAGGCAGGCGTATATAAGTCATGTTTGTGATAAAGCAAAGTTTTATTTTAGAGTTAGGATACCCTCAGGCTTTGGGTGACAATTTCGGTTCTGTTCCTTTGGAAGAACAAGTGTGTGGTGTCTTGAGATAATGATCTTGAGAATATTTTCCCTTAGTATGTATCAAACGTGTGACATCCAGGTCACACGATGGATGCCATATCCACTGAACCATGGTGACATTTTTCTCTTCACTTTTTGATTTGATCATACTTGCAGCTCCCCAGGTTACAAAACTCAATATAAATGGAATGTCAAGAGGGAAAAGTTTTAGAGGAATTAAGTCTTTTTTTTTAATTATTTTTGAAAACAAATGAAAGTGCATGTTGTTTAATTGTCCCCAAATATTGGTGTAGTGTAATATTGCAGTTTGTCTTTTTCACTTGGTCATTTTAAATGCCAATGAAATACAAATAAGGTCAATGTTGAGTTAGGAAATCTCATATAAATATTATATATAAATCTTATAGTCATATAAATCCAATGTCAGTTATGAATACTAAACTTAACACTTTACCACTCAGAAGCAAAGTGAAAAGGGCTTTATACAACCAGCAAAAAACCAGAATAGCATAGGAGTAACTTGCAGTGTTGTCAGGTTTGTACTGTTTGTTGCTCATCACTATCATAGGTTAAGAAATAAAGCTTTTAAAACTTGACTCTAGTAAGATAGGTCTTAAATTTAATTTGATTTGCTACGTGACTACAAACATGTAAAAGTTTTTAATCTGAGTGGAAAAGGGTTTACGATGCTTCATGATTGTGGTCTTTGACCCAAAACTCCATCGCTATTCTACAGGTCTGCCTATCACCACCCCAACCACCACAGTCAACAAAGTGTGTGCATCCGGCATGAAGTCAGTGATGATGGCAGCTCAGAGCATCATGTGCGGGCATCAGGTATTGCCATGATTGTAATAGCAGTTGTTACATCTCATCTAGCAGTAGTTTTTGCCTGGTTTTCAAAGAAGTCGAAAATCCTATTATTGGATTGGGGTATAGCAGGCTGCCATACAGGCGGCCTCAGCCAGATGTTTGTGGTTATTACTGTAGTTTTCATTGACCAATCTTTACGAAACTTAGGAAATATCAAGCTTGCATAGAACCTTAGAAATATCAAGCTTGCATAGAACCTTAGAAATATCAAGCTTGAATAGAACCTTAAAAATATCAAGCTTGCATAGAACCTTAAAAATATCAAGCTTGCATAGAACCTTAAAAATATCAAGCTTGCATAAAACCTTAGAAATATCAAGCTTGCATAAAACCTTAGAAATATCAAGCTTGCATAAAACCTTAGAAATATCAAGCTTGCATTAAACCTTAGAAATATCAAGCTTGCATAAAACCTTAGAAATATCAACCTTGCATTAAACCTTAGAAATATTAACCTTGCATTAAACCTTAAAAATATCAAGCTTGCATAGAACCTTAAAAATATCAAGCTTGCATAAAACCTTAAAAATATCAAGCTTGCATTAAACCTTAAAAATATCAAGCTTGCATAAAACCTAAGAAATATCAACCTTACATTAAACCTTAGAAATATCAAGCTTGCAAAGAACCTTAGACATATATATCAAGCTTGCATTAAACCTTAGAAATATCAGCAAAGAACCTTAGAAATATCAAGCTTACATGGAACCTTAGAAATATCAAGCTTGCATTAAACCTTAGAAATATCAAGCTTGCATTAAACCTTAGAAATATCAAGCTTGCATTAAACCTTAGAAATATCAAGCTTGCATTAAACCTTAGAAATATCAAGCTTGCATTAAATTTTAGAAACATCAAGCTTGCATTAAACCTTAGAAATATCAAGCTTGCATTAAACCTTAGAAATATCAAGCTTGCATTAAACCTTAGAAATATCAAGCTTGCATGGAGACTTAGCCTTGTTTTGTACTTCGGGCAAAGTCAATTATACTAAAAATAGAAACATACTTCCCATTCAATAGCTTTAGTTTAGATAGGAGTGTTGCATTTAAATTGCATGTGTACGGAACTTACATGCCTACCCTAGCTAGGGATTGCCTTTGGGGGTCAGTATAAAGAATGGTCATGGTCATTATTACTATAAATTAAAAAAAAATGTTTCTGCTCAATGACCTTAGTTCGGATAGAAACATGACACTGACATTTTGTGTGAATGTAGCTTACATGCAAACCTAGCAAAGCTAGGGATTGCTTTTGGGCAGGACCAGTGGACAAATGTCATTGTCAATTTTACTTGAATAGAAAAAACGATTTTGCTCAATAACATTAGTTTTGTTGGGGCATATGGCTTAAATGCATGCATAGGTTGGTGTTCCATTTTTGACCAGTGTGATAAAAATGTAAGTAACTGTTCAATAGAAAATGAGAGAGCAATGTTCTGTAAAGGTCTTGGTTGAGTTAACGTTCTAGGGGTGTATTCACAAAGAGTATTTATCTAAACCAAAGTGAATTCCTTAAAACCATAATATTTAAGCATTCTTTGACTTTTACATGGATATGTCTTCTAATATTATGATGTATACAACTACAACCAGGCTAATCTGGGATTAAACCCAGATTTCCCGGGGCAAGACTCTATTTCTGTACTTTCCCACAGGAGATAATGGTTGCTGGTGGTATGGAGAGCATGTCTAACGCCCCCTACTACATGAAGAGGGGCCAGACACCGTACGGGAAAGTGGAACTGCTGGTAAGTGTTGTTTTTTTTAACTCTTTCCCACTCAGAAGCAAGGTGAAAAATGCTATATGCAACCAGCCTAGCCAGCAAGTAATTGCATCAGGGTCGGAACCACTGTTTGAAGCACATTTATGCACAATGTGTTCTGTATTTTTTTCTGCATTTATTTAACATATGCATAGTACACACTTTAAGTAGATGTAATTGTAGAGTTAGTTATATCCAGAGCTTTTGAGGGCAGCTTTCAACCATGGTCTTATGGTCCATCAAAAACATTTACCTTAGGCCACGTTTATTGCCCAGTTTTCACCAAGTCGTTAAGAACATTGTTCCCTATGAAATCCTTCCCAAGTTTGAAACTGGTTGACATGGGATCATGAACAAGATCACTAGGTCAAATAAAAGAGAGGACTTGTGAAAACTTTAAGTCACATTTTTTGCCCAATCATCATGAAACATACTCAGAACTTAAGGTCTTATTATATCTTAGCAGAGATGGCTATGAAAACAGAACAAAAACTGTCAAGATCAGCTAAGTTTGGTTCAGCAAATTTGGGCCTTTGGCCCAATTGTATTGATTGTATAATTGAAAATAACAAAGTTGAATTCATTTAAGTTGGTACTTGTAAGCATAATTCAGAAAAAATACACTTTTTTTGTTGTAAGTATATTTGTATGTATTGCAATTCATGTGCATTTAAAGCATACAAGACACCCTGTCAATACCCACATTTAACATATATATTCTAGAAAATCTTGCAACAGCTAAGATCTACAAAAACTTAATGAACCAAGCACTGAGATTACATTAAAGGGATTGCGTCTTAAAAGGCTTTCTATAAAAATGATTTAATGTGTTTAAGGATGCAGTCGTCTATGACGGACTTACAGACGCATATGGGAAGTTTCACATGGTAAGGTACCCTTTGTCTTGACTTCATGTTTGCTGTAACGTTATGTTGATTAGTTCATTTTGGATAGACATCTGAGTACAATAATGTTTGATTTTACCAGAATAATTTTATTCTAATAAGCTTATTAAAATGATTTTGGGAACACTGAACTTGAGTTGGATATGGTTAAATATGTTGGTATCATTGACATGTTTCCATTAAAAAGACAAACTGATTTTGTATGTCTGAAAATATCAACTTTATGTTTCTGCAGAAAAGACCAACTTAATGATGCCTGTAATTAATATTGTACGATACTGTTTTTTAAAGACTTTATCAGCAGTGGATTTTGCAAAACCTGACCATTATAATATTTTCGCCTGACCGTTATGACAACCAACTTGAGTCTCTTATTTCAATGTACAAAATATCACGAAAACTTAATGGTGCAATATATGAATATTTATAATTATCTTACAAACAAAATTCAGCATTTAATATGTAACTTTTCTTTGAAACATTAATATATAGTATTGTGAAAAATGTATTGTAATATGAAAATGTTTTTTTTTTTTAAAACCTTGGTAAAGACTGACTTGCATCTGTCTTTCAATAAATTTAGGCCTGCCAAATTGTAATTATATGCGCAAACTACAGTCCAATTTGTAAATTAAACTATGTTCAAATAGGGAGAAAAGAAAGCTTTAGCTATTCTTGGTCAACCCACTTATGAACTATTGACAAAATTGTTCACTGGATTTTAACAATTAATTGTAGGGAATCTGTGGTGAGAATACAGCCAAGAAGTATAACATTGGTCGTGAGGCGCAAGATGAATACGCCATTCGCAGCTACAAACTCAGTCAGAAGTCTGCAGCGGAAGGAGCCTTCAAGACCGAGATTGTGCCTGTGCAGATACCTCAGAAGAAAGGTAGGTTGAACCTTGGTTTGGGGAAATTGGGCTTCATGCATGTGCGTAAAGTGTCATCCCAAATTAGCTTTAACAGTCTGCTTAGGCTAATCTGGGGCGACACTTTCCGCTTTTATGGAATTTTTCGTTTAAAGGAGGTCTCTTGTGTACGAAAATCAAGTCTAGGAGGAAAGTGTTGTCCCTTTCCGCTCAGGCTTATCTAGGATGACACTTTACACACATGCATCAATTCCAGTTTTTCTAGAACAATGCTAATTTAAAAGAGCGGCATCATGCTAAGATGGGTATTAAGCCATATGCGGCCAGCATAGCTCCAGACCAGCCTTCGCGTTCGCGCAATGGTTAGGAGCTACCCTGTATGCTATAAAGGCGCCCAAGGTTTTGTGGCTTCATAAGCGACCATTATGACTCCTCATCAGAGTAAAAAGATCCTGAGGCACTACTTCACTGGCTTATACAAGTCATTGTTGGGAATCTGTGGTGAAAATATGGCCAAGAAGATAAACACACAGTGAAACTGTTAGAAAAACCCATTTTTGCATGGCATATAGTGAGGAGAATTTTAACTTGAGTTTACTTTAAGGCCATTTTTACCCTATCTTACTCCTGTGTTCTGGGCACAGTGCAGCAGAAAAAACAGCGAGGTAACTACACATCTAAGATTGAAACAACTGTTTAAACCATAGCTTAGTCAACATACAGAAAGTATTGCAGAAATGATGCTAAATTTTAGGCTGGGCCAATACGCTGATTATCAATCCCTGTACATCTAAAGCTCTTAATCACACAGTAATAGTTCTGTGTCTGTCAATCCATGTATATCTGAATCTCTTAATCACTCAGTTATAGTTCTCTGTCTGTCAATCCATGTATATCTGAATCTCTTAATCACACAGTTATAGTTCTCTGTCAATCCATGTATATCTGAATCTCTTAATCACACAGTTATAGTTCTCTGTCTGTCAATCCATGTATATCTGAATCTCTTAATCACACAGTTATAGTTCTCTGTCTGTCAATCCATGTATATCTGAATCTCTTAATCACACAGTTATAGTTCTCTGTCTGTCAATCCATGTATATCCGAATCTCTTAATCACACAGTTATAGTGCTCTGTCTGTCAATCCATGTATATCTGAATCTCTTAATCACACAGTAATAGTTCTGTGTCTGTCAATCCATGTATATCTGAATCTCTTAATCACACAGTTATAGTTCTGTGTCTGTCAATCCATGTATATCTGAATCTCTTAATCACACAGTTATAGTTCTGTGTCTGTCAAACCATGTATATCTGAATCTCTGTCAATCCATGTACAGGTGATCCAGTAACAGTGAGTGAAGACGAGGAGTATAATAAGGTCCAGTTTGCCAAGGTTCCAACGCTGAAGGCAGTCTTTCAGAAGGATGGTAGGATAGATGGAGAGATAAAAGACATTAGACTAAATCTGAGAGAATAAAGAAAAAACTTATTTTTATGTAAATAGATTTATATGTCTTATTTAAATACTGTATATTTTACAAATGTAGATCATGATTCAATTCAAGTAATAGTGATAGAAGTAATTAAAATGACAAGGATGACAATTATGATGGTGTAATTAATGGAAACCATAATTTGCATGAAGGAAAAGGTACGTCAAAAGTGTTTTCAATATATCTCTTTAGAAATAATTTATTGTCTTGTGATGACTTGTTTTCATATTAGAACTTGGGTATTTTTATCATAGTTTAAGCAGTGTTTTTGAAAAACTGGTCTTATTGCATGCGCGTGAAGTGTCCTCACAGACTAGCCTGTGCAGTAAGCACAGGCTAATCAGGGACGACACTTTCCACATGTTTGGATTTTTTTTTCGTTTGAAGAAGGTCTTTTTTTGAACAAAAATCCAGTGTAGTCGGAAAGTGTTGTCCCGGATATACCTGTGTGGACTGCACAAGCGTACCTGGGCCAACACTTTACACACATGCATCAAGACCAAATTTCCCATAAATTAAACATAATGTGTGTTGGTTCCCAGGTACCATCACTGCAGCCAATGCCAGCAAGCTAAACGATGGGGCTGGAGCTATAGTCCTCATGTCAGGCAAGGCAGCAAGCAGACACAAAGTGAAACCTCTCGCAAGAATCCTTGGTAGTTATGTTCTTTATTTTTTTATTTTTCTTGTTTGCTTGATTTGTTGTTCTCAATTCCTTATTATGGAGTGCTCATTCAATCAACTATAGACTTTACCATTACATCTCAAGTTGTAATATGGTGTAGAAATGTTGCCCCTCATTATAGATTGAATAAGTGAGCTGAAACTGGCATAATTTCCACACTGTTTGCTTTACAGAGGTAAATTTGTAGACTGAAACCAAAGAAAAC
This sequence comes from Dreissena polymorpha, assembly GCF_020536995.1. NCBI lineage: Eukaryota > Metazoa > Mollusca > Bivalvia > Myida > Dreissenidae > Dreissena > Dreissena polymorpha. Next base: position 62,085,864 of record NC_068366.1, on the reverse strand, counting down.
TACCATTACGGAGGTACCCAAGATAAAGAGTCTGGTATAGCAAGGGATTGTGCATATTTTATGTATCGGGGAAAGAACAGGACTGTACCATCTGTTTAGTTTTGAGACAATTAAGGTTTATAGAGTTTGATTTTGAGTGAGTACACTGTATAAGTAACTTAATTCGTCTGTTTTCTTTGTTTCCAGGTTTTGCAGATGCTGCTATTGATCCTATAGATTTCCCCACGGCTCCTGCATATGCCATTCCTAAGGTACTAGTCCTGTCGGCCATCGCATGTAGTCCATACATCTGTCTGTCACCATAAACTAATCAATTTTCATATGACTCAAAGTCACGTTAGTGTTCATGTGCACAATTCGTTAGACAGTCCCTTTTTTAAGCCCGTTTCCAAAGTTTATGTCATATATCAGTCACACCGTCCTTCTGTCCAACTGTCTGTGTGAAGTTTCATGTATCAAAGGAGATAGAGTGTTACCTGTATCATCTGTCTTGTGACCTCAAAGGTTAAGGTCACACTTATAGGTCAAAAGTCAAATTTGGCAATAAACAGCTTGATTTTTACATAGGCAGAGTTTTAAGGCAAACGTGGAATGTTGGGGTATCTGTCACACTTGGAACATACCTTGTTAACAGATAATTTTGATAATATTATTTTTGTCATCCCCGATTTGATATAACAGTCATAATTTGTGTATGTGCGTTTGCATGTCCCTGTTTGTGAGTTTGTTTGTCTGAAATTATGCGGACTGTAACTTTTTATTTGTCTTCTGTTTGTAAATCTAACACTCATCAGGCTTTTTGAAACTAACTTACCGCAAATGTTCATCATCATAAACCAACATAAGCCTGCAGGAATAAACTTACTACCTTAAAATCAAGTTCACACTCAAAGTCAAGTAAAATTTAGAATAACTAACCACATATGACCACTGATAGGAGATAGCATGTTGGAAGTGACACCCATCCTCCTACGTCAAAAGCCAAGGTAACTTTGCAAGGTATGCCTCCAATTTTACAACAACTTACTGCAGATGTCTACCACAAAAATATGATGTATCTCATGTAACATCTGTATTCTGCCTTTATAGTCAAAGTCAAACTGAAATGAGGCCATAAAACAGCTTGTCCACACAGTACCTTCATCATTCATAATGCAGTGTTTTAAATGATTTGCAACAAATGTTTTCCATAAGAAAACTGCATTTAATGAGTAACAACTTTACACCTACCTCAAAAGTCAAGATCACAAGTCAAAGATTAAATTTTGCTATAAAACATCTTGTACACTCTTTTCATCATCCATCTTCCAATTTTAAAAGATTTTTTTACAAATTCTAACCATGTGGAGAAAGTGTGTTACCCCTTAGACTTAGGTCAAGTTTGTTCTGAAGGCCAAAGGACAAACATGTGCATGGTGCACTTTTTAAATAATTAAAAGCATTATTTAGAGGTGGCTGTTTCATGTTTCTGACAGGCATCTATTTAGAACGTGCTACATATTACAACTTCAGTTTTGGGAATATTAATCTTTGCTCCCATCAGAAGCAAACTGAAAATAGCTTTTGCAACCAGCATAAAACCAGAACAGCCTGCGAGTAACTCGTAGTCTGTTCAGGTTTTATGCTGTTTGCTGCACATCAGTATTTAAGGGTTGGAAATGAAGCCTTTAAAAATATGAATCTAGTAAGAAAGGTCTTTAATGAAATTTAACTTTCTGAGGGACTACACGAGCGGGAAAATATGTATCTAAGTGGTACAGGGTTAAATACTTGTCTAAGTGGTAAAGGGTTAAATACTTGTCTAAGTGGTACAGGGTTAAATACTTGTCTAAGTGGTAAAGGGTTAAATACTTGTCTAAGTGGTAAAGGGTTAAGCACTACTGTGACAAGCTCAAGTTATTGTATACCTTTTTTAGCTTGTCACAAAGCATGTATGGACACTCATTACTTGTTGGGGTTTTTTTTGCCAAGTTTGTCAAACCATAATATTTTTAAGTTTGTGTTAAACTTACACTAAAGTGAAAACTGATAATCGATCTACTCAATTCTTGGGTTACAAGTTGCATAAGTATTAAAGATTGCTTCTCCTGAATGGTGACAAATAGGATTTTTGTATAGGTTAAAAAAAGTGGAATTTGCAAATATAACAGTAAACATACAGAATTTCTGAAAACGGGCTGATATCTTCCTGAGTATTGTACATTTACTCATGGAACAAAATGAAGTCACACCTGTGGTTAGTTTTTTATTTACAGTTTAACAATAACATAAAACTTCATATAAATAGTAACAACTTTAAACAAGTAACAGTCATATGGCATTATTTACAATGATGAAGAATTACATAAATATTAATAATAAATTAATGAATTTTTAATTAAATAAATAAGTAACTAGGAAATAAATACAAATTCTACAACACAGTTAGAGAATAACAGTTCTTTGATTGTTAACTTTATTACATGTATAATAAATATATGAAGAACAAAACGGTCTTAATAACATATTGTCCAAATTCTACTATGCTTCTTCAGCAATAATTTAAAAGCCTTTATACACTCAAACTCAACAAATATTTCATACAATATTTTGGAAAAAAATCAACAACAAAAAAAGTAAACACATACAAAATCAATGTTCCTTATAACAATAGCCAAACTTTCAACGCTACAGTGTGGTCTGGTAAGATAGATTTAACAAGATACATTAAAATGCTCTTTTTTGTTTTTTGTGGGACAATATATTCAACACAACTTCATGTACCAATTTAGTGTTTGTGTGTCGCATGAATAGATATTGTTACAGGAATTTAAAATGGAATATATTGTGCCACACAAAAATAAGAACGAGCATTTTGTAGCTCGTTAAATCTATGTTCCCATACCACATCTAGCATTGAAAGTTTGGCCTTTGCTAAAAGGTACACTGATTTTTTATGTGTTAACTTTATTGTATGAAATATTTCGCAAAATATTCTTTGATTTTAAGTATTTATGTTACTTTAATATTTTTTTGTGGTAAATTTGTATAATAATGTATTTTGTTATATGAGCTGTTTTCTTGCACATTGGAATAAATGCATGTGTGTAAAGTGTTGGCCAGATTAACCAAAAAAGATGTGTACACAAACCAATTTTGTAATAGAAATACATAACATTATCAATCAAACCATTGTTTCACAATAGTTTTTCTTGCCAGCACAAACATGCACTGGTAGCAAATAAATGCAAAAAACACAATATGTTTGTACATGATGCTAATTTCCGATCATTGACTTTGTATCACTTGTTCAACTCTGTTTACCCTTCACATGGGTTTATTTTAGTGCACCAACAGTTAATTTTTTGTGCACCATGGTCTTTCATATGCCAAGTGCTTTTCCATGACAGATCTCAGTATTTTCCTTTTTTATAATGTCAATTGAAATTACCCATTTGTCCCATGGATTTGGGCTGGCATATTGTGAAAGATAGTTTTTATCACACAGAAGTCATTGACAATCTCAGATTGCTTAAAAATTTGAATTCAGCTGAAACCCCCATAACTCCAGTGTTCGGTTTGCAAATCTGGCCGCCATTCTGGGGAAAATCATGTCCTTCACTTTACTTTGAATTGTCTTCAGTATCTGTAACAAGTAGTTGAGCCGTCTGTTGGTGTTACACTGTTGATGGTGGTTGTCAGCTTCATGACAAATCGGGTTAAACATTTCACAGAGCACGTGGTTGAATCCTTGGACACTAGCATCTAAGTGGCTTCTGTACTGAGAGAGGGCAAATGCGCTGACCAGACCTCCAAAACCCTTGATTTCAGAGCTAATGAACATTTCCTGTTGACAAATCACCTCACTTTCATTAGCTGGATTCGGTCGAAAGACGCACCGCTCGTGAGCACTAAGAATATTCTCCATTTCTATGTTTCTTGTATAAGTAACAAACTGTTGCATTTCCATATCAACAACAGACTCCTGTATAGTATACATGACTTCTTTTCCGCCGATATACTTCTGCAGATATTTCGGTACTTTGCCTTTTTTTGCTATGAGCTGTTTTGTGTAGAGTTTTCCGTCAATCACTTTTCGTTCGATGACATCGATTGTAATGACTTTTTTGTTGTGAGGGTTGGGATATTTTTGCCAGAATCCCTGTACCACCTGACTCCATGTGAACTTGTACTCAGTCTGGCCCTTATAGTAAGACATGTCTGCATTTGATGAAGGCTGGAATCAACTTTCAGATACTTGGTTAACTAATGAATTAATCCTCCACGTGACAATATTTTACAGTCAAGTATGCTTTTCATTTACACACAAGGTAATTGTGAAAATTTTTATAATAATTCCTGGTAAAATGTATTTGTCAGTGTTCACCAAAATTCCAGGAAAAAACACAAAGTCAGTATTAAACTTATAGGTAATAAAAATTGAGTAAGTTAATTTTCACAATTGCCCATTTCACATAGCCAAGAAGAAAAAAACGTGTACATCTATGTCAGCCTTTGAAGGTATTTTATATAGTATCTACACAATTTTTATGAATATTTCCTTTAGGACTTTTATCATGCATTTGAAATCTAGACATGGACATAATGCATGTGTTCATCTACCAATCAAAGTAGCAATTTCACTTCCTTAGCCTAGGGCAGAGTAGAGTTCACATGTCAAACTATCCAGTTTAAAATTTTAATTTCTGGTCAATATTAACAAATTATAATTCAATTAAATGAATGTTAAAACAACACTGTGCTTGCCAAAATGCTATTTAATTCACAGAAAAATATTTGTATACTATTGAAATAATTTATGAACTGTTAATCAATCAATAATTAAAATGAACATGGGTATAAACTGACACCAGATGATGTCTACAATTAAATAATTGTGTAAATAAATAAAGAGATCAAATACGCTTGACAAAATAAAAACATTACTCAACCTGATGAAATATTGTTAATAAGACAACAACAATATAGTTGCTTAAGCAATAGTCTTCAACAAGATTGTAGCTACTAACTTAAAATAGTATGAAAACTAGTCTATCGGCAAGGTACTTACACGGCATTTTCCAGTATTTTGCAATTTCAGTTGCCTCCAACAGGGTCATTTTGTTTGTTAAAAAGCTGCATTATGGGAAAACTGGACTATATTTATGTCCATTAGGCTTCATCCCTGATTAGCCTGTGCAGCTTGCATAGGCTCATCAGGGATGACACCTTCCGCTTTTATTGAAGTTTTGTTTAAAAGAAGTCTGTTCTTAATGAAAATCCAGTCCATGCGGTGTCGTCCCTGATTAGCCTGTGCAGTCCATGCGGTGTTGTCCCTGATTAGCCTGTGCAGTCCCTGCGGTGTCGTCCCTGATTAGCCTGTGCAGTCAAATAAGTTAGCTGCGTTCTGGGACAACTGGACTATATTAATGTGCATTAAACTTTATCCCATATTAGCCTGCGCAGCCTGCATAGGCCAATCAGTGATGACACCTTCCGCTTTTATGGAATTTTTGTTTACAAGATGTCTGTTCTTAACGAAAATCCAGTCTTTGCATAAACTGTCGTGCCTAATCAGCCTGTGCAGATGGCAGAGGCTGATCCAGGAAGACACTAAATGCACATGCATTTAGCCCGCATGCAATCAGGCCAGTTTTCCTAGAACCAGGCTCGTTTTATCAGTATTACAGCCATATCATGGGCAAGCTATGCATGTGATTGTCTGAAAAGAGAGCCAGTACAAAGTACCCATACTTATGCCATCAACCAGTAAGTCACCACTGCCTTAATTAAATCAGACGTAGGAGTTCATTACTGATCTCTGTAGAAGTGATGATGTGAGAATAGGCTTCAAACTAGCAATATCCCTAATGTTAAATAAAACAAAACTGCTGTTTTTTTATCATGTATGCTTTATGTGGTTTATTACCAATTTTATTAGCTTGGCATTTAGGTATTATCATAGCCAGCATGTCGTGGAACGTCTGTGTCGTGCTAAAACCTTAACATTTTGTTAAGGTTTTGAACATTGGCTCTAAAATCAAATTGCTTCCACCTTCAACTTCAAACTTCATATGTGGATGCACCTTGATGAGTTCTACACGCCACACTCATTTTGGGGTTACTAAGTCAAAGGTCAAGGTCACTTTGAACTTTAAAAAAAAAAAAAAAAAAAATCTGACAAGCTTTTATTTATTCAAAACTGCACCCGTAGCTGAGCGTGGCACCCGTTATGCGGTGCTCTTGTTGTCCATTTATAAAAGCCCATTTAATTTTAAATCACTTCCTGTTCATTACTAGGTGTTTAATGCATGTTTGTACAGCGTTGTCCCAGATAGACCTGTGCAGTCTTCATATGAACAGCTAAAATACCCTGTATATGCCATTTGCTTTGGAAAACATGCACATAAAGTGTCTTACCAGATTAGCCTGTGCAGTCTTCATAGGCTAATTAGAGATAATACTTTCCACTTGAATGGTATGTTAAGGAAATATCTTTTTAGGGAAAATCTCTTTTAGGCGGGAAGTGTTGTCCCTGATTAGCCTGTGCTTACTTTACAGGCTAATCTTGGACAGCACTTTACACACATGACTTATACCCTGATTACCCAGAGTGTGGCTCATAATTCTCCATGTGGGAGATGGCTGGAGTGAAGTTTGACACAACCACCATGTGGGAGATGGCTGGAGTGAAGTTTGACACAACCACCATGTGGGAGATGGCTGGAGGGAAGTTTGACACAACCACGATGTGTTGGAGATTGCTGGAGTGAAGTTTGACACAACCACCATGTGGGAGAAGGCGGGAGTGAAGTTTGACACAACCACCATGTGGGAGATGGCTGGAGTGAAGTTTGACACAACCACCATGTGGGAGATGGCTGGAGTGAAGTTTGACACAACCACCATGTGGGAGATGGCTGGAGGGAAGTTTGACACAACCACCATGTGGGAGATGGCTGGAGGGAAGTTTGACACAACCACCACGTTGGAGATGGCTGGAGTGAAGTTTGACACAACCACGATGTGTTGGAGATGGCTGGAGTGAAGTTTGAATCAAACACGATGTGTTGGAGATTGCTGGAGTGAAGTTTGACACAACCACGCTGTGGGAGATGGCTGGAGTGAAGTTTGACACAACCACTATGTGGGAGATGGCTGGAGTGAAGTTTGACACAACCACGATGTGGGAGATGGCTGGAGTGAAGTTTGACACAACCACGATGTGGGAGATGGCTGGAGGGAAGTTTGACACAACCACAATGTGGGAGATGGCTGGAGTGAAGTTTCACACAACCACGATGTGGGAGATGGCTAGAGTGAAGTTTGACACGACCACGATGTGGGAAATCATATGAGCCTTGCTCTGGGATAACGGGGCTTAATGCATCAGCATTAAGTGTTGTACCAGATAAGCCTGTGAAGTATGGACAGGCTAATCAGGGACCACACTTTCTACTTTTTCGGTTTTTCTTTTAATAAGAAATTCTCTTCTTAGCCAAACTTCGCGCCCATGCATTAAGCACTCCTATTCTGTTCCTGTCTAGGTGTTGGAGAGGGCTGGTGTTAAAGCTGACGACATCACGATGTGGGAAATCAATGAGGCTTTCAGCGTGGTTGTCCTTGCAAACATACAGATGCTCAAACTGGACATTAACAAGGTCAACATTCATGGCGGGGCGGTCAGTCTTGGACATCCCATTGGGTCAGTATTGGATCCATACTGAGTATTGAGCACGAAGCTGTTGTATAGGTCCCCAACATCAACCTTTAACTTGTGACTTTTGGTTTTAACCGTACAGAACTGTGTTCTGCAGCATGTAGAAGGATATTATTTTATCTTAATATAACACATTTTCAGTACAAAAACTAGTGAATTCGACATGACGTTACTATATACTTGTTATATAGCTACTTGTTTTGTAAAAAAGAGAGGCTATAAGAACATCATCAAAATACAACCATTTTACTCCATACAATATGAATGGGTTAGGTTTGTTACACATGTACTTGTTTTCTTGTTGTTTTTATGCCCCCAGTAGGGTGGCATATAGCAGTTGAACTGTCAGTCCGTCTGTCAGTCTGTGATTACGTCGGAAAACTTTAACATTGGCCATAACTTTTGCAATATTGAAGATAGCAACTTGATATTTGGCATGCATGTGTATCTCATGGAGCTGCACATTTTGAGTGCTGAAAGGTTAAGGTTAAGGTCATCCTTCAAGGTCAAAGGTCAAAAAACAAAATCCAAGGGAAGTAACAAATTTAAAAGGGAGATAATTTTTATTTGTCATTTGGCAGGTACAGATCATTTTCACAAGAGAAGTTATAATTTTTTAAGGGATATAATAAAAAATATTTGTTTAATTCAAAGCAGCGCAGTAGGGGGCATTGTGTTTCTGACAAACACATCTCTTGTTTAACATATAATGAGATTTGTTGTGTATGTCCTCACAGAATGTCAGGCAACAGAATCATCACCCACATGGTGCATGCGCTGAGACCGGGTCAGAAAGGTCTTGCAGGAATCTGTAACGGAGGTGGCGGAGCGTCGGCCATCTTGATTGAACGACTGTGATAGATGTGTTGTGCATCTGAACAATATTGTTTATGTGAGCCTTCGTTCTGTAAAAACAGGGCTTATTGCATGTGCGTAAAGTGTCGACTAAATGAGCCTGTGCAGTCCGCACAGGCTAATCAGAGACAATACTTTCTGCTAAAACTAGACTTTGCCATATATAAGACTACCTTTAAGTTAAAAATACCTTACAAGCAGAAAGTGTTGTCCCTGATTAGCCTGTGTGGACTGCACAGGCTATCTGGTATGACACTTGACGGACATGCATTGAGGCCAGTTGTCCCAGAACGAGGCTCATATGTACATTAAGATGGCAGCAGTTTGGTTGTTGTTGTGTGAAAGGGAAAATGGATTTTATTGTTGGAATTGTGCGTGATTATAAATAAAATTGTGCTTGTCAAATGCTGGTAAAAATGAGATTACATTGACAAGTCTATTGCTTAAATTGCGCATCTTGTTAACGGAGTTTTTTGTATGGGCAAAAATGAAATACAATTTTGATATCCAAGTGTTGTTACTTGTAATTTGTAGCATGCTTATCAGTAGGCAAGCATGTTGTTGATATGTAGAAAAATATACAGTTTTGTAGCGTATTTTGTTCAAGAAATTATTATTAAGTAGGACCAAATTAATACCTTGTGCAGTTAATATAATATATTAACTGCATCAAACATGGACAAGTATGGGCAAAGTCTCTGCAAACTTTACTCTTAGTTTATCTAATTTGCTCTCTTATTAGGACAATACATTCATATATGGGAGTCTTGCTTTGAAAAATGGTGCTAAATGCATGTGCATCAAGTGTCACCCCCGATTAGCACAGGCTTGTTAGGGAGGACACTTTCTTTCTAAACTTGATTTAGACTTCCTTTAAACGTAAAATACCATTTAAGTGGAAAGCATCTTCCCTGATTAGCCTTTATGGACTGCACAGGCTAATTTGAGCCGTTGCTTTACTCCTGAGCATCAAGCCCTTTTTACCAGAGCTAGGATGATATTTTTTCCTTGGGTACTTGGGTAATCGTTTGCCTTTACTTTGTAATGTACAGACAAAAAAATCTTCTTTTAGCACATTGCTAAAATAAAAAAAATTAAATTGCAGTTAATGAGTAAATCAAAGGTGGATGTTTTTTAATCATGAAATCTATTGAACCAGATAGATATCTAGCATCTATTTATATTGAATATATCAACCAATAAAAGTGTAGATTTCTGAATAATTTATTTGTGTTTTGTAACATTTACAATCACCTTATGTACAGTTTCTGGTTATACAAACAAACAAAACATTACAGGCATATGTTTTTCAACAATGATCTGATTAATTGTTCATAAATGTATATAGAATATGGCAAATACATAAAGATGTTATAAGTGTGTATACATCTTAAAAGATGATATACTTCCTACAATATACAAACAAAATGTTTTGAACTACAATTCATCATGGAGTGTTTTCCCAGTGTCCTCATGTCTAATCTGCAGAACTATTTTCCCTGTGTTCTGATTGGTTTCCATGCTTGTGTGGGCGTCAGCAGCCTTGTGGAAGGGAAACACTGAGTCTATGATGGGGGTCAACTGGGGACTAGAGTCTGCCTTGAACAGGGGTAGAGCATCCTGGGTAAACCTCTGGGTGAGGGTCTTCTTGTACTGAAAATAAATGAGTCACGCTGTGGGAAAATGGGGCCAATGCATGTGTGTAAAGTGTCTTGCCAGATTAGCCTGTGCAGTCCGCACACGCTGTGACGAAACTTTCCGTTTTTATTACATTTTTTATGTAAGTCTAAGGAAGTCTCTTCTTAGCAAATACCCAGTTTGGGAGGAAAGTGTTGTCCCCAATTAGCCTGGACAACACTGTAAGTAGATGCATTAAACCCAGTTTGGGAGGAAAGTGTTGTCCCCAATTAGCCTGGACAGCACTGTAAGTAGATGCATTAAACCCAGTTTGGGAGGAAAGTGTTGTCCCCAATTAGCCTAGACAGCACTGTAAGTAGATGCATTAAACCCAGTTTGGGAGGAAAGTGTTGTCCCCAATTAGCCTGGACAGCACTGTAAGTAGATGCATTAAACCCAGTTTGGGAGGAAAGTGTTGTCCCAAATTAGCCTGGACAGTACTGTAAGTAGATGCATTAAACCCAGTTTGGGAGGAAAGTGTTGTCCCCAATTAGCCTGGACAGCACTGTAAGTAGATGCATTAAACCCAGTTTGGGAGGAAAGTGTTGTCCCCAATTAGCCTGGACAGCACTGTAAGTAGATGCATTAAACCCAGTTTGGGAGGAAAGTGTTGTCCCCAATTAGCCTGGACAGCACTGTAAGTAGATGCATTAAACCCAGTTTGGGAGGAAAGTGTTGTCCCCAATTAGCCTGGACAGCACTGTAAGTAGATGCATTAAACCCAGTTTGGGAGGAAAGTGTTGTCCCCAATTAGCCTGGACAGCACTGTAAGTAGATGCATTAAACCCAGTTTGGGAGGAAAGTGTTGTCCCCAATTAGCCTGGACAGCACTATAAGTAGATGCATTAAACCCAGTTTGGGAGGAAAGTGTTGTCCCCAATTAGCCTGGACAGCACTGTAAGTAGATGCATTAAACCCAGTTTGGGAGGAAAGTGTTGTCCCCAATTAGCCTGGACAGCACTGTAAGTAGATGCATTAAACCCAGTTTGGGAGGAAAGTGTTGTCCCCAATTAGCCTGGACAGCACTGTAAGTAGATGCATTAAACCCAGTTTGGGAGGAAAGTGTTGTCCCCAATTAGCTTGGACAGCACTGTAAGTAGATGCATTAAACCCAGTTTGGGAGGGAAGTGTTGTCCCCAATTAGCCTGGACAGCACTGTAAGTAGATGCATTAAACCCAGTTTGGGAGGAAAGTGTTGTCCCCAATTAGTGTGGACAGCACTGTAAGTAGATGCATTAAACCCAGTTTGGGAGGAAAGTGTTGTCCCCAATTAGCCTGGACAGCACTGTAAGTAGATGCATTAGACCCAGTTTGGGAGGAAAGTGTTGTCCCCAATTAGCCTGGACAGCACTGTAAGTAGATGCATTAAACCCAGTTTGGGAGGAAAGTGTTGTCCCCAATTAGCATGGACAGCACTGTAAGTAGATGCATTAAACCCAGTTTGGGAGGAAAGTGTTGTCCCCAATTAGCATGGACAGCACTGTAAGTAGATGCATTAAACCCAGTTTGGGAGGAAAGTGTTGTCCCCAATTAGCCTGGACAGCACTGTAAGTAGATGCATTAAACCCAGTTTGGGAGGAAAGTGTTGTCCCCAATTAGCCTGGACAGCACTGTAAGTAGATGCATTAAACCCAGTTTGGGAGGAAAGTGTTGTCCCCAATTAGCCTGGACAGCACTGTAAGTAGATGCATTAAACCCAGTTTGGGAGGGAAGTATTGTCCCCAATTAGCCTGGACGGCACTGTAAGTAGATGCATTAAACCCAGTTTTCCCAGATCAAGTCACAAATAGTGTAAAATATTTAGTCTACCATAAATTATCCCCCGCCAGAGGCGGAGGGATATTGTTTTGGCGTTGTCCGTCCGTCCGGCTGTCCGTCCGTACGGCACTTTTGTGTCCGGAGCCATATCTTGAAAGTTCTTTGGTGGATTTCATTTAAACTTGGTATGAGTGTATATATGCATAAGAGGATGATGCACGCCAAATGGCATTGTACACCATCTGTTAAAAACAGACTTATGGCCCTTTGTATCTTGAAAAAATGCTTTTTAGTGTCCGGAGCCATCTTGGAAGTTCTTTGGCGGATTTCATTGAAACTTGGTATGAGTATATATATGCATAAGAGGATGATGCACGCCAAATGGCATTGTACACCATCTGTTAAAAACAGACTTATGGCCCTTTGTATCTTGAAAAAATGCTTTTTACTATAGGCACTTTTGTGTCCGGACCCATATCTTGGAAGTGCTTTGGCAGATTTCATTTAAACTTGGTATGAGTATATATATGCATAAGAGGATGATGCACGCCAAATGGCATTGTACACCATCTGTTAAAAACAGACTTATGGCCCTTTGTATCTTGAAAAAATGCTTTTTACTATAGGCATTTTTGTGTCCGGAGCCATATCTTGGAAGCGCTTTGGCGGATTTCTTTGAAACTTGGTATGAATATATTCCCGCGCCAGAGGCGGAGGGATATTGTTTTGGCGTTGTCCATTCGTCCGGCTGTCCGTCCGGCACTTTTGTGTCCGGAGCCATATCTTGGAAGTGCTTTGGCGGATTTCATTTAAACTTGATATGAGTATTGTAAACGTTGAATGTTTTTGTGGCAAACACACGACTTATTAATTCACCTAAATAAATTGTGAAGGCTTAAGAACCTTCCTTTGTCTTAGTTTTGTGTTATTGTCCTCCGTCCGTCCATCTATCATTATGTTCATCCGTCCAATTTGCACCCATCCTCAAACAAAGCATATGTTGCGGGGGATAACCTTGGGCCTTTCAGGCCCTCTTGTTTTCATATATTTAAAAATTAAATGTATATAATAATATATCTTATTGTAATGTTTATAATATAATATATTAATTATATCGAATCATTTTAGCTACTTGTTTAAAATGTTTTGTTTTCTTTCTTTTTAAATTATCCATTGCACCACAAAAATTATTTGACCCATACTTTAAACAAGAGCTTTGTCACAGATGTGACGAATACCCCCACATGCAGCATTGACACAGAATATTTAGCATGTTGTCTTCACATAAAGCAGCGGACACCATGCTCAATGTTTAAAATGTACTAAGTGACCCCCGTGACCTAGTTTTTGACCCGGCATGGCCCATGTTCGAACTTTACCTACACATTATCTAGATACAACTTCTGACCAAGTGTGGTGAAGCTCAGATGAAAACTACTTGAATTAGAGAGCGGACACCATGCTGAATGTTTAAAACACACTTAGTGACCCCATTACCTAGTTTTTGACCCGGAATGACCCATATTTGATCTTGACCTAGACATCATCTAGATACAACATCTGACCAAGTGAAGATCGGATGAAAACAACTTGAATTAGAGAGCGGACACTTAATACAAACCGACCAACAGACCGACCGACAGACAAGCTCACTCCTATATACCCCCCTAAACTTCGTTTGTGGGGGTATAATAAAGATTACAACATTAAATATAAATATACAAACTAGAAACATTAAAGCAAGTGTTAAGTAAGCTTCATTAGGGCATGGATCAAAGTAGGTCTTACCTCCAGAGGCCTGACACGTAGTGTGGTGCCGGTGATTCGAACCCTCTTCCTGAGAATCTGGCTCAGCACGTCACCACTGATGGATCCGCCACCTTATCAGGTAAAATACATGTGCTATCAAAATTAGCCTAAATCATGGAAAACAGTGCTAAAAAGGTAAAAGCATGTGCATACAGTGTGGTCCCAGATATGCCTATGCAGTCCACACAGGATAATCTGGAAAGACACTTTCTGTCTAAATTTGATTTTTGCTAGCAATAGACTTTTTAAACATTCAAAGAAAAGTTTTGTCCCTGATAAGCCTGTGTGGGGTGCACATGCTAATCTAGGACAACACTTGGCATATGCATTAAGCTCCATTATCCCTGAAGGCAGCTCAAATCTATCTTTCATATGGCTAAATTTTACTTGTGTAAAGATAAGTAATAAAATAATGTCTAACGACATTCCACTGCCCCACCTACCCCTGATTCATGTAAGGCAGTTGTCAATATGGTTACTGGAGTTGGTGTAAAACTTAGTATTGGTTAACCATGTAAATTGGCTTATCTTGCCCTAGGCTTGATTATCTGACAGACATTGCACAACTGAAATACTGTTAACCCTTTCCTGCAAAGTTCAAATGTCTGTATGCAACCCGCATGAAACCAGAACAGCCTGTGAGTAACTCACATTCTGTTTAGGTTTTATGCTGCTTGCTGCTCATTAGTTCAATTGGGGTTGGAAATAAAGTTTTTAAAACTTGAATCTATTAAGAAAAAACTTTCATTAAATTTAAAATTCTAATGGAGTACGACTGGCTCAAAATGCATATCTGAGTGTTAAAGGTTTCAATATTGCAACAAATTGAACGTACGGCTCAAAATGTATATGGGAGTGGTAAAGGGTTAAATATTGCAGCAAATTGAAACAAATGTCTATGTACCTAGGAGCCCATACAGCACCCAGCGTCCCTCTGTCTTGATAGACTTCATGTTCTGCTCGTAGTACGAGGCCCCGATACAGTCCAGTATAAGATCTACACCTCGACCTGAATATAGAGTCAACAGATCAGAAATACATGGAGTTAAAAATCAAATATACATGGAGTTAAAGATCACATCTAAATGGAGTTGAGATTAGTCTAGCAATTTTGGTTGTTTACCAATGTCGTCCTAGATTAGACTGGGCAGTTCGCACACGCTAATCAGTTACATCACTTTCCGCTTTTATGGAATTTTTTTAGAAAGTCTTTTTCAAATAAAAATCCAGTCTAGGCAGATAGTGTCGTCCCTTATTAGCCTTTGCAAATTGCAGAAGCTAATCTGGGACCACACTTTATGCACATGCATTAAAGCCTGATTTCCCAGAGCACAGCTCATGTAAAATATTATTGATGGACTCAGGAGTCCATTTAACCGCTGGTGGGTACACTTTTGATGATCACTTATCAAATTATTGGATTGCTAACTTAATGGTGCTTGTGCAGATAGGAAATAATTATGCAATATTAAGCCCTAATTGCAATTTTATGTATAAAACTAAAACAAAAATGTAAAATTTTGTGGAAATGTGGTACTGAAGTTATGTGTAACAAAACATACATTTTCTGGTTATAAAAATTAAGATAAACCAGAACTAATATAAGCCGCACTCTTGGAAACGGGTCTTAATGTCTGCGCAGGCTTCTCAAGCACGCCACATTCCAGTGTTATAGAGCTTTTTGTGTAAAGGAAGTCTCTTCTTAATGAAATCCATTTTAGGAGTAAAGTGTCATCTCTGATAAGCCTGCGGGAACTGCACAGGCTACACTAGAACAAATCTTTATGAATACGCTTATGCCCCGTATTCACAGAGCAAGACTCATATATTTCTTAGTTATTATACACAATAATTAATATAAAACAGTCAGTATTATACCATTCGTGAATTCCAAGACTTTTTCACTGAAGTCTTCCTGCTTGTAATTGAAAGCAGCCACTGCCCCAAGACTGAGTGCCGTGTCCAATTTAGATTGGCTCCCAGCTGTAACTATAGGCCGGCACCCTGCATACACACAAAGCTGGGTAGCAGCCGTACCGACTCCACTCCCCCCTGCATGTATCAGCACCGTGTCACCTTTCTGTAGATCACCTGCAAAATTATATTTTACTTGACTTATTTCTTTATTTACACTTATGAGCCTTGCTCTATGAAAAAGGGGTTTAATACATGTGCGTAAAGTGTCATCCCAGATGAGCCTGTGCAGTCTGCACAGGCTTATCAGGAACAACACTTTACGTTTTTAAGCAATTTTTCATTCAGAGGAGGTCTCTTCTAAACAAAAATCAAGAGTTGGCAGAAAGTGTTGTACCCTATTAGCCTGTACAGACAGAAAGTGTTGTACCCTATTAGCCTGTACAGACAGAAAGTGTTGTACCCTATTAGCCTGTACAGACAGAAAGTGTTGTACCCTATTAGCCTGTACAGACAGAAAGTGTTGTACCCTATTAGCCTGTACAGACAGAAAGTGTTGTACCCTATTAGCCTGTACAGACAGAAAGTGTTGTACCCTATTAGCCTGTACAGACAGAAAGTGTTGTACCCTATTAGCCTGTACAGACAGAAAGTGTTGTACCCTATTAGCCTGTACAGACAGAAAGTGTTGTACCCTATTAGCCTGTACAGACAGAAAGTGTTGTACCCTATTAGCCTGTACAGACAGAAAGTGTTGTACCCTATTAGCCTGTACAGACAGAAAGTGTTGTACCCTATTAGCCTGTACAGACAGAAAGTGTTGTACCCTATTAGCCTGTACAGACAGAAAGTGTTGTACCCTATTAGCCTGTACAGACAGAAAGTGTTGTACCCTATTAGCCTGTACAGATTGCAAAGACTAATCAGGGACGACACTTTACACAAATGCATTAAGCCCAGTTTTCCCAGAATGTGGAACATTTATACTTATATTTTTTGACTAATTAATACTTTCTAAGTTACAAACCAAGAATTTATTCCATAAACAAACACATCCCAGTTGGTTAACAACAAAATAGCCCTTTTAAATAAATTCAATTTAGTATTAATTAGGTCAAAATCACAAGTTGGGTGATATTGGTGTATAGCAAATGGACATACACAACAAGTTTGTTTCTAACTAAGAGTTGTAAATAAAGGGTGTTTGTGCTAGACATAGGTTAAACTGTACTTTATAAAGAAGTAAAGCATAAGAATAAGTATAAAAGTAGAATACATACTACAACTGAACTACTATAAATGCTAATTAGGTCTAGGTCAGAGTAAGGTAAGGTTGTTCAAGGTGGATCGGGAATGTTAATAAGCAAGAACTGCGTAAGTATTAAGGAAGTTGTGGAAAGACAAAAGGGAGATATCTACTTAACCTGTCATGGACAGACAGAGGAACAGGCAGGACAATCACTTTGCCTGGGGTATAAAAACAGTTTATTTTGCCAAATGTATATTTTAAACCCATTCCCTGTTGTTGTTTTTTACTTCATCTATTTCTTACAGAGATCAATCTTGGAGAAAAATAATTGTGTCTGACAAACTTTACTTATCCACCAGCTATATATGAGTGACGTCATGCAAAAAAGGGTCTTATGCCATATGCGGCCAGTGTAGCTTCAGACCAGCCTGCGCATCTATACATCCTGGTCTGGAGCTACCCTGTCCACTAATGAGATCACAAAACCTTACATGACAGATACCAAGGCTGGTCTGGAGCTGCTGGCCTCATATGACATAAGACCCATTTTTGCAAGAAGTGGCACATTTATGTGCAAGTTATGTGAATAATTAATCATTCGCTTCATCAAAGGTGATGGGAATTAATTTCATTATTAAACTGAGAAAATTAATGATTAGGAGGCTATCTTAGTTGAGTAATTGCTAAACCTTAATTTCACTCAAGAGTTCTTATTTTGATAATTGCCCATTTATTCTAACAAAACCAGATCTCTGTTGAAGTCTTAAAGTTATTTGAGATTGCCATTTTACAAATAAAACTGGTTTGTGTATTTTTTAAAGGCAACAAATATGGTTACTAACAAATTTAAACTGTACTTAATAGTCTTAAACAACATGTAATTATAACAGCTAGTAAAAAAAATGAATAGACAAAAAAAATCCCCGAGATTGGACACCCAGGCCCTCTGGAAGCAAAAGCTAGTGTGATACCACTGATGCTCGCTGTTGGTCACATAAATCACAAATAACAATAGCTATATAAGTACTGCACATATTTTCCATATAATTCAATGCTTTATTATTTTACTGATTACACATGATGATTATTCATTGATGAATCATTATTTTTAACATGATATTTAGTCAGCAATGTTATTTTGCTTGTTTAAATATATTGCATGGCACTGAATTCGTTTTTAAATCTATGACGATTTTTTTGCAAATTGTCATTTTGCCAAACTGTGAAAAAGTTCCTTTTAAGATACTAAGGATTTTTTAAAGTCTGTATGATACCTACCCACCAGGTGTAGCAGCTGGTAAGCTGTCAGCCACACCTCTGGTATACCAGCAGCAGTTGTCAGCGACATACCGGAGGGTACCGGCATCAAGACATCCTCTGGTACAGCAACATACTCTGCATACCCGCCACCTGGTTAGAATATAAAATTACTGTAGGATAGGTGATTTTTCCTCTATGATATAAAATGGCTATGTGTCATATAAAAGTGTTTATGTTCCTTTGTGGTGTATGCATCCATTTGCATCTGCTGCGAGATTCAGTACCTTGTCTCTGTGTGTCAGCAAATTAATGACCATGCTGCCATCTGCCTATAAACTGTTGCAAGAATGACTTCATAAATTGTTGTAACCTTTTTTTAGTATTTACTATGCATTCTTCCCACCTTGTGAATGTGAAATAAGCTGTATTTGCATTTTGTTGTCTGCATTGTAAATAACTATTTGTTTCTGGAATGAATATTTGGGATTTTGGAATATATGTACATGTATTGTATTCCTGGTCCAAATGTTCTTATTCCATTCCCCTACCCAACTACATCACATGCATAATCTTCACTTTGCTGACAGCACAATTCATGTAAGCATGGATGCATACAGAACAAATTCGTATTTAGATCTCATGTAAAATTAATATCAAATGTGTTTGATAAACAAATCTATAGTTTGCCTTGCAATTTCAATATCACTGAAAAAGGAAGCCATGCTGTAAATGTTGCCTTAGCCAGAATATATTTAAAAAAAGGCAAAACTGTGTCAAAATTGAAAAAAACTCTTTCTAAAACCAACAAAATGAAAAACAAATATTGCACAATGTTAAGTATTATCCATTATGTTCCTATTTTACCAGCAAGAAGGGCCATGACTCTGTCACCAATGTGCCACTGGCTAGTGCAGTCATCAGCGCGAGCTGCCACAGTTCCTGACGCTTCTAGTCCGAGTATGTCACTCTCCCCAGGGGGTGCTGGATACATGCCACGCCTCTGTAAGTGTTGCAGTTGGAGAGTGGATACATCACACTAGTTAACTTTAGGGTATAAGCTTGCAATATTTAATCATAACATAAAAATTAAATCATCATTCTTGTATTAAAGAATGCAAATTCATAACCAGTAATAAGAAAACCATTGTTAAATTAACTTAAATAGGAGTTATATTTTCAGCATTTCCTAGTATTAGACTATAATTTTAGCCCAGACCTTATATTTGCACTTTGAATTTTCATGTGCCTTTATGTATTGCGTTATATTTGGGCATCAACATTATATAAAGGGTCTAATGCTCGTCATAACACAAGCATTATCTACTGATGCATCCGTGGAGTTTATACTGGGAAAACTGGTCATAATACACACGTGAGTCAAGTCTCGTCCCAGATTACCCTGTGCAGTCGACACAGGCTAATCAGGGACAACACTTTCCGCCTTAGCTTGATTTTCTTTTAGAATAGACTTCCTTTCAACAAAAAGTTCCATATAACCGGAAAGTGTCGTTTCTGATTAGCCTGTGAGGACTGCACATGCTAATGTGTGACAACACTTTACGCAAAAGCATAAAGCCCCATTTTTCCAGAATCTGGCTCAATATAGCATACCAACCTGTAGAATGTCTGCTCTGTTGATGGCAGTGGCAAACACTTTCACCAACACCTCCCTGGACCTCAAGGCTGGCACAGGCGTGGTCTGCACTGACAGACCATCAGGCTCGCACCCCTTCTCAAAATGGATGTATTTCATCTGCTGTAAAACAGAGTTACTATTAATATCACATGGGCAGCTCCATTAAAATACGTTACTTGCCTCACTGAATGAAAATGTATCTCTTATCCATAATATTCCACCACATGTATCATCCATTCAACAAAAATACATGCATTGTCTAACAGAAATTCATATGTGAAATTATAATTCTAATAATAAATAAAAAGAAGAAAAGATGTAAATGACGAAGATATAATTAATATAATTTATTTCATTTAATATTAAATTACATGAAGTTCAACAATTTTTTAACATGTCTGGGTGAGAAAAAACATGTCAATTTATGTCTTTTTTATCGGGGCTGGCTAAAACGCATACACTGAACGCATTTATATTGTGGTAATTTTTATAACGCCTTCATTTTTTTTATCTCTTAATATATAGAAACTTGTATTTTCTGCAAATAATCCACCTTAAAAAAAATTAAAAAATATTACTTATGTCAGTGTTTTCATTTTTTCAGAAATGTTCAAATCTGAGCCTTTATTATTATATTAACATTAAACAATGTATATATATTTAAATAAAACACGTTTAATATTCAAGTTTAGTTAAGATTTACCGTAAAAATCCTTTCACAAAAAAAACACCACCAAAATGTGCAATGAATGTAGCTTAATGATGGTTCTAAAGTGGAAGGCATACCCTGATGAATTTTACAATACTGTGATATGTCTGGCTTTTGTAAATGAAACAGGTTCAGCCATACACGTGCAGGTATCGGCAGTTTTGTAAGAAAACACACTTTTAGGCGAACCCAGCTCTGAAAACAGTTTTCAGTACTAGATTACTTTGAAGATATATAAATAAGCGAAGATATTAATGTATTCTATTTTGGTGACATAAGATGCCACAATATTATGGAGAACCAATAGTTAATCACAATAACTTCATTAAATACCGGTGTTTTGTACTTAAATTTCAGTCATCACCATATATCAAATGGCAAGTTTATTTCATTATTTCTTTATCATTTAAGCATCACATTAGTATATTATATGATAAAGCATATTTTAATACAAGATATCTTATTACATGTTTAAACTTTTATATATTGTAAAGTTATATAGTTCACATTCTTTTGAAAAATTTGAGCGCAGTCTTTTCAGTGTAACATTAAACCTTGCTATCCAGTTTATGCGATCTGCATTTAAATGACTTGTTCGTGTCAACTTGTTGTTATAATGTTAAGAAGTTTCATAGTATCATGTGCACTTTTTAAATATGGGTAACATTGCTTTATATGGGTTATTTAACAGGCAGATGCAATTTATATGGTCAAAGTTTGAGCATTTGTTTTTGTTGTTTATTTATATTATAAATGACTGCAATTTTACCATTATTCAAACTATTTTAAATCATTTGCCATAAATGATCTGATAATGGCTGATCATGTAAGTCACAAAACAGAAAATATACTTTTTTGAACTTTATGGTCATTAGTGTTTTATTAGCATGATACTAATTCGGTCAAACGTATTAATTTGTTATTTTTTCTGAAGTTTGGATTTCTGTTGAAATATCCTAGAGCAAAGCACACTAATGTCAACAGTTTAAGGTTAAAATGTGTACATGTATACTGATTTGTATGATCGGTATCCTCCTTACTTCGACATACCATTAATGTACCTTATTGCATCCCGCGCTTTTTAAGTGTTGACGTCAGGTAAGGATGCTTTATACGTATCGTATTTACTTAAAACATTAACGAAGTATGATAACGTTATTTCGACATGGTGCTCCTTATTTTGACACCCCTAGTTTGTTTATAAAAAATAACATCAATACAAGCAATTTAATGTCCTTTAAAAAAAACGATGTGTTCATCAATTCATTGGAAATCAAACTTTCTAAGCTAGTCAATCAATAATAATTCATTTGAATAATCAAAGCAGGAAATAATTGCGTTACTGAGTAAATGTTCATGTCCATTTGGCAAGATTAGATTACAAACAATATTCACAGTGGAATGGGTAGTTGACAATGTGATCGGCTGGTATTTCGAACAACACCGCATCCCCGGTACACGTGATATGCCAGCGTCAGGGGCATGTCACACACTTGATCCATTTCTCTATGTCGCCTTCATAAGACCCACAGCCTGGACAAGAACTTTCCTCAATCCTCATCTATGTCATCGTCTGTGTCATCCAGTCGTGGTGTCTCGTTCATATCAGATTCGGAGGACGACTCTCTCCTTTTCCGCTTTGCCTCTTTAAGTGCAGCCTTCAGTAACCATTCTTCCTCTCGCTTTTTCTTTGCCTCTTCTCTTAGTACTTTCTTTTTCTTCGAGCTTTTGTTTCCTCATTTCCTTTCTCAAAAGTTGTCTTTGTTTCTTAGCTTCTTCGTCATTCTTTTTTTGGTCTTCTCTTTCTTTTAATATCTTGATGGCCATTTTTCTGGACAATGACTTTGGTAACCGCTGTCTCATGGTGTTTTGCTTCTTCCATATGACTTCTGGAACCTTCAGTAGATTGAAAGCATGCGACACGGACTCATCTCGTGTCTGTGTGACGTATGTCGCTTGTCTTTGGTCTGACGGACCAACATTTGCAGATTCTTTCCATCCATCTCTTCTATCTGTATAACCAATCTCCATCATTTGTTCTGTGTTCATTTCCATTTCAGGGTTCTCTTGCGTTGGCCTAACTTGAATTTCTTTCTCTTTCTCACATTGCTTGCAGGTTTGACCGTTTCATCATTATGAGTCACCTGGGCAGGACTGCTTTCAATTTGACCATCAACCTCACAAATTATAGCCTTTGATGGATCAAGTTTTGTCATATCAATGTCCTTGGGGTCGAATGGAAATATTCGGCATTTCAAAAAGTCATGGACAGCATTTTCCAACTTGGCGACTCTTTCCCATTCCTTTCGGAAGACGTAGGGGAACTGTTTCTTTGTCAATGCTTGCCCTATATTGGCTTGCTGCCAAGCCTTGACCTCCTTTTTCCACGCAGCTTTCATGGGCGAGAAGAACCGAACATCACATGGTTGGAGGATGTGTGTGGCGTTCTCGAGAAGACAATACAGAATAATGTTATTGCTAAAGCAGAAGTGAGCAGCAGCAAGCAACATGTGGGTAGAATGCCCGTCGACCAGCAGCAAAACAGGTTTAGGGATGTTGTGCTTCGAAACCAAATCATTGAAATGTTCAAGGTAGGACACAAATAATTCTGAGTCCATCCTACCACTACTTGAGTGCCCATATATGGCCTCGTCAAAGTCATGGATTCCGGAATCTCTGAATCGTTCACCAGGGTAGTCAATGAGTGGAAGGATATAGTTACCAATAGCATTTAAACATGCCAGCTCAGTTATCTGGGTCTTGTTACTGGTACAGATCTGATAAACGTGATGTTCTCCTTTGTTGGTAAGTGCCTTTCCGTTTGTCACAGAGGGAATCCACTTTCATCAGCGTTAAATATTCTACGAGGGTCATTTAGAAGATCTTCCCAATCTGCAACTTCCTTCTGTAGGTAAGTCTTAAGTCCAGCAAACCACCCTTTGACCATCTCGATACTAATCAAAGCCCTCTGGTGCCCCAATGCCATAGCCTTCCTTTCAGTAATATCTGGATGCCTTTTAATAAAGCCTTCGTATCAGTGTTTACCAGGAAGATTGTCTTTTAATGGGGTTGACCTACCATCTGCGTCAAGGACTTTCTTTATCTCAATAGTAAGGTCATGGCGCTTCAAAGGGTATCCAATAGAACCATCATTTTCATGAAGTCAACCAGAACTACCTTGTCGGCCTTTGTCAATACGCAAGGTTTACCTGGATTAGTTCAAAGTGGCGCCTTCCCGCTCAACTTGTCTATCAGTGTAGTGCGGGGTATACGGTAAGTAATAGCCACTCTTCTTTTAGACATAGCCCCGCTCTGCATCATAGATACTGCAGCTGCAACTTGGCGAATAAGTCCGGTACTTTGGCGCTCCTGCTTGCTTAGACATGACTCAGACTGAATTTTTTTATTTATTATTTAGTTATATTATTCGCTATGTCGAATTTACGGTCCAAACGATTTTTGTTATCCTAATTTTAACATCCTGCATTTGCCGCCAAAAAGGTCACGGCTAAGTAGAACTGTTTAAAAATATGATCTTCCATGTTTATTTTTCCATTTTCATTACAAATTACAACGTATTCCCACAAAAAAAAACATATAGAGACTTACCGTTGGTTGCTGTGTGTCTTACAGCTTTGTAAGCGCGTAAAAACACAAAACAATCCGTGATCTTTAACCTTGGCTTACGGAAAAAACAAACGCAAATTTTATGAGTGAAATATTTTGATGATGTCAGAAATATATGACGTCATCAAAATTAAACTTATATTGACTAGAACGCATCGCACTAAGCTGAATTAGATAAAAAAATGTAAAAGCATGTCGAAATAATGGACATGTGGACATTACGTGACTTTTCGCTAGTTGTGAATTTCTGGATGTAGTATTCTGTAACATGGGAAAAGTTGATAATAGACAAAAATATATTATCAGAAGCATAATTCACTATGGGTATAACATATTGTACAATGACATGTCACTCACATGCATCTAGTTTGAACTATTTACTTGCTAAAAGCTAGTTTGTTTATTTTTTTTGTAAACCAATCGCGTGCACCTAAGACTAAGTTTTGAGCACTGTAAGTCAGAAAAAAAAGCTTAAATATAGATTTATTTATTAAAAAAGATTTATTTTTGGAAACATGAAAATTATACTGTCATCCTTTTTTTTCAATTTCTTGACATGTAATTTACAGAAATGAATTGGCAATGCTTATGTTCATGTTATTCAAGCTCCATTGGATATTGTCATCTAAGGTTCTTTAAAAGAACCGGGGTATGGAAAATATACTAAAGAGTTCCCAAGAGTATGGCCGGCTGCCTTTAAATGTTTATTTTCAGTAACATCATAATGGATACATTGTAGTATACTTAAGAGTACCCGGGGTACATTTAAATAGTACCTGAGGAAACAACTACCACACTAGCATTATTTAACCAATTGCATATATAGTTTTGCCTCTTTTTCTTACATTTCCATGACTGAGCATTGACAATAAAAAGAAATTGACGAAGATTTTTGGAGATTTTTCTCCTGACTAGACTGGTAGCAAAGGTAATATGGAATCAGCTATGCACATTCAAGTCTTGAAAATAAAAATATTATACATGTTTGGAAAGTAGCTTTCCTCAACCTGAAAACTATCAGGCGGATTGTAATATTTGTGCCTGAAACTGAACATCCGAAAGCAAACAAATATTGAATATACTTAACCCTTGCCCCCATAAGAAGTTAAGTGAAAATGGCTTTTGCAACCAGCATAAAGCCATAACAGACTGTGAGTATTTTAATTTAACTTCATACAAATATGATTGTTCATATAAGAGCCCTAATTAATCATTCATTATGTATTTTGAATGACGAAAAAAAGTCATCAAAAGTACATTAAACACCATATTCACGGATGCGTTTGAGACCCTATTTTATCCGAATTATAATACCATCCGAATTAAAGTATAACAAAATATTATGATTGTTTACTCACATCTGAAGCCATGGCATGGAGTTGTCTCAAAAGAACACAAGACACGGGAAGTACTATATTAATTAGCTTCAATCCCATACATGTACTTTATATACTTTATTCAGTCCAATGAAAATTTGTTGTTGACAATTTATCTGTACCGTTCTAGATTTTTACTTACATGTATAAGATAACTTACCGGTAAGTCAAAATCTAGAACGGTGCCAATTAAACGAATACCTCCTCCAAACAGACCTTGCGTAGACTCAAAAACATATTCGAACAATAAATGAATTATAAAATTTGACAAATATTTAAAGATTAGGTTTTCTTTAAGTTTTCACTGTGTATGTTAGACAGTGTTTTTTTTATTTTCACTGTGTATGTTACTGTTACATAGGGTGTTCAGGCAGGACCAAAATTGTTGTGACATTTTTTCCATTTTAAAATGTATTGAAAATGAATATGAAAAAGTCATAAGGTGGCCTTGTTTTATATAAATTCCGCTGGCCAATTTTGCTTCAATATAGATGAGGCACGTACCAAAAAGTTCAGAATACATTGGGCTTCAAGTGTATACCTGGCCGAAAGACGAAGGTCAAGGTCACAAAAAATTTGAAAATAACATTAAAACTTCTGTGGCAACAACAGTTAATGGAAATGTTTATTGTGGGCAGGCATAAAAGTGAACCCTAATGTATCACAAAGATTTTGGTAGGTCAAATATCTGAATTGATGCAAAAGGGGCCTGAGGGATTGCGGTTTTAGGGATGACCTTGAAAATTTGAAAATCCCTTATTTGCTTCTGCTGGTCATAATTTGATTAGATCTCTAGATTCGATTTCATTTCTTAAATACTTGTGAAATTCCCTTTAATTTGATATGTTACATGACTATTTTCAAATAAAATTTAACATCAGCGCGGAAAAAAATCCAAGATGGCGGCAAAACCTAAATGGCCAATCTTGAAATTTGCTCTTTTTTCATCCAAAAACATAATATTTGTTCAAATTTGTGTTGAAAATACTAGAAAATTGTCATTTTCATAACCTGGCATAATAATATTCCAATTTTCATCAACATATCAATGATTTTATGACTTAACAACTTTTATTAAAAATCCATGGCGGCCATTTTGGGCGTCTTTATGGAGGCCATCTTGGATTTTTTTTTTGCCAAAAAGGCGTAAATTTTCTGAAAGCTGAAACGCAAAAAAACATTTTGATGTATGTTGTTATAAGTAAATTTTGAAAGTTAAGTGGTTCCGGACTACATTTATTAAGAAATCCCTAGAATTTTCTTCATTTGGCTGCCATAATAACCTAACGTTTCAACAGAGAATTTATCTCTTAAAATACTTACCGGTACACGTCTTATCTTAAAAATGTCATAACTCGGAAAGTACTTATCCGATTTTCAAATTTTTTAGACTGATGCAATTGTTAAACATTACCCTTCTTAGAAATATGAATAAAATAACAAGGAAACTTCAAACTCATAAACCCCCTGAACACCCTAATGTTAGTGTTCTGTTACACAGGTGTGTGATTTAAGAACCACCTCAGGGGATGAAAATGTCCTACCCCCACCCCACCCCTTTCTCTTACATGGCGAAACTCTTCATTTTGATACAGATCCAGCAAAGTTAGTAACTTTTGTAAAATAAATTTGACATTGATAAGGAGGAAATCACCTGAAAGCAGGAAAATCACACCCCTGTTTATAAAATTATTGGATGCACACAATAATTTGACTTTTGATAAGAGTTTATGTAGTTTCATTGTTTGCTATGTCGACCACTAGTACAACTAGTAGGGCTTTATCAACATAGCAAAACAACTTTGGACCCTTAGCAAACATGAAGATACATGTAAAATATTCCAGCGATTTCACATAAAGAATAGAAATATGTTTCAGACAATGTTGTTCTCACAACAAAGGTTTGGGCAGGTTGAAATTTACTATACACGTACAGTTTACAAAAGACACAGGGCCATAATTCAGCAAAAACTGGTCCAAGTCACTACATGTACCGGTTTTCCTTTCTTTATGATCATGATACACATTTATAAGGTCATCAACTGTGAACTTTTGAGCAAGATTCAACCAGTAGTTAAGAGCAGTTCATTTTGGAGCTTAAAATTCTGAAGTAGAAATCCAGACATCGGACCATAATTCAACCAAAGCTCATCTTAGCTCAAATTCCATTTTTACAAAGAGCATCACATTATTGTAGTATAACTGAACAAGTTTGAGAGAGATCCACCCAGCATCTAAAGAGAAGTCGAAAACACAAAATGTTGGGACTACCAGTATTATACAGTAGAAAAACTTACAAAAGGTCATAATTCTGCCCCAAATTATTGTAGCCGTATTTTCTTTCTTTACAATTTCTTAGCATTTAAGTCATGCAACTGTTCAAAGTTTAAGCGAATCCGACCAGAAGTTACGCTGAAAGTATTCAGAGATGTATCAAAGCATTGGGCTGACAAATGACAGATGAAAATATCTATTAACAAATTATTTTTTAAATACATTTTGAGGAACATGGGTGTCACCCTAAATAACCTTTTTTAATATTCTGAATATGAAAGTTAAGAAATAGTTTAATTCCTAATGGACTCCTTCATAAAGATAAAGTATATACATTTAATTATATCATTGTATACAAAAAACAAAAGTCAGAAATAAAAAGTCAAACTTTTTTATATGAACAAATTTTAATACAGTAATTTCATTGACATATTTGTACAATACCATGAAACAGACATAACTGTTTTTACAGCAATGTTTGAAAATGTTGCTTCTGCTTAACATTTCTAAATACGACTTAGATACTTTTTTGCACTAAATCCTTTATACAAACTAATTTTCATTGGAAAGCAGGTGAGCTTAAATTGTAACATGTGTTTCAGTACAATAAGCACATGAACAATAACAGAAAACAATATTACTCATTATAGAGCATTACTATTTGTTTGTAGTCACACAATTCCAATGCAATCATATTGATTTAAAATCATCAATAAATTCATTTTACATAATTCATTATGTATAAACAAATGCAGTAATTACATGTCAACTGAACACATAATGACATATGCACACCCTATGTATCACAACCTTTAAAATCTATTACTAAGTATTTACAAAAAATAAATATGTTGACATCATGTCTGCACAGGAGTTATACCAATTAATTACAGTGTAACCAAACACTTTTGATGTATACAAATAAAAAAAATGTGAACTTCTAAAATTTGCCACTTCAGGCACACATATTTTGTGTGTGATTTTCCACTATGGACAAAAACATAACATAATTTAAATAAATACTTTATATGTACAATTGTGTTTAAACATAAAATAAATTATGCACTGTTATGTAGTATTGCACAAACATATGGAATTCATAAATAAAAGAATTAAAATAAAGCATCACAGACAACAGAAAAACATACAAAGGTAGAATTGTATGTAACTCATACAACATCAATAAAATATACATTATCACAAAAAATAGCATGGCCTTTAGATTAATAATGTATCAACATTATAATTGCCTTCAAATTAATAATAGTTAAACATCAAACAGGGCATTAAAAACACATTAATCAACTGCTTGGTAATTTTTAACTGATGAACCATAAGAAGTATTTTTAAATTAAATTCAGAAATTAAACTAACATACTGTTAATACAACAGTGATTATACCATGTTTATTGATGTGAATAAAATATACATTTATTGGCAAAATTGTGTTTAAAAATATGAGGGATTTTTTTTACACAATAATAACTTAATGGAATATTTATATTTTTTAGACAGGCTCGTATGATTTTCAACATTTCAATAAAACATTACTCTAATATCACCAAACACTCAACACAACCTGGAATGTACATGAATGGTAATCTAATTTTGCACTAAATGAACACTTCTGAGAAGAAAATACAAAATCAGAAAATGACTAGGGAAATATATCAATTTGTTTACACCATTTAATAACCACCATGACAGAAAGATTATTTTTAACACCAATTTATTTTTTTTTCTATTTAAATGAAAGAAAAGCATTTGGAGCTTTGTTAAAAAATGTTATTGGTTCAAAATTTCCTAAATAATAAATTATCACTGCTCATTTCATAGAATCAATAAAACACACTTCAGTTAAAAAATAAAACAGTTCAAAAATTAAACAGTTTAAAAAATAAACATTCATACAGCAATTTTTGGCTCAATAGTACAAATATTTGAGCCTCACTCTGTGAAAAGGGGGTTTAATGCAAGTGCTTAAAGTGTCGTTCCAGATTAGCCTGTGCATTTCGCACTGGCTAATCAGGGACTAAACTTTTAACCTAAACTGCATTTTTGCTAAGGAGACATATAAGTGTTGTCCCTGATTAGCCTGTGTGGACTGCACAGGCTAATCTGGGAAGACATTTTACACACATGCATTTAACCCCCTTTTCTTAGAGCGTGGCTCATTTGTTTAACAAAAGCAGGGTACTTTTAAAAGCAACACACTTTGTGTACATTACATGTCATTTCACACATCAAAAACTCAATAATGGCTAGAAGCGAACTTGTAACAATAAGTTACATTATGTTCTTGTATATAAGACTAAACATTTAATAATAAAATAACAAAGATTGATTTGCCATGCAAATTTCATATACTTTCTTTTGCACTTCCAAATAAAGCATATAAATTAAATCCATGTGCATCAAAACAGAAGAAATACACTTACGAGTGCTTTATCAATAAAAAGTTGATTTTTTTTATCTTTCATGTATTTCAGGTTATATTGCAGTATTAGACCTTGAATACAGTTGGAAAAGCTATTAGAAACCGAGTTTTTTATTCTATTTTAACATTATTTGAGTCATAAATGGGTAGTATTCACCCTACGAACACTTTTCCAAGGCAGGCTTAGACAATGTAGGCGGGCCTGCAGAACCTAGTACAAGAAGCCATTGGAAACATATGCTTTGGAAAAGGTGCAGGGCAAATACCAACTATGTTAGTATTGATCAGCACACCTTAAATTATAATGATATAATGATAATGATGCAACATTTTGATCAAAATGCACAAAAAGTGCTTATAATAATCCAAACACAATCAACGGGAAGATTTGCAAATTAATTTTTTTTTGTTATTTTTCAATAAAAAAAAATCAACACAACATAAAATCCTTAACAAAAACATAGCCAAGCTTGGTGGGTATTGCACTCTAGATTTCAAACAATCAATTATATAAAAACATAAATACCCGGTACATCTGAACTCATTGTAAAATTTTCTCAGGTTTACGAAATAAAGCGTGTTTTATACAACACAACAAATGAGTTATATCCCTAAATAATAATTCAATCAGAGACGTAGACGTTATCTACATCTCTGATTCAATGTGGTCATTTAAACAAAAAGCATTTTGCGTACGCTGAATTTTATCTGTTTATCACTTACAGAATTGGTAATCAGTGTCTTGAACACATTTCATATACCGATATATGTAGCTGGAATTGTAAACACAAAATCTGAATAATATGTTTTATAAAATTATTTTATTCAAATTCAAATTTAACAATCTAATGAAATTGTGTTATAAAGTTCCTCTAGAAATATGTTCAATTATTCAAAATAACTCATAAAGTTTAACCCTTTCCCCCCATAAGAAGCAAATAGAAAATGGTTTTTGCAACCAGCATAAAACCAGAACAGCCTGCGAGTAAACATGTGCCTAATCTGGGACGAAACTTAACGCACATGCATTTAAAAAAAGGTGTTTAATGCATGTGCATAAAGTGTCGTCCAAGATTAGCCTGTGCAGTCAACACAGGCTTATCAGGGACAACACTTTCCGCTTTTATGGTAATTTCTGTTTAAAGGAAGTCTCTTCTTAGGGAAAATCCAGTTCAGGTGAAAAGTGTCGTCCCTGATAAGCCTGTGCTGCCTGCACAGGCTAATCTGGGAGGACATTTTACGCACATGCATTAAACCCTGTTTTCCCAGATCATGTTTCCAATGTGTTTCCTCCAGCAGAAGTGTGGTTATGGCTACAATGTAATCGTGGGCTGTCGTCTCAGTCGCTGTCATATTTACCGACCGCAGCCGGCCGAACCCTGGTCATACCTACGCTTTCTGTTTCCGAGCTATGGGGGAATAAAAAAAATAATAACTGTCAACTTCACAGATAATAAAAAGACTAACAGTTATGGTGTAAAAAATATTTGAATGAATGTTATTTCCCTCATGAACTAAAAACACAGTATTATCAAAGGCATTACTACTACGTTTCCTTCAATACATTTTCCTTGTTTAATCACCCTATATTTATAACAAACATATAGAAAAAAATTGTGAATTCAACAAGAGACTTCCTGTAAATGAAAAATTCCATAAAAGCGGAAAGTGTTGTCCCTGATTAGCCTGTGCAGACTGCACAGGCTAATCTGGGACAACACTTTACGCACATGCATTAAGCCCTATTTTCCCAGAGTTAGGATCATTTTATCAACTCAGGGCCAAGACAGGCCATATTTACCCATAATGCACCTCCTCGTCAGAATCATTCATCATGGACAAGCCCGGATTGTCTTTGAAGTGAGTTTCTGAAAGCACATCATGCATTTACTTTTCAACTAAAGCTACAATATCAGAAAAACGTGTAATACAGATTATTTCTAATTCAACAAGATATGTGTTTGTCAGAAACACTTTGTCCCCTTCTGCACCGCTTTGAAGCTATATATTTGACCTTTGACCTTAAAGGATGACCTTGACCTTGACCTTTCACCACTCAAAATGTGCAGCTCCATGAGATACACATGCATGCCAAATATCAAGTTGCTATCTTCAATATTGCAAAAGTTATAGCAAATTTTAAAGTTTGACGCAAACAAACAAACACACAAACCAACAGAAAGGGCAAAAACAATATTTCCCCTACTATAGTGGTGGGGGACATAAAAATATGGGGAAAAGTTTTTTGGAAAGAGGGAAAAAAATACCGTACCATAGTTCATTTCCTGTTTAAGGCATTCAAAAATTCATGAGTGAAATATGCCTACACTGGTACAATTATCTGTAACGCTGGCACTTATGTGGATATACAAGAAACCGTCGGAGACGGGTGATGCTCCCCAAAGGTGTTTTTGTCACAATATTGCACTATATATTCAGATAAAAGGAAACGTCTTGAGGGCACAGCAGTTGGGGGGACAATAATTTTTTTATAGAAAATTTCAAAGGGCCATAACTCTGTGAAAAATCATCCGACCAGAACCCACTGATAATATGCACATCTCCTCTTGGTAGTGAAGCTTCCCATAGAGTTTCATTGAATTCCGGTCATTAGTTGCTGAGAAATAGCCCGGACAAGAATTGCACTATATGTACAGTTAATGGAAAATTTCAAAGGGCCATAACTCTGTGAAAAATCATCCGACCAGAACCCACTGATAATATGCACATCTCCTCTTGGTAGTGAAGCTTCCCATAAAGTTTCATTGAATTCCAGTCATAAGTTGCTGAGAAATAGCCCGGACAAAAATTGTGCACAGACGGACAGACAGACAGACAGACGCACACACTGACAGACAAAGCGGCGACTATATGCTCCCCCCAAAATAAATTTTGGGGGAGCATTATAAACACCAAACACATGCTGACTTGAGTCTGGTGTGAATATTTGAGCTTCAATCTGGGAAAAAGAGGCTTAATGCATGTGTGTAAAGTTTCATCCCAGATTTATGTGTAGTTTGCACAGGCTAATCAAGGTGTGTCATCCCAGGTTTATGTGTAGGCCGCACAGGCTATTCAGGGAAGACACTTTCTGCCTAGACTGGATTTTCATTAAGAAGAGTCACTTCAAACTAAAAATTCAATTGTAGCATTAAGTGTAATCTAGCTCTGATTAGCCTGTGCAAACTGCACAGGCTAATTTGGGACAAAACTTACACCCATGCATTAAGCCCAGTTTTCCCAGAGCAAGGTTCCTTTAAGATATTTTCACAGATTTTAACTGGTTATTTACAGATGAGACCAAATAATATATCCTTAAAATTGAATCTTATAACGTTTTCTTTATGAGGCATCTAGTTCATAATATCACATCTTTTCGTTACATCACGATAGATTGTAACTGTTGTGTTTGCATTTAAAACAGAGAATTAAATGTTTTGGAAGTTGGAATATTGACTGTCAGCTGATTATGAGCTAGTTATTGGCACTCATCTCTTTCTTTCTACATACTGCAAGGTATTGTACATGTAGTATTGTTTTGAGAGATCATTTATCTCGTGTAAGTACCTGTTATCGAACAGCACCTATTATCGGACGTTTTGTTTTGATTCTGTATGCACATGCGCAAAAGTGCGCATTACGTCACATTGATAAACAAATGGTCGCACATAAAGTGACTGACCTACTTGCCTACTTAGCTTGAAACAAATGCGCTGAAAACAGGTTAAAGGAATGCATTTATTGTTATTTACACGGTTTTATGTGTTTTTTGCTATTACTTTTTGAATGCATTTATCAAAACGTGCATTTACACACCAAAAGCATATTTCCGTTTGCAATTTTGATTGCAGCCGACGCAGATTTTTTCGCCGAGTCCGGGTCACGTGATAGTCATGTGACTTTGTATATGCTAGAGTAGTATTTATGAAGTGTCGGGTAATAGGTCATGTTTACATCGGCCGCCATTTTGTTTTGTCTGCTAGAGGTGACACGATTGTGCTTTACACCGGGCACTAAAAAGACCCAGGGTCACCTCTGGAACGGGGTGTCTCCTGTATCTTGCACTATCCCCCGTAACCAACTAACACGTCTTTCTGGGGGCGATGGCCATATGGGAGACAATCCCGGTGCACTCGATAAAAAAAAACAACAACAACAACAACAACAGGTCATGTTTACATCGGCCGCCATTTTGTTTTGTCTGCTAGAGGTGACAATAACCAGGGAATCATTGTTATGAATTCTTGAAGGATATTTGCTGGAAAACTTTACAGATAAGTTATTTAATGATTAAACTGTTAGTCATTTGTTAAAACAAAATGTTTTTGTCATTTTAAGTGTTTCAATGTTAACATAATTTAAGGTAATTTCTTAGGTGTTCGATAACTGGTTCGTCCACCATACCATCATTTTATCGTACAGATTTGTCAATTTTTTTGATACCATAAATTCATTGGAAGTATACTTTTTCTCTCAAATATGTTCAGTGGTATGCATACAAAAGCTTATTTTGAGCGTTTCTAAAAACAATAAACTTTATTTATAACTTACCAAACACTGCATTATTCGTCGGTGAATACACAAACGCCATGGTGAACATGTAAATGTTAAGGAGACCATAAAATGCGACAAACTCGGCTGAGTTCTTGTAATGGGAAGACAACTCTGCTACAAAATTGTCCTGCAACGCAGCTCTCCCAAACTTTAATACTGTGATGGTTATACTGATGGAGAGCACTATAAGCATCAGCAATGTCATAAACTTCAGTCGCAGATCTGCAAGGGAAATAATGGTAGGGAACATTGATGTTTAAACACTCATATCTGCTAGGGTCAAAGCATTTAACACGCACCAATTTCTTACACAGCACATACGCATTTGTATTGTTTTTACATGCAAATATTGCCTAAACAAGGTGAACACGTTTCCTCACTTCCTTGATAAAAGACAATCAAAGCACAATGATGTCATATTTTCATTTCATGACATCATTTGATGTTATTATCATTTTTCTGCCTTTTCTTTTGTTCATTTTCAAAATTATGACAGAAACCTAAGGAATTAATAGGATAAATAGAGTACCAAGTAATTGTTGAATAGAGATAGGTTTATTTGCTCAGACAGCTCTAAAATATTAACCATTCGCTTACGGCTGGATTGTCAAAGCCGCAACAAACAAAAATTATCCATGTTTCAAACTAACCTCGTAATCTCTATATTGTCTTCAATTGCCTTTAACCCTTCCCCACTCAGAAGTAAAGTGAAAATGACTATATGCAACCAGCATTAAACCAGGAAAGCCTGCAAGAAATTGCAGTATGTTCGGGTTTTATGCTGTTTGCTGCTCAACAGTATCTTTCTGAGGTTTGGAAATAAAGCCTTAAAAACATGAATCAAGTAAGAAGGGTCTTAAATTCAATTTGATTTTCTAAGGGGCTACAAACAGTTCAAAGTGTGTATCTGAGTGGTAAAGGGTTAACCAACTTACCAAAGTATGGCATGGAGCGGAGTTCCGTATAGGCTCTCACGAGCAGGAAAAGAAGGTACAGCAGATACACCCCTCCCACGATGAAGAAGAATATCTTGAATCCCTGTACCAAGTTTGAATGCTATAGCATTGATACTTTCTGAGAAAAGTGGACCTAAACGCAAAACTTAACCGGACGCCAACGCGGACGCCAAGGTGATGACAATAGCTCATAATTTTTTTCAAAAAATAGATAAGCTAAAAATGAATAGACAAAAAAAATCCCCTTGATTGGAAACCCAGGCCCTCTGGAAGCAAAAGCTAGTGTGATACCACTGATGCTCACTGTTGGTCACATAAATCACGAATAACAATACCTATATAAGTACTGCACATAATTTCCAAATAATTCAATGCTTTATTTTAAAGGGTTAACCAACTTACCAAAGTATGGCATGGAGCGGAGTTCCGTATAGGCTCTCACGAGCAGGAAAAGAAGGTACAGCAGATACACCCCCCCCCCCACGATGAAGAAGAATATCTTGAATCCCTGTACCAAGTTTGAATGCTATAGCATTGATACTTTCTGAGAAAAGTGGACCTAAACGCAAAACTTAACCGGACGCCAACGCGGACGCCAAGGTGATGACAATAGCTCATAATTTTTTTCAAAAAATAGATGAGCTAAAAATGAATAGACAAAAAAATCCCCTTGATTGGAAACCCAGGCCCTCTGGAAGCAAAAGCTAGTGTGATACCACTGATGCTCACTGGTGGTCACATAAATCACGAATAACAATACCTATATAAGTACTGCACATAATTTCCAAATAATTCAATGCTTTATTTTACTGATTACACATGATGATTATTCATTGATGAATCATTATTTTTAACATAATATTTATTCAGCAATGTTATTTTGCTTGTTTAAATATATTGCATGGCACTGAATTCGTTTTTAAATCTATGACGATTTTTTTGCAAATTGTCATTTTGCCAAACTGTGAAAAAGTTTCTTTCAAGAAACTAAGGATTTTTAAAAGTCTGTATGATACCTACCCACCAGGTGTAGCAGCTGGTAAGCTGTCAGCCACACCTCTGGTATACCAGCAGCAGTTGTCAGCGACATACCGGAGGGTACCGGCATCAAGACATCCTCTGGTACAGCAACATACTCTGCATACCCGCCACCTGGTTAGAACATAAAATTACTGTAGGATAGGTGATTTTTTCTCTATGATATAAAATGGCTATGTGTCATATAAAAGTGTTTATGTTCCTTTGTGGTGTATGCATCCATTTGCATCTGCTGTGAGATTCAGTACCTTGTCTCTGTGTGTCAGCAAATTAATGACCATGCTGCCATCTGCCTATAAACTGTTGCAAGAATGACTTCATAAATTGTTGTAACCTTTTTTTAGTATTTACTATGCATTCTTCCCACCTTGTGAATGTGAAATTAGCTGTATTTGCATTTTGTTTTCTGCATTGTAAATAACTATTTGTTTCTGGAATGAATATTTGGGATTTTGGAATATATGTACATGTATTGTATTCCTGGTCCAAATGTTCTTATTCCATTCCCCTACCCAACTACATCACATGCATAATCTTAACTTTGCTGACAGCACAATTCATGTTAGCATGGATGCATACAGAACAAATTCATATTTAGTTCTCATGTAGAATTAATTTCAAATGTGTTTGATAAACAAATCTATAGTTTGCCTTGCAATTTCAATATCACTGAAAAAGGAAGCCATGCTGTAAATGTTGCCTTAGCCAGAATATATTTAAAAAAAGGCAAAACTGTGTCAAAATTGAAAAAAACTCTTTCTAAAACCAACAAAATGAAAAACAAATATTGCACAATGTTAAGTATTATCCATTATGTTCCTATTTTACCAGCAAGAAGGGCCATGACTCTGTCACCAATGTGCCACTGGCTAGTGCAGTCATCAGCGCGAGCTTCCACAGTTCCTGACGCTTCTAGTCCAAGTATGTCACTCTCCCCAGGGGGTGCTGGATACATTCCACGCCTCTGTAAGGGTTACAGTTGGAAAGTGGATACATCAAACTAGTTAACTTTAGGGTATAAGCTTGCAACATTTAAGCATAACATAAAAATTAAATCATCATTCATGTATTAAAGAATGAAAATTCATAACCAGTAATAAGAAAACCATTGTTAAATTAACTTAAATAGGAGTTATATTTTCAGCATTTCCTAGTATGAGACTATAATTTTAGCCCAGACCTTATTTTTGCACTGAATTTTCATTTGCCTTTATGTATTGCGTTATATTTGGCCATCAACATTATAGAAAGGGTCTTATGCTCGTCATAACACAAGCATTATCTACTGATGCATCCGTGTTTATACTGGGAAAACTGGTCTTAATAAAATGTACACGTGAGTCAAGTCTCGTCCCAGATTACCCTGTGCAGTCGACACAGGCTAATCAGGGACAACACTTTCCGCCTTAACTTGATATTCTTTTAGAATAGACTTCCTTTCAACAAAAAGTTCCATATAACCGGAAAGTGTCGTTTCTGATTAGCCTGTGAGGACTTCACAAGCTAATGTGTGACAACACTTTACGCAAAAGCATAAAGCCCCATTTTTCCAGAATCTGGCTCAATATAGCATACCAACCTGTAGAATGTCTGCTCTGTTGATGGCAGTGGCAAACACTTTCACCAACACCTCCCTGGACCTCAAGGCTGGCACAGGCGTGGTCTGCACTGACAGACCATCAGGCTCGCACCCCTTCTCAAAATGGATGTATTTCATCTGCTGTAAAACAGAGTTACTATTAATATCACATGGGCAGAAGAAAAGATGTAAATGACGAAGATATATACATGCATTGTCTAACAGAAATTCATATGTTAAATTATAATTCTAATAATAAATAAAAAGAAGAAAAGATGTAAATGACAAAGATATAATTAATCTAATTTATTTCATTTAATATTAAATTACATGAAGTTCAACAATTTTTTAACATGTCTGGTTGAGAAAAAAACATGTCAATTAATGTCTTTTTTATCAGGGCTGGCTAAAACGCATACACTGACCGCATTTATATTGTGGTAATTTTTATAACGCCTTCATTTTTTGTTATCTCTTAATATATAGAGACTTGTGTTTTCTGCAAATAATCCACCTTAAAAAAATAAATAAAATATTACTTATGTCAGTGTTTTCAGTTTTTCAGAAATGTTCAAATCAGAGCAATTATTATATTAACATTAAACAATGTATATATATTTAAATAAAACATGTTTAATATTCAAGTTTAGTTAAGATTTACCGTAAAAATGCTTTCACAAAAAAACCACCACCAAAATGTGCAATGCATGCAGCTTTATGATGGTTCTAAAGTGGAAGGCATACCCTGATGAATTTTACAATACTGTGATATGTCTGGCTATTGTAAATGATGGTACAGCCATACACGTGCAGGTATCGGCAGTTTTGTAAGAAAACACACTTTTAGGCGAACCCAGCTCTGAAAACAGTTTTCAGTACTAGATTACTTTGAAGATATATACATAAGCGAAGATATTAATGTATTCTATTTTGGTGACATAAGATGCCACAATATTATGGAGAACCAATAGTTAATCACAATAACTTCATTAAATACCCGTGTTTTGTACTTAAATTTCAGTCATCACCATATATCAAATGGCAAGTTTATTTCATTATTTCTTTATCATTTAAGCATCCCATTAGTATATTATATGATCAAGCATATTTTAATACAAGATATCTTATTACATGTTTAAACTTTTATATATTGTAAAGTTATATAGTTCACATTCTTTTGAAAAATTTGAGCGCAGTCTTTTCAGTGTAACATTAAACCTTGCTATCCAGTTTATGCAATCTGCATTTAAATGACTTGTTCGTGTCAACTTGTTGTTATAATGTTAAGAAGTTTCATAGTATCATGTGCACTTTTTGAATATGGGTAACATTGCTTTATATGGGTTATTTAACAGGCAGATGCAATTTATATTGGTCAAAGTTTGAGCATTTGTTTTTGTTGTTTATTTACATTATAAATGACTGCAATTTTGCCATTATTCAAACTATTTTAAATCATTTGCCATAAATGACCAGATAGTGGCTGATCATGTAAGTCACAAAACAGAAAATATACTTTTTTGAACTTTATGGTCATTAGTGTGTTTTATTAGCATGATACTAATTTAGCCAAACGTATTAATTTGTTATTTTGTCTGAAGTTTGGATTTCTGTTGAAATATCCTTGAGCAAAGCACCCTTATGTCAACAGTTTAATGTTAAAATGTGTATACTGATTTGTATGATCGATATCCTACTTACTTCGACATACCATTAATGTAACTTATTGCATCCAGTGCTTTTTAAGTGTTGACTGTCAGGTAAGGATGCTTTATACGTATCGTATTTACTTAAAACATTAACAAAGTATGATATCGTTATTTCCACATGGTGCTCCTTATTTTGAACCCCTAGTTTGTTTATAAAAAATAACATCAATACAAGGAATTTAATGTCCTTTAAAAAAAACGATGTGTTCATCAATTCATTAGAAATCAAACTTTCTAAGCCAGCCAATCAATAATAATTCATTTGAACAATCAAAGCAGGAAATAATTGCGTTAATGAGTAAATGCTCATGTCCATTTGGCAAGATTAGATTACAAACTATATTCACAGTGGAATGGGTAGTTGATCGGCTGGTATTTCGAACAACACCGCATCCCCGGTACACGTGATATGCCAGCGTCAGGGGCATGTCACACACTTGATCCATTTGTCTATGTCGCCTTCATCAGACCCACAGTCGTGGTGTCTTGTTCATATCAGATTCGGAGGACGACTCTCTCCTTTTCCACTTTGCATCTTTAAGTGCAGCCTTCAGTAACCGTTCTTCCTCTCGCTTTTTCTTTGCCTCTTCTCTTGGTACTTTCTTTTTCTTCGAGCCTTTGTTTCCTCATTTCCTTTCTCAAAAGTTGTCTTTGTTTCTTAGCTTCTTCGTCATTTTTTTTTTGGTCTTCTCTTTCTTATAATATCTTGATGGCCTTTTTTCTGGACAATGACTTTGGTAACCGCTGTCTCATGGTGTTTTGCTTCTTTCTTATGACTTCTGGAACCTTCAGTAGATTGAAAGCATGCGACATGGACTCATCTCGTGTCTGTGTGACGTATGTCGCTTGTCTTTTGTCTGACGGACCAACATTTGCGGATTCTTTCCACCCATCTCTTCTATCTGTATAACCAATCTCCATCATGTTCTGTGTTCATTTCCATTTCAGGGTTCTCTTGCGTTGGCCTACCTTGAATTTCTTTCTCTTTCTCACCAGTGCTTGCAGGTTTGACCGTTTCATCATTAGGAGTCACCTGGGCAGGACTGCTTTCAATTTGACCATCAACCTCACGAATTATAGCCTTTGATGGATCAAGTTTTGTCATATCAATGTTCTTGGGGTTGAATGGAAATATTCGGCATTTAAAAAAGTCATGGACATTATATTCCAACTTGGCGACTCTTTCCCATTCCTTTCGGAAGACGCAGGGGAACTGTTTCTTTGTCAATGCTTGCCCTATATTGGCTAGCTGCCAAGCCTTGACCTCCTTCTTCCACGCAGCTTTCATGGGCGAGATGAACCGAACATCACATGGTTGGAGGATGTGTGTGGCGTTCTCGAGAAGACAATACAGAATAATGTTATTGCTAAAGCAGAAGTGAGCAGCAGCAAGCAACATGTGGGTAGAATGCCCGTCGACCAGCAGCAAAACAGGTTTAGGGATGTTGTGCTTCGAAACCAAATCATTGAAATGTTCAAGGTAGGACACAAATAATTCTGAGTCCATCCTACCACTACTTGTGTGCCCATATATGGCCTCGTCAAAGTCATGGATTCCGGAATCTCTGAATCGTTCACCAGGGTAGTCAATGAGTGGAGGGATATAGTAACCAATAGCATTAAAACATGCCAGCACAGTTATCTGGGTCTTGTTACTGGTACAGATCTGATAAACGTGATGTTCTCCTTTGTTGGTAAGTACCTTTCCGTTTGTCACAGAGGGAATCCACTTTCATCAGCGTTAAATATTCTACGAGGGTCATTTAGAAGATCTTCCCAATCTGCAACTTCCTTCTGTAGGTAAGTCTTAAGTCCAGCAAACCACCCTTTGACCATCTCGATACTAATCAAAGTCCTCTGGTGCCCCAATGCCATAGCCTTCCTTTCAGTAATATCTGGATGCCTTTTAATAAAGCCTTCGTATCAGTGTTTACCAGGAAGATTGTCTTTTAATGGGGTTGACCTACCATCTGCGTCAAGGACTTTCTTTATCTCAATAGTAAGGTCATGGCGCTTCAAAGGGTATCCAATAGAACCATCATTTTCATGAAGTCAACCAGAACTACCTTGTCGGCCTTTGTCAATACGCAAGGTTTACCTGGATTAGTTCAAAGTGGCGCCTTCCCGCTCAACTTGTCTATCAGTGTAGTGCGGGGTATACGGTAAGTAATAGCCACTCTTCTTTTAGACATAGCCCCGCTCTGCATCATAGATACTGCAGCTGCAACTTGGCGAATAAGTCCGGTACTTTGGCGCTCCTGCTTGCTTAGACATGACTCAGACTGAATTTTTTTTTTTATTATTTAGTTATATTATTCGCTATGTCGAATTTACGGTCCAAACGATTTTTGTTATCCTAATTTTAACATCCTGCATTTGCCGCCAAAAAGGTCACGGCTAAGTAGAACTGTTTAAAAATATGATCTTCCATGTTTATTTTTCCATTTTCATTACAAATTACAACGTATTCCCACAAAAAAAACATATAGAGACTTACCGTTGGTTGCTGTGTGTCTTACAGCTTTGTAAGCGCGTAAAAACACAAAACAATCCGTGATATTTAACCTTGGCTTACGGAAAAAACAAACGCAAATTTTATGAGTGAAATATTTTGATGATGTCAGAAATATATGACGTCATCAAAATTAAACTTATATTGACTAGAACGCATCGCACTAGGCTGAATTAGATAAAAAAAAATGTAAAAGCATGTCGAAATAATGGACATGTGGACATTACGTGACTTTTCGCTAGTTGTGAATTTCTGGATGTAGTATTCTATAACATGGGAAAAGTTGATAATAGACAAAAATATATTATCAGAAGCATAATTCACTATGGGTATAACATATTGTACAATGACATGTCACTCACATGCATCTAGTTTGAACTATTTACTTGCTAAAAGCTAGTTTGTTTAATTTTTTTGTAAACCAATCGCGTGCACCTAAGACTAAGTTTTGAGCACTGTAAGTCAGAAAAAAAAGCTTAAATATAGATTTATTTATTAAAAAAAAGATTTATTTTTGGAAACATGAAAATTATACTGTCATCCTTTTTTTTCAATTTCTTGACATGTAATTTACAGAAATGAATTGGCAATGCCCATGTTCATGTTATTCAAGCTCCATTGGATATTGTCATCTAAGGTTCTTTAAAAGAACCGGGGTATGGAAAATATACTAAAGAGTTCCCAAGAGTATGGCCGGCTGCCTTTAAATGTTTATTTTCAGTAACATCATAATGGATACATTGTAGTATACTTAAGAGTACCCGGGGTACATTTAAATAGTACCTGAGGAAACAACTACCACACTAGCATTATTTAACCAATTGCATATATAGTTTTGCCTCTTTTTCTTACATTTCCATGACTGAGCATTGACAATAAAAAGAAATTGACGAAGATTTTTAGAGATTTTTCTCCTGACTAGACTGGTAGCAAAGGTAATATGGAATCAGCTATGCACATTCAAGTCTTGAAAATAAAAATATTATACATGTTTGGAAAGTAGCTTTCCTCAACCTGAAAACTATCAGGCGGATTGTAATATTTGTGCCTGAAACTGAACATCCGAAAGCAAACAAATATTGAATATACTTAACCCTTGCCCCCATAAGAAGTTAAGTGAAAATGGCTTTTGCAACCAGCATAAAGCCATAACAGACTGTGAGTATTTTAATTTAACTTCATACAAATATGATTGTTCATATAAGAGCCCTAATTAATCATTCATTATGTATTTTGAATGACGAAAAAAAGTCATCAAAAGTACATTAAACACCATATTCACGGATGCGTTTGAGACCCTATTTTATCCGAATTATAATACCATCCGAATTAAAGTATAACAAAATATTATGATTGTTTACTCACATCTGAAGCCATGGCATGGAGTTGTCTCAAAAGAACACAAGACACGGGAAGTACTATATTAATTAGCTTCAATCCCATACATGTACTTTATATACTTTATTCAGTCCAATGAAAATTTGTTGTTGACAATTTATCTGTACCGTTCTAGATTTTTACTTACATGTATAAGATAACTTACCGGTAAGTCAAAATCTAGAACGGTGCCAATTAAACGAATACCTCCTCCAAACAGACCTTGCGTAG
The DNA here is from genome assembly GCF_020536995.1 of Dreissena polymorpha. Classification (NCBI taxonomy): domain Eukaryota; kingdom Metazoa; phylum Mollusca; class Bivalvia; order Myida; family Dreissenidae; genus Dreissena; species Dreissena polymorpha. The sequence goes on along the minus strand of NC_068366.1, from coordinate 62,041,628 downwards.
ACTCAAAAACATATTCGAACAATAAATGAATTATAAAATTTGACAAATATTTTAAGATTAGGTTTTCTTTAAGTTTTCACTGTGTATGTTAGAGAGTGTTTTTTTTTTATTTTCACTGTGTATGTTACTGTTACATAGGGTGTTCAGGCAGGACCAAAATTGTTGTGACATTTTTTCCATTTTAAAATGTATTGAAAATGAATATGAAAAAGTCATAAGGTGGCCTTGTTTTATATAAATTCCGCTGGCCAATTTTGCTTCAATATAGATGAGGCACGTACCAAAAAGTTCAGTATACATTGGGCTTCAAGTGTATACCTGGCCGAAAGACGAAGGTCAAGGTCACAAAAAATTTGAAAATAACATTAAAACTTCTGTGGCAACAACAGTTAATGGAAATTTTTATTGTGGGCAGGCATAAAAGTGAACCCTTATGTATCACAAAGATTTTGGTAGGTCCAATATCTGAATTGATGCAAAAGGGGCCTGAGGGATTGCGGTTTTAGGGATGACCTTGAAAATTTGAAAATCCCTTATTTGCTTCTGCTGGTCATAATTTGATTAGATCTCTAGAATCGATTTCATTTCTTAAATACTTGTGAAATTCCCTTTAATTTGATATGTTACATGACTATTTTCAAATAAAATTTAACATCAGCGCGGAAAAAAATCCAAGATGGCGGCAAAACCTAAATGGCCAATCTTGAAATTTGCTCTTTTTTCATCCAAAAAAATAATATTTGTTCAAATTTGTGTTGAAAATACTAGAAAATTGTCATTTTCATAACCTGGCATAATAATATTCCAATTTTCATCAACATATCAATGATTTTATGACTTAAAGCGGGTATATACGATTTTTTATATTTGTTTAATTGTAATATATTGATAAAATATGTTACAAAAACACAAAATAGGCAAGAAAAATTATACATTAAAGCCGAATTTCATAAAAATGCAGCAAAGACAAATTAGCGCCCCGAGCCGATAGTGACGTACATATTTTCCTACAATAATCGAAGCATTCGTCTTTGTATTATAAACCGTTAAACTACGAGGGGTGTTCCAGAAGTTCGTGGATTTTCGCTATAACTTATTAGTTTGCTGGTAAAAGTCAATGAAATTTACATATTATACAAACCAATTATCACGGACTTTATATATAAGCTAAAAATGCATGAATTCCATAAAGCGCGTTTGAAACGCGTTGCCATAGAGACCTCAGTAACGACATGCGGCGCACGCGTGTATTTTATTATAAGTATGAGCGTTACGCGAATTTAAATTTGGTTTAAATGTCGTTGATACACAGAATTTACGGCAAATTTCACGTTACAGCGCCTAAGTCCTCCTTACAGCCCGGATTTGGCCCCTATGGAGTTCCGCGTCTTCCCGGAAGTTAAATCACAGTTGCGCGGTATTCGCTTTGCAAGTAAACAGGAACTTACAGTTGCAGCAAATCGAATCGTGTCGTCTTTTGACACTGACTGGTATAGAGACACTTTTGACAAGTGGATTTCCCGACACATAAAGTGCATTCGCGTTGGAGGTGATTATGTGGAAAAGATTTGACAGTTGTTAACTTCATAACGTCATTGACGTTGAACAGAAACGTTACACGTGCGTCGGTGTGCGCATTGTGCACATGTTTAAATCTCTGATATATATTTATTGTTTTATGTATTTCCATGATATTTGGAGAGTATATTTGGAAAGGACGAAATATTCTTAACATGCTATTTGTTTGTCCATTTATGTTACCAAATGAAAGTTATAGCGAAAATCCACGAACTTCTGGAACACCCCTCGTAAGTTTAAATGCACATCGTACATGTATGGTATACATGCTGGCGAATTCGGCTGTACAGCCGTTTTCAATTTCAGAATTAAATATCTGGCCTATTTTGCATTTTTCGACACATGTTCTTCTTAACTTTTATTTTAATTTATATTGAAATATATATATAATAAGTTTTTTACACAGTTTATATAAATTCATAAATATTTGACAAAATCGTATATACCCGCTTTAACAACTTTTATTAAAAATCCATGGCGGCCATTTTGGGCGTCTTTATGGAGGCCATCTTGGATTTTTTTTGCCAAAAAGGCGTAAATTTTCTGAAAGCTGAAACGCAAAAAAACATTTTGATGTATGTTGTTATAAGTAAATTTTGAAAATTAAGTGGTTCCGGACTACAATAATTAAGAAATCCCTAGAATTTTCTTCATTTGGCTGCCATAATAACCTAACGTTTCAACAGACAATTTATCTCTTAAAATACTTACCGGTACACGTCTTATCTTAAAAATGTCATAACTCGGAAACTACTTATCCGATTTTCAAATTTTTTAGACTGATGCAATTGTTAAACATTACCCTTCTTAGAAATATGAATAAAATAACAAGGAAACTTCAAACTCATAAACCCCCTGAACACCCTAATGTTAGTGTTCTGTTACACAGGTGTGTGATTTAAGAACCACCTCAGGGGATGAAAATGTCCTACCCCCACCCCACCCCTTTCTCTTACATGGCGAAACTCTTCATTTTGATACAGATCCAGCAAAGTTAGTAACTTTTTGTAAAATAAATTTGACATTGATAAGGAGGAAATCACCTGAAAGCAGGAAAATCACACCCCTGTTTATAAAATTATTGGATGCACACAATAATTTGACTTTTGATAAGAGTTTATGTAGTTTCATTGTTTGCTATGTCGACCACTAGTACAACTAGTAGGGCTTTATCAACATAGCAAAACAACTTTGGACCCTTAGCAAACATGAAGATACATGTAAAATATTCCAGCGATTTTCACATAAAGAATAGAAATATGTTTCAGACAATGATGTTCTCACAACAAAGGTTTGGGCAGGTTGAAATTTACTATACACGTACAGTTTACAAAAGACACAGGGCCATAATTCAGCAAAAACTGTTCCAAGTCACTACATGTACCGGTTTTCCTTTCTTTATGATCATGATACACATTTATAAGGTCATCAACTGTGAACTTTTGAGCAAGATTCAACCAGTAGTTAAGAGGAGTTCATTTTGGAGCTTAAAATTCTGAAGTAGAAATCCAGACATCGGACCATAATTCAACCAAAGCTCATCTTAGCTCAAATTCCATTTTTACAAAGAGCATCACATTATTGTAGTATAACTGAACAAGTTTGAGAGAGATCCACCCAGCATCTAAAGAGAAGTCGAAAACACAAAATGTTGGGACTACCAGTATTATTCAGTAGAAAAACCTACAAAAGGTCATAATTCTGCCCCAAATTATTGTAGCCTTATTTTCTTTCTTTACAATTTCTTAGCATTTAAGTCATGCAACTGTTCAAAGTTTAAGCGAATCCGACCAGAAGTTACGCTGAAAGTATTCAGAGATGTATCAAAGCATTGGGCTGACAAATGACAGATGAAAATATCTATTAACAAATTATTTTTTAAATACATTTTGAGGAACATGGGTGTCACCCTAAATAACCTTTTTTAATATTCTGAATATGAAAGTTAAGAAATAGTTTAATTCCTAATGGACTCCTTCATAAAGATAAAGTATATACATTTAATTATATCATTGTATACAAAAAACAAAAGTCAGAAATAAAAAGTCAAACTTTTTTATATGAACAAATTTTAATACAGTAATTTCATTGACATATTTGTACAATACCATGAAACAGACATAACTGTTTTTACAGCAATGTTTGAAAATGTTGCTTCTGCTTAACATTTCTAAATACGACTTGGATACTTTTTTGCACTAAATCCTTTATACAAACTAATTTCACATTGGAAAGCAGGTGAGCTTAAATTGTAACATGTGTCTCAGTACAATAAGCACATGAACAATAACAGAAAACAATATTACTCATTATAGAGCATTACTATTTGTTTGTAGTCACACAATGCCAATGCAATCATATTGATTTAAAATCATCCATAAATTCATTTAACATAATTCATTGTATAAACAAATGCAGTAATTACATGTCAATTTAACACGTAATGACATATGCACACCCTATGTATCACAACCTTTAAAATCTATTATTTACAAAAAATAAATATGTTGACATCATGTCTACACAGGAGTTATACCAATTAATTACAGTGTAACCATACACTTTTGATGTATACAAATTTAAATAATGTGAACTTCTAAAATTTGCCACTTCAGGCACACATATTTTGTGTGTGCTTTTCCACTATGGACAAAAATATAACATAATTTAAATAAATACTTTATATGTACAATTGTGTTTAAACATAAAATAAATTATGCTTTGTTGTGTAGTATTGCACAAACATATGGAATTCATAAATAAAAGAATTAAAATAAAGCATCACAGACAACAGAAAAACATACAAAGGTAGAATTGTATGTAACTCAAACAACATCAATAAAATAAACATTATCACAAAAAAATAGTATGGCCTATAGATTAATATTGTATCAACATTATCATTGCCAACCAGTTATAGTTTAACATCAAACATGGCATTAAAAACACATTCATCACCTGCTTGGTAATTGCTAACTGATGAACCATAGGAAGCATTTTTAAATTAAATTCAGAAATTAAACTAACATACTGTTAATACAACAGTGATTATACCATGTTTATTGATGCAAAAAAACAACATTTTAGGCATAATTGTGTTTAAGAATATGAGGGGGAAAAAAAGTATACAAAGAAAACTTAATGGAATCGTTATATTTTTGAGACAGGCTCGTATGATTTTCAACATTTCAATAAAACATTACTCTAGTATCACCAAACACTCCACACAAACTGGAATGTACATGAATGGTGATCTAATTTTGCACCTAATGAACACTTCTGAGAAGAAAATACAAATTCAGAAAAAAATGACTAGAGAAGTTAAGCCATTTGTTAACACCATTTAATAACCAACATGACAGAAAGATTATTTGTAACATCAATTTATTTTTCTTTCTATTGACATATAAGAAAAGCATTTGGTGCTTTGTTAAAAATGGAATTGGTTTAAAATGTACCAAATAATAAATTATCATTGCTCATTTCATACAATAAAACACACTTCAGTTCAAAAATTAAACAATCATACTGCAACTTTTGGCTCAATGGTACAAATGGCCGAGCCTCCCGCTATGGAAAGGGAGTTGAATCCAAGTGCGTAAAGTGTTGTCCCAGATTAGCCTGTGCAGTCCGGACAAAACTTTCCGCCTAAACTGGATTTTCGCTAAGAGGACAATACCTTTAAACTGAATATGCATATAATCGGAAAGGGTTGTTCCTGATTAGCCTGTGCAAACTGCACAGGCTAATCTGGAACGACACTTTCCGCACATGCATTTAACCCCCTTTTCTTAGAGCTAGGCTCATTTGTTTAACAAAAGCAGGGTACTTTTAAAAGCAACACACTGTGTGTACATTACAAGTCATTTCACACATCAAAAACCCATTAATGGCTAGAAGCGAGCTCGTAACAATAAGTTACATCTTTTTGTCTATATAAGGCTAAACTTATTATAATAAAATAACAAAGAATGATTTGCAATGCAAATTTCATACATTTTCTTCTGCACTTCCAATTAAAGCATTTCAAATTAATCCATGTGCATCACCACAGAAGAAATACAGTTACCAGTACTGAACAGAACAGAACATATCTTTATTTTGGTTCACAGGTCACATAATACATATATTTTAACTACAGGTGAGCTTATAGTTCACAAAAAACAATTCACAAAACAAAGGTTAGAAAAATCAACAATGAAGCTATTATCTTTATCAATAAAAAGTTGTTGTTGTTTTTTATCTTTCAGGTATTTCAGATTACATTGCAGTATTAACCTTGAATTCCGTTGGAAAAAGCTATTAGAAACCGAGTTTTTTATTCTATTTTAACATTATTTGAGTCATAAATGGGTTGTATTCACCCTATGCACAATTTTACAAGGCAGGCTTAGACAATGTAGGTGGGTTACCAGAACCAAGTACAAGAAGCCAATGGAAACATATACTTTGAAAAAGGTGCAGGGAAAATACCAACTATACAAGTATTGATCAGTACACCTTAAATTATAATGATATAATGATAATAATGCAACATATTAATGAAAATGCACCAAAAGTGCATAATCATAATCCAAAAACAATCAACAGGAAAATTTGAAAATTAAAAAATTATTTTTCAATAAAAAAAATTCAACACAACATAAAATCCTTAACAAAAACATAGCCAAACTTGCCAGGTATTGCACTCTAGATTTCAAACAATCAATAAAATAAAAACATAAATACCCGGTACATCTGAACTCATTGTAAAATTTGTTCAGGTTTAAGAAATAAAGCGTGTTGCATACAACACAACAAAAGAGTTATATCCCTAAATAACAAATCAATCAGAGACGTAGACGTTATCTACATCTCTGATTCAATTGTGTACGCTGAAACTTATCTGTTTATCATTTACAGAATTGGTAATCAGTGTCTTGAACACATTTCATATACCGATATATGTTGCTGGAATTGTAAACACAAAATCTGAATAATGTGTAAAAGCAAGAAACCGTCGGAGACGGGTGATGCTCCCCAAAGTTTGTTTTTTTGTCACAATATTGCACTATATATTCAGATAAAAGGAAACGGCTAGTAGTTGGGGGGACAAGAATTGCACTATATGTACAGTTAATGGAAAATTTCAAAGGGCCATAACTCTGTGAAAAATCATCCAACCAGAACCGGCTGATAATATGCACATCTCCTCTTGGTAGTGAAGCTTCCCATAAGTTTAATTGAATTACGGTCATTCATTGCTGAAAAACAGCCCGGACAAAAATTGTGCACGGACGGAAACACGGACACATGCACAGACAGACGAAGCGGCGACTATATGCTCCCCTAAAAAAAATTGGGGGGAGCATAAAAATATTGTACTAAATTCAAAATTTAACAATCTAATAAAATTGTGTTAAAAATTTCCTCTAGTAATATGTTCAATTATTCAAAATAACTTCATAAAGTTTAACCCTTTCCCCCATAAGAAGCAAAGTGAAAATGGCTTTTGCAACCAGAATATAACCAGAACAGCCTGCGAGTAAACATGGTTTAATTCATGTGCGTAAAGTGTTGTCCCAGATTAGCCTGTGCAGTCTGCACATGCTAATCACAGACGACACTTTCCGCTTTTATAATTTTTTCGTTTACAGAGAGTCTCTTCTTAGCAAAAATCCAGTTTAGGCGTAAAGTGTAGTCCCTGATTAGCCTGTGCAGACTGCACAGGCTAATCTGGGACAACACTTTACGCACATGCATTAAACCCTTGTTTCCCAAATCAAGGTTCCAACGTGTTTCCTCCAGCAGAAGTGTGGTTATGGCTGCAATGTAATCGTGGGCAGTCACCTCAGTCGCTGTCATATTTACCGACCGCAGCCGGCCGAACCCTGGTCATGCCTAAGCTTTCTGTTTCCGAGCTATGGGGGATACAAAAAATAACCATCAACTTAACAGATGATAAAAGACTAACAGTTGTAGTGTAAAAGATATTTGAATGAATTTTATTTCCATCATTAACTAAAACTAACACAGTATTATCAAAGGCATTACTACTATGTTTCCTTCAATACATTTTACTTGTTTAATCACCCTATATTTATATATTTGTGCAGACTGCACAGACTAGTCTGGGAGGACACTTTATGCACATGCATGAAGCCCAGTTTTCCCAGAGTGAGGATCATTTGTATCAATTCAGTGACAAAGACAGGCCATATTTACCCATAATGCACCTCTTCGTCAGAATCATTCATCATGGACAAGCCTGGATTGTCTTTGAAGTGAGTTTCTGAAAGCACATCATGAATTTACTTTTCAACTAAAACTACAATATGTGCAAAGCGTGTAATAAAGATTATTTCTAATTCAACAAGAAAACAAACGTCTTCTTAATGCCGAGCTAAGCCTTTATTTGTCAGTCAGCATTCCGCTGAAACATGACTGGCATGTATGTGCCCCGACCCGGGATCGAACCCGCGACCTCTGGATTTCAGCAAGCGCCTTATCCACTGAGCTATGGAGGCACAAGAGCTGTGTTTGTGAAACACAATGCCCCCTACTGCGCTGCTTTGAAGCCCTATATTTGACCTTTGACCTTGAAGGATGACCTTGACTTTTCACCACTCAAAATGTGCAGCTCCATGAGATACACATGCATGCCAAATATCAAGTTGCTATCTTCAATATTGCAAGTGTATGACCAAGGTTAATGTTTTGGGACAGAATGACAGACAGAATGACAGACAGGCAAACAGGCCAAAAACAATATACCCCCCAATTGTCGATCCGGGGGCATAAAAATATGGGAAAAGATTTTAGGAAAGGGGCAAATAAATACCGTACCATAGTGTATTTCCTGTGAACAAATCTTGGTGAATGTATTTAGGGCATGAATTCAAACATTTATGAGTGAAATACGCCCACACTGGTACAATTATCTGTAACGGTGGCACTTACATTGATATATTACCACCAAACACATGCTGACTTGAGTCTGGTGTGAAGATTTGAGCTTCACTCTGGAAAAAAGAGGCTTAATGCATGTGTGTTTAGTTAGTGTAATCCCAGATTAGCCTGTGTAGTTTGCACAGGCTAATCAGGCAAGACACTTTCTGTCTAGACTGGATTTTCATTAAGAAGAGACTTACTTCAAACTAAAAATTCAATTTTAGTGTAAAGTGTAATCTCTGATTAGCCAGTGCAACTTAAGGGGCTAGTTTGGGACCAAACTTACGTCCATGCATTAAGCCCTGTTTTCCCAGAACAAGGCTCCTTAAATATTTTCACAGATTTTAACTAGTTATTTACAGATGAGACCAAATAATATATCCTTACAATCGAATCTTATAACGTTTTCTTTATGAGGAATCTAGTTTATATTATCACATCTTTTCGTTACATCACCATAGATTGTAGCTTTTGTGTTTGCATTAAAAACAGAGAATTAAATGGGAATTTCGACTATCGGCTGATTTTGAGCTTGTTGTTAATACTAATCTCTTTCTTTGTACATACTGCAATGTATTGTTGCAGTATTGTGTTGAGACATCATATACCATCATTTTATCATACAGATTTGTCAATTTTTTTCATACCATAAATTCAATGGAAGTATACTTTTTCTCTCAAATGTGTTAAGTGGCATGCATACAAGAGCTTATCTTGAGCGTTTATAAAAACAATAAACTTTATTTATAACTTACCAAACACTGCATTATTCGTTGGCGAATACACAAACGCCATGGTGAACATGTAAATGTTAAGGAGACCATAGAATGCGACAAACTCGGCTGAGTTCTTGTAATGGGAAGACAACTCTGCTACAAAATTGTCCTGCAACGCAGCTCTCCCAAACTTTAATACTGTGATGGTTATACTGATGGAGAGCACTATAAGCATCAGCAATGTCATAAACTTCAGTCGCAGATCTGCAAGGGAAATAATGGTAGGGAACATTGATGTTTAAACACTCATATCTGCTAGGGGCAAAGCATTTTACTAGCACCAATATCTAACACAGCACATATGCATTTGCATTGTATTTACAGGCAAACACTGTCCAAACAAGGTAAACATGTTTCCTCATTTTTCTGATAAAGTAGACAATCTATGTACAATGATGTCATTATTTTCATTTCATGACATCATTTGATGTTATTATTATTTTTCTGCCTTTTGTTTTGTTCATTTTCAAAATTATGACAGATACCTAAGGAAATAATAGGATAAATAGAGTACCAAATAATTGTTGAATACAGATAGGTTTATTTGCTCAGACAGCTCTAAAATATTAACCATTCGGTTAAGGCTGGATTTTCAAGTTGTCAAAGCCACGCCAAAAAAAGCTTACCCATATTCAAAACCTTGTAATCTCTATATTGTCTTCAATTGCTTTAAACCCTTCCCCACTCAGAAGTAAAGTGAATTGACTATATGCAACCAGCATTAAACCAAAAAAGCCTGCAAAAAATTGCAGTCTGTTTGGGTTTTATGCTATTTGCCGCTCAACAGTATCGTTCTGAGGTTTGGAAGTGTGTACCTGAGTGGTAAAGGGTTAACCAACTTACCAAAGTATGGCATGGAGCGGAGTTCCGTATAGGCTCTCACGAGCAGGAAAAGAAGGTACAGCAGATACACCCCTCCCACGATGAAGAAGAATATCTTGAATCCCTGTCAATCAGCAAAACAATGGAGCCTCGTTCTGGGAAGACTGGGCTTAATGCATGTGCTACAGTTTTGTTGCATATAAGCATGTGCAGTCTGCACAGTCTAATCAGGGACGACACTTTCTGCCTAAACTGATTTTTTGTTTATAAGAGACTTTCTTTAAACAAAAAAACTCTATAAAAGCGTTAAGTGTCGTACCTGATCAGCCGGTGCAGACTGCAAAGGCTTCACACACATGCATGAAGCCCAATGTCCCCAGAACAAGGCTAAATTAGCAAGCATTTGTTTAAATGTTTCATCTTTAAATATTTCATATTTGTATGCCATAGAGTGAATCAACATCAAAATGATAAAGTTAAATATTGTAAATATCCATTAAAAATAGTTTACTTCTATTAAAGGTTTAACTAGGTTTTATGTCAAAGTTAATTAAACTGCAATTGGTATATATTAGGGATGGCAACAGTTAATCGGTTAACCGGTTATCCGTTTCTTAAGGAGGTTAACCGATTACAAAATTAATATTCGGTTACTCTTTCAGAAAACGCATTTTTTTGTTGAACGAAATAAATGCTAAATTCGTTAGTTTTGTTTTACTTCATTTCACTGTATTGGCTAATCCGCTAATCTGATCGCAAATTATCGGCAATTACCACCCCGTGATGCCCCCCTGTGGATATAAAAGCGATTAGAGTTGTTAACCAACGGGGTGCAGCGGATTCATGAGCAGGCACACAAGCAATTAGCTCCTACTCTGCAGTGTGTTTACAGTCTTTACAGTCTATTGTGTTTCAATTATTCAAATATTGATAAATTTAAATTATAAACCGACCAATTAGGCTTGTCAATTAGCACATTTGACTGCGATATGTCCTTTTTTTTATAAATAGTACATCAACGTGAATATTCAGTATAAAGTCTGTCGAACTTGTTCAGATAGCACGTATTTAAAAAGTAAAGCTACAATCTATAACCATGTCTCTATCATCAGATGCCTGGAAATTTTTCAAACGGGCTGCTGACAAGAAATCAGCTACATGCATACTATGCCCAACGACACTGTCGTTGCATGGGGGTACATCCAATCTCCGTAATCACATGAGATTTAAACACCCCGCTGAATTTCGATGTGAGCCATCTGCAGTAAATCAGACATCACTGGACTGCTATGTAAATACTCCGAAAAAGATGACTGGCTCAGAAAGCGAGTCAATTACAAGCGCTATCGTTGACATGGTGGTCAAGGACTATGTTCCTCTGTCCATAGTAGAGGCAGAGGGATTCCGGAACTTAATGAAGACTGCAACACCCAACTACAGCATGCCATCCAGGAACACCATCCGAGCGCGCATCAACAAATGCTATGGGGATGAAAAGGCCCGTCTCGTAGAGAGACTTAAGAACATCTCCGGAGCGGCGATCACAACTGACACGTTGACGTCAACGTCGTGTGAAAGTTTCATCACCGTCACGGAACACCATATAACAGATGACTGGGAGATGGATGCCAACGTGCTGCTGACAAGAGCTATGCCGGAACGCCACACGGGAACTAATCTAGCCAACAGACTCAAAGAGTGTGTGTCCGAATTTGAATTGACTGGCAAAATAAACGCGTGTGTTCACGACAATGCCCGCAACATGGAAGCTGCAGGTGCCATATGTGAGGAATGGACTGACATTGGGTGTTTTGGACACACATTCCAACTGTGTATCAAACCTGTTTTTGGTATACCGCATGTATCCAAGACTGTATCCAGATGCCGGAAACTAGTTGGGCATTTTAAACACTCCACCACAGTCAGCGCAGAAGTTAAACGAAGACAGTCACTCCTCAATGTACCGCAGCATGAACTTGTGCAGGATGTAATCACACGTTTGAATTCAACGCAGGCAATGCTAGAAAGATTGTATGAGCAGCGGCGCGTTATTATGGACATAATGCTGGACGAAAACGTCACCAAAAAGGCTGATACCGGTATGCTCTTGAAAGATGAGGAATGGGACACTATCCGTGATTTGTCAGTGTTGCTAAAGCACTTTGCAGACACATCGACATACTTATGTGAAGAACGTGATGTGTCTTGCTCTGATACATATCCTATTATATGTTCGCTATTGAGCACTGTCCTGCCACCAACTGCAGAAGAGAGCACCACGATCAAGAAGGCGAAGGAGTTATTGCGTGAGCAGCTCATTACGATGTTTCAGCCATACTCTCAGAAAACTGCCACCTCACTGCTAATTCTAGCGTCACTCCTCGACATCCACCACAAAACACTTGGGTTCATTGAAAGTGACATGAAGAATGCAGCAATCGAGGCGCTAGAAAATCTTTTAGACGAACTCCCCCTCAAGACGCACACAGAAAACAGTGCCGAATGTAAACCTGCCCCATCGAAACGCCGGAGCTGGCATTCATGATTGCCAACCCTGCCAAGAAACAGACGGATGAGCTAAAGTCATACCTCCTTGAACCACAAGATGAAGAAGGCGACCCACTCGACTGGTGGAAAGCACATGAAAATCGGTTCCCAAGAATAGCCCGAATCGCGAAGAAGATTCTTGCTTTTCCCGCTACATCCGTCCCATCTGAGCGTATCTTCTCAACGGCTGGCATACTGATCAACAAGCTACGAAACAGGCTAGCCGCAGATCTCAAAGACCACATCATATTTTTGAACAAGAACGTTGTGCCAGCATACAGTGACGAGTGTGAGGACATGTGAGTTATAAAGGTGGTAAAGGATTCATGTTGAAAGTGCTATATGCCTGTTGTTGTTGTTTTATCCAGAACTTTGTTCGCAATACTTGCATATTATTTTGGTGTATGCTTTCATATTCACTTTCATGCAATAAATTGTAATGATTAACATTCGAACATGTGAACTACGATTTATTATGATGAATCAAATGAATGAAAAAAAAAAAATGAACATTTGTGTTTGTTTGTTGTCTTTATTGCATTAACACATGATATGTCACAATTTACACGTGCCGTGAAGTATGCCATTGTTTTGACTACCATTTCTTGATAAAATCAATAAAGCGTGACACTGATTACACCCGATCACTGTTGTTTTAACAACTATTGCAAACTTTTACGCTTTGCCCGTTGCAAAATATATTTACGCTAATTGACAACTGTTATTAATCGGCAAACTGTTAATGCATGTAATTCTTAAAGGATAATGGGTGTAAATAAAACACAACACAATTCAAATTCTGCACTAGCTTTTATTGATCGAGATGTAGAACAATAATTATGTGTAAATGACATGAAGCTAATATTACAACAAAGAAATATCACAGTTCACCGACAAGCACATAAAAAATTGTTTATAAACTCGTACGTTTTTCGGATGTTGTTTTTTTATGTGGTACAAAGACAGGCGGTTAACCAGTTAACCGCTCGAATATCAAAACAGGTTAACCGCTTACGGATTTGCCTAGGTTTGCCATCCCTAGTATATATAAAACAAGAGCACCGCATAACGGGTGCCACGCTCGGCTGCGGTTGCAGTTGTGAATAAATGAAAGCTTGTCAGATTTTTTTTTTTTTTTTTAGAGGTCACAGTGACCTTGACCTTTCACCTAGTGACCCAAAAATGGGTGTGGCATGTAGAACTCATCAAGGTGCAGCTACATATGAAGTTTCAAAGTTGTAGGTTGGCGCACTTCTAAGGTTTAGCACGACGCGGATGGCGGATGCTGGCTATGACAATACCTCGGGTTTTCCTCGAAAACAGCCGAGCTAAAAACACAGTTATATAACAAAAAACAATGTATAATTGAGCTGTTATTAATTAAAACACTCACAACCTGATTTTTCTATTATCTAATAACAAGAGGGCCATGATAGCCCTGTATCGCTCCACTGCTGAAAAAAAGTCTGAAACAAATATTCTCGGCATGTGCAAATACTTAAATATAGGCCTTATTTAAGCACATGTACACTTTTGTGATCCCCTGGGCTGGGTCAAATTTAACCCCAGGGGATAATTTGAGCAAACTTTGTAGAGGACTACTATATCTCACTACATACAAAATGTGGTAGCCCTAGGTCCTTGAGTTTAAAAGTTTTCACAAAATAAGCAAGATATTAGCGTTTATAATGTTCAATTTTGTGACGTGCGGGTCAGGGTCAAATTTGACCCAAAAGGCATAATTTGAACAAACTTGGTAGAGGACTATAAGATGTTACTGCATACCAAATTTGGTAGCCATAGTTCGAATGGTTTTAGACAAGAAGTTTTTAAAGATTTCACAAAATAGGCGCTTTATAAGCGTTTATTCAATTTTGTGACCCCCCGGGGCAGGGTCAAAGTTGACCCCAGAGGCATAATTTAAAGAAATTTGGTAGAGGCTTATTAGATGTCACTACATACCAAATTTGGTAGCCCTATGCCCAATGGTTATGGACAAAAAGATTTTTAAAGTTTTCACAAAATAGGCCCCATATAAGCGTATGTTCAGTTTTGTGACCTCCTGGGCAGGGTCATATTTGACCCAAGGGGCATAATTTGAACAAACTTGGTAGAGAACTATTAGATGTCACTACATACCAAATTTGGTAGCCCTATGCCTTATGGTTAAGGACAGGAAGATTTTTAAAGTTTTCACAAAATAGGCACTATAAAAGTATATAATCGATTTTGTGGCCCCCAGGGCAGGGTCAAATTTGACCCCTGGGGCATAATTTGAACAAACTAAGTAGAGGACTATACAATGTCACTAGGAACCAAATTGTGAAGCCCTAGACCTAATGGTTATGGACAAGAATTTTTTTTAAGTTTTCACAAAATAGGCATTATATAAGCATATGTTCAATTTTGTGACCCCCGGGGCAGGGTCAAATTTGACCCCAGGGATAAAATTTGAACACATTTGGTAGAGGACTCTTAGATGTCACTACATACCAAATTTGGTAGCCCTAGGCCGGATGGTTATGGACAAAAAGATTTGTGAAGTTTTCACAAAATAGGACTTATATAAGCATATGTTCAATTTTGTGACCCCCCAGGGCAGGGTCAAATTTGACCCCAGGGATAAAATTTGAACAAATTTGGTAGAGGACTATTACATGTCACTACATACCAAATTTGGTAGCCCTATGCCATACGGTTATGGACCAGAAGATTTATTAAGTTTTCCCACAATAGGCCTTATATAAGCATATGTTCAATTTTGTGACCCTCGGGGCAGGATCAAACTTTACTCCAGGGGCATAATTTGAACAAACTTGGTAGAGGACTATAAGATGTCACTACATACCAAATTTGGTAGCCCTAGGCCCAATGGTTATGGACAGAAAGATTTTTTTAAGTTTTCACAAAATAATCACTTTATAAGCATATATTCAATTTTGTGACCCCCGGGGCAGTTTCAAATTTGACCCCAGGGGCATAATTTCAACAAGCTAAGAAGAGAACTATTACATGTCACAACATACCAAATTTGGTAGCCCTATGCCATACGGTTATGGACAGAAGATTTTTAAAGTTTTCACAAAAAGGCCTTATATAAGGATGTGTTCAATTTTGTGACCCTCGGGGCAGGGTCAAACTTGACCCCAGGGGCATAATACAAACTTGGTAGAGGACTATAAGATGCCACTACATTCCAAATTTAGTAGCCCTAGGCCCAATGGTTATGGACGAGAGTTTTGTAAAGTTTTCACAAAATAGGCACTATATAAGCATATGTTCAATTTTGTGACCCCCAGGGCAGGGTCAAATTTGACCCCAGGGGCATAATTTGAACAAATTTGGTAGAGGACTATTAGATGTCTCTACATACCAAATTTGATAGCCCTAGACCCGATGGATATGGACGAGAGATTTTTAAAGTTTTCACAAAATAGGCCTTATATAAGCAAATTTTCAATTTTGTGACCCACAGGGCAGGGTCAAAATTGACCCCAAGGGCATAATTTGAACAAATTTGAAAGAGGTTCACCTCAGGAACATTCCTGAGAAATTTCATCAGAATTGCACCAGTAGTTTAGGAGAAGAAGATGTTTAAAGGAAAAGTTAACGCACGCATGCACGGACGGACGCACGATGGACACAGGACCATGACATAAGCCCCGCTGGCCTCTGGCCAGTGGAGCTAAAAACCAGTATTTGACAGTACTGCAAGCAATACAGGAGTCCAAGTAACCACGTTTCATTCAATAACCTTAATACATTTTTGAGAAATAAAATTACCATTTTTTGCTGATGGATGGACTTATTGAAAGACAGAGGGAAAGACAGACATAGTGGATGGAGGGTAATCATGAAAATCCCGTAAGAAGAAAACTAAAATTAAGGGTTGGTTAAACAAGACTGACCAATAGACAATTATGTACAGAATTTGAAATCAGTAATAAACTCAGTTTGTGAGATGCAGAACCTTTGCTTCAGCTCTTGAGGATTGGGCACTTAACCCTCATGTTATGGGTACAGTTAGCATTCTTTATGGCATTCCAGAGCAGAGGGTTTTTTTATATCAAGAGAATTAAAACATCCTTGGGTGTGATCAGTTTGAAATTAATGGGAACTAGGTCGTGCTTCCAAAGCTGCCCTAAGCCAATCTCGCGTTCACTCGTACATGTTCCGATATCGTACATGTAGCTGGAAATTCACACAGAATATATTGTGACAAAAAAAACACTAAAAACAAGAATTTTGTATTCAATTGCGTTACATCTATGATACCAGACCACATCCATCATTAAAACTTTGGCTTTTGCTATAAGGAACATTGATTTTTATGTGATAACTTTATTTTTCAGAAATATTGCACGAAATATTATTTGATTTTGAGTGTTTAAGCGCTTTAATTAAAGCCAAGTTTTGCCAGATCGCGACTCATACGACATCATCACAGGGACATGTATTTCTTACCATGAAGTTGCTGGTGTCGAGCCTGTAGAAGTATGTGGGGTCCTGCAGCTCATTGTACTCCTGCCAGGATGAGAGCGTTACCGCGGAGATCCAGATCATGCCAACGATGAGCACCTTGAGGGAGTAGAACTTCCAGAATCGGCGGTCTGTCTGCAAACAATGTAAAACATGTCAGCCTCGCTCATGGTGTATCGTCCTAGATCAGCCTGTGCTAATGAACAAAACTTTCCACCTTAACTAGATTTTCATTAAAAAGAGACCTAATTTAAACCAAAAATACCAAAAAAGTGGTAAGTGTTGTCCGCACAGGATAATTATGGACAAAACTTCACTAACATGCATTATCAGAGACAGGCCCATATATTATTATACCAATAAATTGCATCAACTTCCAGTGTATATGGCCTGTTTGCATCTTTTGTGGTGATATCCGTACATTTAAAGGCTGCATGTGGCATCGAACATGTTTGTAAAACATATACACCTTAACTCCCTACTTGCAGCTAAGAGAATTTTAGATAATAAATGACCCTGTGACCTTGATCTTCCATCTTTTTATCTCAAAACTGATAGGTTTCAACCTATTCTCATAAATAACCCGCACATAATTTTTGATGATCCTACGTCAAAGATGTCTAGATATCCTCCAGAAACAAACTGGTCTCAGTTTTTATGTTATTAACCCCTGTTACCTTTATCATTGACCTCTTGAAAAGCACGAGTCTTCTTCCTTTAATCACCAGTAACCACAATTTTCTAAGGATCAACCGACCATGCCATTGTCCTGTAGGTACAAGGGAATGTAACCCCACTTCTTTGACCAATGGGCCATGATTATCCACAAAATATACCAGGCAGAGGATTAAAAATATGGATATTTTTAAAATGTGCTAACAAATAATATATTAAGACTTGTTCTGGGAAAAGTGCGATAAATGCATGTGCATAAAGTGTTGACCCTGATTAGCCTGTGCAGTAACACAGCCTTATCATGAAAAACATTTTCCTTCTAAACTGGACTTCCACTTAGAAGAGACTTTCTTCAAACAAAAAAACACACAATAAAAGTGGAAAGTGTTGTCCCTGATTAGCCTGTGCGGACTGCACTGGTTCAATCTGTGATGATGATAAGCACATGCATTAAACCCCGTTTTTCAAGAATGAGGCTCATATACAATTACAGACATTTCCCCCAGTACCTGTCTGACTCCATGGTAGATACACAGCCAGAACAGCAGCAGGGCACAGAGGAAGGTGGCCTGAAACAGTCCGTCCAGCATGCCCGGAATCCAGCTGTCAACAAGGAATCTCAGGGGGAACAGGGGGTCTGAAAGATAATTAATGTGGAGTAGTCAGCTGTCTACCAGGAAGGTCAGAGGGAACAGGGGATCTGAAAGACAAACACAAGTAGTGTAGACAGCTGTCCACCAGGAATTTCAGGGGAACACTGGGTCTAAAAGATAAACACAAGTGGTGAAGACAGCTGTCCACCAGGAATGTCAGGGGGAACCGTGGGTCTGAAAGATAAACACAAGTGGTGAAGACAGCTGTCCACCAGGAATGTCAGGGGGAACCGTGGGTCTGAAAGATAAACACAAGTGGTGAAGACAGCTGTCCACCAGGAATGTCAGGGGGAACCGTGGGTCTGAAAGATAAACACAAGTGGTGAAGACAGCTGTCCACCAGGAATGTCAGGGGGAACCGTGGGTCTGAAAGATAAACACAAGTGGTGAAGACAGCTGTCCACCAGGAATGTCAGGGGGAACCGTGGGTCTGAAAGATAAACACAAGTGGTGTAGACAGCTGTCCAACAGGAAAGTCAGAGGGAACAGTGGGTCTGAAAGATAAACAAAAGTGGTGTAGACAGCTGTCCAACAGGAAAGTCAGAGGGAACAGCCTGTCTGAAAGATAAACGCATGTGGTGTAGACAGCTGTCCACCAGCAATGTCAGAAGAACACAGTTGGTCTGAAAGATAAACACAAGTAGTGTAGACAGCTGTCCAACAGGAATGTCAGAGGGAACAGCCGGTCTGAAAGATAGACACAAGAGGTGTAGACAGCTGTCCACTAGGAATGTCAGGGGGAACAGGGGGTCTGAAAGGTTAACACATGTGGTGTAGACAGCTGTCCACCAGAAATGTCAGGGGGGACAGTGGGTCTGAAAGATAAACAAAAGTGGTGTAGACAGCTGTCCAACAGGAATGTCAGGGGGGACAGTGGGTCTGAAAGATAATCACAAGTGGTGAAGACAGCTGTCCACCAGGAATGTCAGGGGGGACAGTGGGTCTGAAAGATAAACACAAGTGGTGTAGACAGCTGTCCGCCAGGAATGTCAGGGGGAACCGTGGGTCTGAAAGATAAACACAAGTGGTTTCTAGCTGTCCAACAGGAATGTCAGAGGGAACAGTGGGTCTGAAAGATAAACAAAAGTGGTGTAGACAGCTGTCCAACAGGAATGTCAGGGGGGACAGTGGGTCTGAAAGATAAACACAAGTGGTGTAGACAGCTGTCCGCCAGGAATGTCAGAGAGAACAGGGGGTCTGAAAGATTAACACAAGTGGTGTAGACAGCTGTCCACCAGGAAAGTCAGAGGGAACAGGGGGTCTGAAAGATAAACACAAGTGGTGTAGACAGCTGTCCAACATGAATGTCAGAGGGAACAGGGGTTCTGAAAGATTAACACAAGTGGTGTAGACAGCTGTCCACCAGGAATGTCAGAGGGAACAGGGGGTTTTTAAGATACACACACAGGGTTTAGAACATGCTATAAACAAAGTATTTCATAAAAGAAGAAAGTGTCGTCCTTGACTAGCCTGTGCTCATCTGGGACAGCACTTTACAAACATCCATAAAAACCAGTGTTTCCAAAACGCTGCTCATTTTTTGTCTGATATATGCTGGTGATGAGAGCTTGCAAAATTAATTTTGCTGTGAAATGTTTTTACAAGTAAAAAACAAGTTGCGACTATAAATGTTTACCAAAACATTTTTATAATAAATTAAGTTTCAATTCATCGATGCAAAAAGCATATTTTCAGACTCTGATATGGAAAACTGGGCTTAATACATTTGCATTAAGTGTTGTCCAAGATTAGCCTGTGCAGTCCACACAGACCAATCAGGGACGACCATATCCACCAAAACTTGATTCTCATTTAGAAGAGACTTCCTATAAACAAAAAAATCCATAAAAATGTAAAGTTTCATCCCTGATTAGCCAGTTTAGGACTGCACAGGCTAATCAGGGGCAACACTTTACACACATGCATTATGCTTAAGTTTTCCAAGAACGCGTATTCAACACTATCACACAGACATCCAGAGCCTTACCATTATACAGAAGCTGCAGTGGCATCAGCACTGCCATCCACTTCTGTTCTATGGACCAGTCTTGCATAGTGAACTTCCTCAGGGAGTGGGAAAATAGGCACTAAAATAAGAAAGTTTTATAGGGTTAACTTCCAATATGAGTGGGTAAACGTGCATTAAAATAAGAAAGTATTACAGGGTGAACTCTCTTATTAAGTGGGCAAAAATGTACTAAAATAATAATGTATTATAGGGTTAGGTAACTTCTGCAGCCACTGGTGGGCAAACATGCACTAGAATAAGAAAGTATTACAGGGTAAACTTCCACAATAAGTGGGTAAACATGCAATAGATTAAGACATTATTATTGGATTAACTTCCACTGCAAGTGGGTAAACATGCAATAGAATAAGAAAGTATTATAGGGTAAACCTCCACTATGAGTGGGTAAACATGCACTGAAATAAGAAAGTATAGAACTTAAGGGTGAACTCCCTTATTGACTCAGAATATATGCACTTAAATTACTAAGTATCAAAAGGTCAAGAGGCATGTTTCAAAGGTCAAAAGGTGTGTTTCAAACGTCAAGAGACATGTTTGAAATATAAATGAATGATGCTGATTTCCCTCAGGCTATTCAAATTGTAAAAAAGTTCATAATGTTTATGTTCAAAAGCACTAAGTGGGAATGGATTCATTCTAACAACACTTTATATGAACCTACTTTACTTACTCTATTTACTACAGAGGTGTCACAAGCTTTTACATGTACCAACACTAAACAATTAATAATTACTCAACTGTTACTACATTACCAATTTCAATGCAATTTATTTTGTATACTTGCTGGTTAAAGTGTCGATTAGAAACCTTTTTTGCAAAGTTTTCTTGTTTTGTTTTTATTTGCAGAATGATGCATAAATTCACATGTTCCTGTGTCAACCTAGTAAAGTGAATATACAGAGTCATGCACCCCATCCCGTTCCCAGTACAAATAACAACTTTTCAAAACATAATTATCATAAGAATTTCAAAGCTACAAAAAATTTATCTCTAATCTTTGAATACAAATACTCACAGCTGCAATGAATGTGCAGGTCAGGAAAGTGAAGCGCAGCCAAATCTCCAGCTTTGTGAAGGAGGTGTTGTAAGACTTAAACTGAAATAGAACAAGCAAATTCGTTAAATTTATATCCCCCTCAAATTCCTTGCATTGCCGAACTATGTACACAACTGTAGAATTCTTCATTGATACACTTAATAAAGGTTTAATGAAACCTATAAAAGCTCAGCATTTACAAATCCAAAATGAAGTTGAATGTTTTTAAGTAACAAATGATGCTATTAAAAGGTGGTGTCATCAAAATATGGCATTTTAAGAAAGTTATTGTGCCCATTCATCTATCTGTGTATATATTCAGAATCAAGTTTAAATCTAATATACTCAAACAACAAGGGACTAATTGTCACAAAACCCGGTTTTCAATTTGAAAAAAAAAATCTGATTAAGGGAGACAATTTAAAATGTGCATTGTTACTGATTGTTCCTAGTTACCCCCCTTGTGTCAAATTCAATCTATTTTTAGTTGTGTCGACCTTGGCCTTGGAGATATCGACATAATTCTTTCTCATGACACACCGTCCAATGATTGTGAACAAATGTACCGAGTAATTTTAAATCTCACAATGAATGGCATAGTTATGGCCCGGACAAGATCATTTATGGCCATTTTTTACCTTTGAACTAAAAGTGTGACCTTGACCTTGGAGTTATTGGCGTAATTCTTTCCTGCGACACACCGTCCAATGATGGTGAACAAATGGGCAAAATGATTTTGAAATCTCACAATGAATGACATAGTTATGGCCTGGACAAGCTCATTCTGCCCGCCCGCCCGCCCACCCGCCGACATTCTCCAATCTAATTACCATTTTTTTCCTTTGGAAAATCTAGTTACAAATATATATAACATTTGACCTCACTGTGTGAACTTGACCCTAGAGAACTGAGACTTTCCTTTGACACACAGTCTTATTAAGGAGAACAATTGTAGAGAGTTTTTACAGAACCCCTTGATGCATAGTACAGTAATGGCTTAATTATTAATAATTCATTCAATTTGTGATCTTTTACCTCAATGTGTGATCTCAACCTTGCTCTAGAGTAATGGGTACCCAGATGATTCAGAACAACTGTGGTTAGTTTCATTGCTGTGGCAGTTATGATTTTGAGAAACAGCTCAAGACAGAAAAAAGCCTATGTTCAAAAAGTGCCATTACTCTGATATTGTTTGTGTCGCTATTTGATGTGCATCTTCCTCTTATCAATATACACACTCATACATGTACCAAGTTTCCATGAAATCTGCCAAATCAGTTCCAATATGTTTCCAGACACAAAAGTGTACTTATATTAAAGTCAAAAGGTGCCATAATTCTGATATTTGCAAATGGATTGACTTGCATCATTGTCTATTCATATATACAATTATACAAATTTTTAAACACAAGTTGACCAAGCTGTTCCAAGATATGGCTCCAGCAGTGCTCCAGCTAGGATTTGAAAAGGACAGGGGGGCTTTTTTGTCAAAAGGGCACTTTCGACGCGCAGTATTTTGTAAAAAGGGCAATTTCGACACGCAGTATTTTGTGAAAAGGGCACGTTCGAGCGCGCGTGTGTTTCTGGAATGCTTTCTATTGCATGTTAATTTATATGTTATAAATAATTGTATTATTCCCATTATTATTAAACCATTCAAATATAATGTCTACAATGAGGATTAAACTAATTACAATGTAATAAGAGATTTATGAATTATCATATGTAAAAAAAAAAAAAAAAAAAAAAAAAAAAAAAAAATTTTGAGGGGGGGGGGGGGCAGGACGGAGGCTCGGGGTGGCAGGGCGGAGGTTCGGGAGGGAAGGGCGCGGCGCCCTTCGATTTAGGCCTAGCTGGAACACTGCTCCAGACACAAAAGTGTTCTGGACGGACGAAAAGACAGATGGACAGAAAGCCTGACTGACAGACAATGCCAAACTATATCCCTCCGCCTTTGATGGGGATACCTAGAGCTTGCCTCAGAAGTAATAAATGCTTCCCTACACCAAATGTTGTAACACGTAACACGAAAATACAAATAAATTATAGAAATTCTAAAATAAACAAGAGCTGTCAGAGGACAGCGCGCTCAACTATTCGAGTGCTTGACAGTATAACGTAAGCCATCATGGGGAAAATGTTCATATTCAATAATTTATTAGACGATCTTTCAAAAATAAAAAAAGGAAAAATAAAAAATAAAAATGTGTGTGGGGGGGGGGGGGGGTAGGGGGGTTGAGAGGGGGGTATAATATGGGGTGTGGTCATATTATTAGACGATCTTTAAAAAATAAAAAAAAATAATAAAAAAATTGGGGGGGGGGGAGGTGGGGGGGGGGGGCAGGGATTCTGGGTTGGGGCATGGAGTTTTGTTTGGGTGGAATCCATTGTGGTATTCAGGTAAGTGTTGTTTTGTCAAAGTATTAATAAAATCTGATCATAAATAAAGAAGTTATGGCAATTTAAGCAAAATGTTCAATTATCTAAGTATAAAAGGGGCCATAATTCTGTCAAAATGCTTGATACAGTTGTCTGCTCTTGTTTATGGGTTGGGGTCATGTTGGTAAACAAGTATGCAAAATATGAAAGCAATATGTCAAGGGACACAGGAAATATTTGGGGTAGTACGCAAACTTTAACATAGATTTATCAATAATATGCATATTCTAAGTATAAAAGGGGCCATAATTCTGTCAAAATGCTTGATACAGTTGTCTGCTCTTGTTTATAGGTTGGGGTCATGATGGTAAACAAGTATGAAAAATATGAAAGCAATATGTCAAGGGACAATGAAAATAATTGGGGTAATACGAAAACTTTAACATTTGCACACTAACGCTAACGGAAACGGAAACGCCGACGCTGGGGTGAGTAGGATAGCTCCACTATATATATTTCATATATAATAGTCGAGCTAAAAAGGGAAAAACCTTTTTATGAATACTTGTGTAAATTGCTGATGCAAGAACTTAATAATTAAGCAAGAATGCGTGCATATTTGAATATTGTATAATTAATTGTGATTTACTTTTGTACTTTGTAACAAGTTTGTTTCTCAGCAAATCACTCAGAAATGTTCAAATCACTCATACTGGGGTTTATGTCATGCACATTTACAATTTAAGGTGATGACATTTCAGTTTAATCACTTGAGAAATATTGAATGAGAACAAACTTATCAACCATCAACAGAGTGACTCCAATAAACACCCTCTATGCAGAGCATAAAAAGTATCAAAACTAAATCTTAACAAACAATATCCACAAGAATTATTTTGATAGTACATGAAGGCTCTTAACCCTTTACCAGGTATATATATGTATTTTGATGTGTTTGAAGTCCCTCAGATAGTCAAATAAAATTAAAGACCTGTCTTACTAGATTCAAGTTTTAAAGGCTTCATTTCCAACCCTTATATAATGATGAGTAGCAAACAGCATAAAACCTGAACAGACTGCGAGTTACTCGCAGGCTGTTCTGGTTTTATGTTGTTTGCACAAAGCCATTTTCACTTTGCCTCTGAGTGGAAAAAGAATAAATCAAAATAGCTAATTATTGAGTCACTATTCTCCAACAAAAATAATCAGTGTAAAAATCAACACAATTGGGTTTTATGCCAAAAGAAGTAAACGCTTACATAGAAGACAATGTTCTCAATGTTGAAGTTAGTTTGCTGTACCAACCCCTCAAACCTGACGTTGATGATGTAGTAGTTGTAGTCAAGGTAACCGAGATGAAACAGAATCAGGTCACTACACTCCTGAAAGGAAACCAACTGGGTTATTAAAACAGTATATACACGAGCTTTTAAGAAATTATGTTATTTTTTGCATA
The DNA here is from genome assembly GCF_020536995.1 of Dreissena polymorpha. Lineage (NCBI taxonomy): Eukaryota > Metazoa > Mollusca > Bivalvia > Myida > Dreissenidae > Dreissena > Dreissena polymorpha. The sequence continues at coordinate 62,016,268 of NC_068366.1, read as the reverse complement.
ATTATTATGACATATTGACTAACTGTACGTTATTGAGCATTTAATTCTAAATATTACAAATAATACCAACTGGAACGAAATATCAAAGTTGTGGAATTCATGGTTACATGGAAAAACAGTTAGTTATTTATCATACAAGTCCATATAAATCATGTAACCCTTGGGGCATAGTAAGTTTTGACTCAAGGCATGATTTGAACAAACTTAGTAGAGGACCACTAGACAACATGACACACCCAATATTAGACCCCCGACATTTGCAGTTTTCCAGGAGAAGAGTTTATAAGTTATTTATTATATAAGCTTATAATATCATGTCACTCTTGGGTGTGGCCATTTTTGATGTTACAAGCCAAACATTATACCCCTTGGACTTTTTGCTTGAGAGAAGATTGTATAACACCAGAACACCATCCATCACAATAACTCATAATCAGCACATTGTGCTAAGGTGAGATCAAAATAATGCTGTAGAGTTATTTAGTACACTCTAGCCTGTACCTGCTGACAGGAAAGCAGTCTAGTCCTGTTGTGGGCCTTTCCATCCAGCCCCGGGTTATCTGACTGAACCAGACTGTCTTCAGTGACCTTTATGCCGCCTATGAGCACGCTCACAGTGAACGTCTGCTCTATCCTTGTACCTGGGGCAAGAAATCATGCTTTAAAGAACCGCTTTCTGGGAAATCAATGCTGAATGCATGAGTGTAGTGTATTCTCAGATTAGCCTGTGCAGTCCACACAGGCTAATCAGGGACAACACTTTCCATCCAAACTGGATTTCCATTTAGAAAACAGTTCCTTTTAACATAAAATATAATTAAAGAGGAGAGTGTTTTCCCTGATTAGCCAATGTGGACTCCAAAGGCGACACTTTACGCACATGCATTAGGCCAAGTTTTCAAAAGATAATAACAACAGTCAGAAGTAGTAGAAGTAGTAAAAATAGATCAATAAGTATGTCTGTTACAGGTCTATTTCCAACAAAATGGTATTCAAACAAGGGCTGTTTGTAAAACATGCATGCCCCCCATATGGGCTGTCCATTGTAGTGGCAGCCATTGTGTGAGTACGATTTTTGTCACTGTGACCTTGACCTTTGACCTAGTGACCTGAAAATCAATAGGGGTCATCTGCGAGTCAGGATCAATGTACCTATGAAGTGTCATGATCCTAGGCAAAAGCGTTCTTGAGTTATCATCCGAAAATCATTTTAATATTTCGGGTCAACGTGACCTTGACCTTTGACCTTGTGACCTCAAAATCAATAGGGGTCATCTGCGAGTCATGATCAATCTACCTATGAAGTTTCATGATCCTAGGCGTATGCGTTCTTGAGTTATCATCCGAAAACCATTTTACTATTTCAGGTCACCGTGACCTTGACCTTTGACCTAGTGACCTCAAAAACAATAGGGGTCATCTGCAAGTCATGATCAATCTACCCATGAAGTTTCATGATCCTAGGCGTATGCGTTCTTGAGTTATCATCCGGAAACCATTTTACTATTTCGGGTCACCGTGACCTTGACCTTTGACCTAGTGACCTCAAAATTGATAGGGGTCATCTGCGAGTCATGATCAATCTACCCATGAAGTTTCATGATCCTAGGCGTATGCGTTCTTGAGTTATCATCCGGAAACCATTTTACTATTTCGGGTCACCGTGACCTTGACATTTGACCTAGTGACCTCAAAATTGATAGGGGTCATCTGCGAGTCATGATCAATCTACCCATGAAGTTTCATTATCCTAGGCGTATGCGTTCTTGAGTTATCATCCGGAAACCATTTTACTATTTCGGGTCACCGTGACCTTGACCTTTGACCTAGTGACCTCAAAATCAATAGGGGTCATCTGCGAGTCATGATCAATCTACCCATGAAGTTTCATGATCCTAAGCGTATGCGTTCTTGAGTTATCATCCGGAAACCATTTTACTATTTCGGGTCACCGTGACCTTGACCTTTGACCTAGTGACCTCAAAATCAATAGGGGTCATCTGCGAGTCATGATCAATGTACCTATGAAGTTTCATGATCCTAGCCCCAAGCGTTCTTGAGTTATCATACGACAACCACCTGGTGGACAGACCAACTGACCGACCTACCGACCGACCGACCGACCGACCGACCGACATGAGCAAAGCAATATACCCCCTCTTCTTCGAAGGGGCGCATAAATATGTCACATTTTCAGAGCCAAAAAAAATCATTGGTATAATTACCAAAATTCATGAATAAAATTCCAACTTAACTCTTTAAAGCCTCTTGGTTTTTTGTAATTAAAAGAAAATAATCTGAAAAGACCTCTGAATGGCACATCATTTTACTGGGGTGAGCACATATATCTCAAACATATATGGGCCTTGCTGTGTGAAAATGGGGTTTGATGCATGCGCGTTAATTGTCCTCTCAGATTAGCCTGTGCAGATCTCACAGGCTAATCAGGGACAACACTTTCTGCCTAAACTGGATTTTTGCTAAGAAGAGAATTTCTTCAAATAAAAAATATCATAAAAGTGTCGTCCCTTATCAGCCTGTGCAGACTACACAGACTAATCTAGGACGACATTTTACGCATTAACCCCCCTTTTCACAAGGCAAGGCCCATAATTTTATAATCATATAGATCTATCCTGCACCAATTGGTCCTCACTAGTGTACCTTGCTTGTTGTCTGTCAGAATATGAGCAATAAGCCAGAGCTGCTGGTGGAAGGTGGACATGGGAGGTGACTTCAGAGCAAAGGGACCTGTCTGATGTAAAACATAACAGAGTGTTATTACCCTTTACCACTTAGATACGTATTTTGATGCATTTGCAGTCCCCAAGAACGATACATTTAATTACAGACCTTTCTTATTAGATTCAAGTTTTAAAGGCTTCATTTCCAACCCTTAGATACTTATGAGCAGCAAAAAGCATAAAACCGGAACAGACTGCGAGTTACTCGCAAGCTGTTCTGGTTTTATGCTGTTTGCACATAGCCTTTTTCGCTTTGTCTCTGAGTGGGAAAGGAATAAATGAGATTTGTTTACAATAAGGCTACTTGCTATAGTATAGGTGAAATATACAATTAAATGATAATTATTAGTCAACAAATATGAGAGATCAATTTCTACTTCAAATGACTTCAAATAAGGCGTTAACTACACAAATACAAGATAAGATAAACTTAAATATTATCCTTATGCTGCCTTCTTTATTCTGTCTAACTTTATTTAGCATCATCACAGTTTGCGCTATTCATGTTGTATTTTTTACAAATTCATATTGAAGTATTGATATATGAAATATGTTACTGTCAAATTTACCATGTATGCTTGTTTTCTGATGCTTGCATGTATATTTGATGAAATAAATATAGTTTAAACTAGGGATGGCATCCAATACCTATATCGGTATTCAAATATTCGCAAATCCATTCAATCGAATATACAAATATTCGCATAAAACGGCTGGATTGATTTAACAAACTCAGTTTGGTATCCAGTAGGGATATTAAATATAAATTGACACAGAAATGCAATTGAATATACAATTGTTGTGTTGAAGAAATAGAAAAAAAATGTAGCTTTATTGTCAAAACAAATTTGAACAAGAGCACCGCCTTGCGGGTGCAGACCGGTCATCTATTTTCTTTTTAAAGGTGAAGGGACTCTCAATTTCAATCACAAAGGAGGGAGGGGTGGAGTGAAGAGGGGTGTAAAGTGTGGGGGTGTGGACATTTATTACATTATCTTGCAAAAATGCAAAAAAAAATGAAAAAAAAAAAAATAATCGGGGGTGGGGTGGTGGGTGGGGGGGGGGTGGGTGGGGGGGGAGGGGATTCTTGGGTGCGATGGTTGGACGGTATTTCAAAAATAAAATAATAAAAATAAATATTTGTGTTTTTTAACCGTTTAAAAAAAAAAAAATTGGGGGGGTGGGGGGGGGGGGTATAAAGTGTGAGGGTGTGGTGGTCATTTGTGAGATGATCTGAAAAAAAAAAAATAGGGCGGGGGGAGGATTCGGGGAAGGGGGGGGGGAGGACACGGGGGATGGTTTGGGTGGAGTCTATTGTGGTATGTCAGGTAAGAGTAGTTTTGTCAAAGTATCAATCAAATCTTATCATAAATAAAGAAGTTATGGCAATTTTAGCAAAATTTATTAATTTGACCTTGAGAGTCAAGGTCATTCAAAGGTCAAGGTAAAATTCAACTTGCCAGGTACAGTAACCCCATGATAGCATGAAAGTATTTGAAGTTTGAAAGCAATAGCCTTGATACTTTAGAAGTAAAGTGCATCGAAACATAAAATTTAACCATATATTCAAAGTTACTAAGTCAAAAAATGGCCATAATTCCGTAAAAATGACAACCAGAGTTATACAACTTGTCCTTTTACTGTACCCTTATGATAGTTTGCGAGTGTTCCTAGTACGAAAGCAATATTTATGATACTTTAGGGGTAAGGTGGACCAAAACACAAAACTTAACCAAATTTTCAATTTTCTAAGTATAAAGGGCCCATAATTCCGTCCAAATGCCAGTCAGAGTTACATAACTTTGCCTGCACAGTCCCCTTATGATAGTTAATAAGTGTTGCAAGTATGAAAGCAATAGCTTTGATACTGTACGAATAAAGTGGACCTAAACACAAAACTTAACCAAATTTTCAATATTCTAAGTATAAAAAGGGCACATAATTCTGTCAAAATGCCAGTCAGAGTTACATAACTTTGCCTGCACAGTCCCCTTATGATAGTTAGTAAGTGTTGCAAATATGAAAGCTATAGCTTTGATACTTATGGAATAAAATGGACCTAAACACAAAATTTAACCAAAATTTTCAATTTTCTAAGTATAAAAAGGGCACATAATTCTGTCAAAATGCACGCCAGAGTTATCTAACTTTGCCTGCCCAGTCCCCTCATGATAGTAAGTAAGTGTACCAAGTTTGAATGCAATAGCATTGATACTTTCTGAGAAAAGTGGACCTAAACGCAAAACTTAACCGGACGCCGACGCCAAGGTGATGACAATAGCTCATAATTTTTTTTCAAAAAATAGATGAGCTAAAAAGCCTATTTAGGCAAAATATATCAGAAAAGAGTGAAACTTGTTCTGTGTTAACTTTAATTGTTTTGTCATTTATATCCATTTGCTGAATACGAGGCTGTTTATTAACGTTGCTATTACATAATTGTATCGCTGTCGGCTAATACTATGACCGATACTGTAATCCTGCACAAATACAATGTAGAAGGAAAAACATCATATCATAGAATTTTGTAACGATAGCATGTACGTTTATACAAAGAAACATATCAATAAGGGATGCAAAATACCAAAAATTTACTTTTTGAATTTATATCATTTGTTAAATTTGAGTAATTCACATATTTAAATGTCTACACAAACCGTGATCACAGAAACTAAATTATTCTTCGCCAGTCAATTGAAGCCAATAAATGGCACCGAATTGACGAACAACAGTTCGGGCCCTTTTTTAAAGTGTGTATATTGCATTGCGCAATTTGAGTAATTCACACATTTTAATGGCTGTTCATACTGTGATCACAGAAACTTAATTATTATTTGCCAGTCAATTGAAGCCGTTAATTGGCACCCCATTGACAAACAACAATTCGGGGCCTTTCTTTGAGTGTGTATATTGCATTGCGCAATCAACGCTGATACTGGCCACGTTATCAGTTTGACACGAAGAACATCACATCAAACATGTTAATCCCAAATGATTTCGGATGCCAATTAGTAAGCTGCTCACAAGTCATAAAATATTAGGGCAATTGGGTTTGAAAAACAGGGGCTGTTTGTAAAACATGCATGCCCCCCATATGGACTGTCAGTTGTAGTGGAAGCCATTGTGTGAATAAGTTTTTTGTCACTGTGACCTTGACCTTTGACCTAGTGACCTAAAAATCAATAGGGTACATCTGCCAGTCATGATCAACGTACCTATGAAGTTTCATGATCCTAGGCCTAATTTTTCTTGAGTTATCATCAGGAAACCATTTTACTGTTTCGAGTCACTGTGACCTTGACCTTTGACCTAGTGACCTGAAAATGTATAGGGGTCATCTGCCAGTCATGATCAATGTACCTATGAAGTTTCATGATCCTAGACGTAAGCATTCTTGAGTTTTCATCCAGACACCATTTTACTATTATGAGTCACTGTGACCTTGACCTTTGACCTAGTGACCTAAAAATCAATAGGGGTCATCTGCCAGTCATGATCAATGTACCTATGAAGTTTCATGATCCTAGGTGTAAGCATTCTTGAGTTATCATCCGGAAACCATTTTACTATTTCGAGTCACTGTGACCTTGACCTTTGACCTACAGACCTGAAAATCAATAGGGGTCATCTGCCAGTCATGATCAATGTACCTATGAAGTTTCATGATCCTAGGTGTAAGCATTCTTGAGTTATCATCCGGAAACCATTTTACTATTTCGAGTCACTGTGACCTTGACCTTTGACCTAGTGACCTGAAAATCAATAGGGGTCATCTGCCAGTCATGATCAATGTACCTATGAAGTTTCATGATCCTAGGCCTAAGCATTCTTGAGTTATCATCCGGAAACCATCTTACTATTTCGAGTCACTGTGACCTTGACCTTTGACCTTGTGACCTGAGAATCAATAGGGGTCATCTGCCAGTCATGATCAATCTACCTATGAAGTTTCATGATCCTAGGCCTAAACGTTCTTGAGTTATCATCCGGAAACCATCTGGTGGACGGACCGACGGACCGACTGACGGACGGACCAACCGATGTGCAAAACAATATACCCCCTCTTCTTCGAAGGGGAGCATTAAAAATAATAAACAAGAAACCGTCGGAGACGGGCGATGCTCCCCAAAGGTTTTTTTTTGTGACAATATTGCACTTTATATTCAGATAAAAGGAAACGTCTTGAGGGCACAGTAGTTGGGGGGGGGGGGGCCAATAATTTTTTTATAGAAAATTTCAAAAGGCCATAACTCTGTGAAAAATCATCCGACCAGAACCCGCTGATAATATGCACATCTCCTCTTGGTAGTGAAGCTTCCCAAAAAGTTTCATTGAATTCGGGTCATTAGTTGCTGAGAAATAGCCCAGACAAAAATTGTGCACGGACGGACGGACACACACACGCATGGACAGATGAAGCGGCGACTATGTGCTCCCCCCAAAATAAATTTTGGGGCAGCATAAAAAATTGCGAATATGAGAATATCAATTCTGTTATTCAAATACTGACCTTTCAATTGAATATTCAAATAATTTTGCCATCCCTAGTTTAAACGAAATTAAACATTAAAGTACCCATTAATGATAAATAAAAGCAAGCATTACCATCATGTTGACATTTGATTCCACTTGACCCAAGGAAGACAGATTGTAAGTTTCTGTCTCAATTATAGGTGGTCCTTGTAAGATAGAAATAAATTAAGATTATGATTAATGATACATGTATTGAACTTACTGAGAGAGAAAATAAAAACTGATCATTGTAAATAGCTTAGACATACTAAAGTAAACTGAAATCAAACAAATTATTTTAGCCGTGCTCTGGGAAAAAGGATGTGCATAAAGTGTTAAAGGCTAATCAAGACGACACTTTCTGCCTACAAAGGATTTGTGTTTAGATGAGACTTTCTATAAACAAAAAAATCCAAAAAAGCTGAAACTGTGATCCCTGATTAGCCTGAGCGACTGCACAGGCTAATCTGGGAAGACACTTTAGTCTTTATGCACATGCATTACACCCCATTGCCCAGAGTGAAGCTCGTATGTATGAATATGAATGAACTGTTATTATTAAGCATTACAGTTTTGTTAGCCACAGACTATGAAATGTAGGCAAATAAACATGGTATAAATGATTACCTGCGATGCCAATGAGAACTGTGATTCCAAAGCAAATAAAGAAGATAACGAACACCATCACAAACTGGCGCTTGTTCAGTGAATACAGCCTCATCTGGACTGATCTTAAAATAAAAAGCAAATATGTTTAATATAATATTTGCCGAAAAGTCTCTTCTATAGCTCAATTTTAATTATTGTTATATACCGTAATTACTCTATGTTTTCGGGCACTCTAAGTTTTCGGACACCCCTTTTTTTAGCAAAAATAATTATTTTTCGTGACTCTTAATTTTCGGACACACGAGTTTTCGTCCATAATTAATGTCTCTAAGTTTTCGGACAGTATATTTTACAGCGTTATTTTACCAAATTTCGGTCCTGTTTTTGATATCTAATGACACTTCGTTCAAGGGGTTTTACAACCAGATTAACATCTTAAAACATGGCAGGTGCATGCTTGAGGGCAACGGACCATTACATTTGCGTTATTGAATAAATAACCTTGTAAGCTGGTATTAAACAATGGTTTCGCCCGATAGTATAATAAGCGTTATGACAATAACCATGGGTAGTGCCAATTAACAGTTCAATTATCTACCGAAATTGTACCACCCCTTCTCAGTAAAATAACTGTGACAAATACTAAACGCTTCAAAGTGTGATGCACCCTATTGCAAGTTTAACGAACAATGGAAGGAGTTAGACAATAATTATTGGAAATGACCAAACAAAGAATTCATAGTTTGCTTTTTTAATGCGTTAATTACAGGTTCATACTAGCGAGTATCGGTACATCACATGCTCATCTTTGAACTCGTTGGTCAAAGTAAAACCTTGCAGTAACTTTCTGTCAAATAAATAAAGCATTTAAAATTATTTAAAATGCAGTGCAAAAATATATAACTGTAATTTTTACTATACGGCATGGTATTTTACAAACGCGTGCTATTACCGGTAGCCGTTGATACAATTGACGCTTTTTGCACACAATTGAATTTTCGACTCTAAGTTTTCAGACACCTGTATTTTGTGAATATTTTTCGTATCTAAGTTTTCGGACACGAAAAAAATTAATTATTTTTAAGTGTCCGAAAACATAGAGCAATTACGGTAAACATGGCAAATTGTTTCCGTGGAATTATGCTGGATAAAAACCAGCAACCTTGTCAACTCTGATGGTAGAGTTCCATGCTAGTGTTCAGGGTAAGTAAAATCCTGTAAAAGTAAAAAACCTTAAACAACCTCCGCCTAAAAAACCTAAAACTAATGAAGAGAAGCTTGAAGTACAGTAAAAAATTGAAAGGATAAGAAATAGTTTAGTAGATAGTATAGTTATCTTTTTTATAAATGCACAATAGATTGTGGATAGTCTGGAAAGTAAGTTAAAATTTAGGTAAAATAACATAGAAATTGTCCGACCACTTGAAATCTTGGAGGACCAGTAATTTCTGAAAGCTGGTGGTCCTTTGGGTCAGTAGGTAAAAAAGTTAGTGTCAAGCCCTGAGCTATATGGCTGATAAAAGGCATAGTTTACTGCTGTTTAGAGAAAAATTTGAGGAGTACCAAAAATCCAGTTTTAGAAGCAGAAAAAAATGGCCCAAATACCCATTATATTTGAAGATCATGTATTTTTACATCACCATATCTCCATATGTACATGAGCTATTCCACTTTGAATTTAGACTACACTTATATGTACTGCCTGAAGAAATTCAAACGTGGATGGAATGTGATTTCCCTTTTTAATCCTGTATTATCTTAGACATAGATTTTGGCTTCATGTACAGCACACAGTGAAATACAAATAAACTTTCCCTTAAGTTATGTCAAGTGCCAGGTCGTATGAAAACAACAACAGCAACATTAATAAACATGAAGGAATAGGTTTTTTTCCTGTTGCAGGTTTTATTGATAATAATTCAGGGCTTTTTTTCCTTTTTAGAGAATGGTTGTTTTTCACAAAGTTGAGAAGTTCACGACTCAATTTTTCTTACTTTAAAAAATGTGTGACTCTTCTTGTCACAATTTTGAATAGTTTGTGAGTCTTTTTTACACAATTTTGAACAGTTCGCGACTCATTTCTTCACAAAATGAGGGGGCGATGGGTGCTTCACAAAGAAGGGAAAAAAGCCCTGTAGTTGTATTGAATTTTATTTCACTTCCCATTAATTTACCTCGTTTTTGAACAAGAATCACTCTATTAAGCAAAAATCAGGAAAATTACCATGTTTTTTGTGTGGTTGGGAGGGGAGATTAGATATCATCCTGTGTACAACTTTCATAATTATGTAGACAAGTGCAAGGATCAGTAATGTTGAGCTTGCACCGGGCCACAGGTACTTGTATCAATGTCTCGTAGAGTCTCTGTACACTTTGTTGTGAAAGCAGCAACTCTATATTTAAGTAATACTTGAAAACAAAACTGTCCGAAATAAAACTATCCGGAAAATAAGCAACATTTTCTTAAGACGCTTATACATCGTCGTTAAGAAATGTTCGTGTTGCACGGTATATCCGTTCTAAAGTTAGCCTTACTGTTCAATTTCAGGAGCAACTGCCATGTTGTTATTTGCTAATAGGAACAGATAAAAAGAAAAATAATTATTTGTAAATAAACAGATGACGCCCAAGCAGACAGACTGGGTCTTTTCATTGCTTTCTATAACCAATAAATATATATTACATGTGCAGAACCAGTCAAGATATCGACTATTTACTACTAAATGTGTTTTTTTATGTCGTCTGCATGCATTTTTCTGATCAAGTCAACGGATTGAATCGAATGAAATATAATACTTTGGTGCAGAGGATATGCATGTTTATTGCATCACCATTATAAAGACAAAATCCACTGAATCGACAAGTTTATGTCTTCGCTGCCACATTCCCGATAAAAAAAAATCTGCAGAATTAATTATTAGACTACAGACTTTCCGAGTCTGTAGGAAGATGTGTAAAAACTGTCTCTAATTATTGATCACGTCTGCTCATCCCCAATACTAGAAGACTGCTTTGAGAAAACGACATATGTCTTTTTAATTTTTATGCGCCTCGTACGATCCATTTAATTAAAACAAACATGAATTATTAATGCGTCGACAGGCAGGTTTTTGAATATCAACCGAACGTAATCGAAAGTAAATGAGCCTCGGTATGGTAAAACTGTGCTAAATGTCGTCCCAGATCAGGTCTGCACAGGCTAATCTAGGACGACACTTTCTGCACATGCATTAAACCACGTTTTCACAAAGCGATTCTCAAATAGAGAATATGCGCGCTACTTTGTCCAAACAAACACATAGTATCGATATATTATAATCTAATGGCCATGTTTAATAATGTTGTTTACCGGTAAATACAATAATAAAACTATATTTTGAAATGGGTTGCCAAAAATACATGTATTTACATGGACTCGTTTCAATTATATGTTCATGCATGTTTCGTTGTTATGTCAGGTAATTTCCAGTCATGTCAAAGCAATGCAACAGACATATATATAATATTCTACCACGACACGTAACTTGTTTTCTATATACAAAGAAGGAAAACTACCGTGGGTTATTACCCCGATATACCAACGGTGATAAGTATGACGTCACTTTGATTGTCCGCGCCCTGTTTATGAATGAAGACGACGTCATTTAATTGTCATTGTTGTGGTGACGCCACGTTTACGCGGAAACGTGGATGACGTACTGTTAATATAGTTATCATTTATAACCTTTAAATCGCGGATAACATATTAACGAAATCGTGTTAGAATCGAAATAATCGACGTGTAAGCGTTGGTTATTGCGGTAATAACCAACGGTTACCCGTCGATTATTTCTTGAACAATCACTTCGGGAGAAAATCGTGACGTACCCGCCTATAAACATCACAAAATGGCTTGGGATATAGGTCTATCATTTGGAAAACATTTGCAAAAACCGATACTGCCAAAAAGATTCTGATTGCAGGAAAAACATTTAATAATCTAGAACTGCACAAACATGTCTGACGCCGATTTTACGGACAAAGCCATTGTTAAGCAGCTGACATTCGGATAAATCCTACATTTAACCATAAAGGAAAATACTCATCTTATCATACTATTGCCAATTTAGCAATATTTTGTTGTCTTGTTATAAACGTAAATATATTATTGATGTATAAATTGTTTTATTTCTATAAATAAAACTATAATCTAAGTGAATCTGTATAGTTCGATAAGTAACCATAATGTATAATTCAAGATAAACATAAGTATAACAACCTTTCGCATCGGTCATGCTTATACGTTGGCGCGATGTACTTCCCAAACGCGCTGAAGACGTCAGAAAACTGTGTCAGGAAGGCACGTGCGTTGTTGCCCCACGACGGCTGCTTGGAGAACGAATACGTCACATCCATGGTGACGTCACCGTTACGTCAGAATTCGATATAATCCAACTTTTTCAGCAAAAGTATAATGGGATATAATCACTGATAATTACTTGTACGTCAATTTCCGGGTTTAGACATTTTCAGAACCAATTGTCATGATCTAACTTACAATTAGGGATAAGAGTGATTGTAAAAGTTCTGAGACTTTTGTATGTGCGTTCGTCCCTTTTAGTAAAATAGCTACGTATTTTAAATTGCAATTGCAAATTTTGATATCTTACTGACAGCTATGGTTTATTCCACACTCTAACGCTGTAATCTCAATGCAAATATTTATGACTCCCAAAAAATATCAAGACAATACTTTACACCGAATAATGTTACTCCGAAAAAAATACCAATAAACGCCGAAACAATGCACTGAAAACTACAATCTGTTGCAAAGCGCAATGAGCCAGGTTCTAGCTTTCTCTGTAAATCCAATTTCCCCTAAACGTTTTCAAAAACCATCAACAATTTTACATGCCATTTCCTTAATATCGATGTGAGTCATTTAGAAATCCGAAAGAATTACATTCACACTGCGAAAAAACGAGAAACATTTAATGTAAATGATCCATGTTCTTCTTGATAACAAAATGTATTCACCATCTGTTAGAACAATTCTTCGGCTGCTGTTGGTTAATCCTTTGTTCCAACTCTTGCCAAATTTTGCGCATAAATGTAATTAGTATCATACGAATACTGCAATTTACAAAGAACGCTGCGCACAGGTTTGTGTATCACACATTTTCCATGCTTTGGCGTTCTGTTATTGAAAAACAATTCTGCCATACACAGAATCGCGTTCTTTGGAATCTAGTATTTAGAGTGAAGCGAAATCGATGTGTCCACCGCAGTATCCGGAAGATCGATAGTTCCAATAGTAGTTAAGAAATTGGGCGTTCCTCCAATATAGTACTGTCATATGTCGATTACCTGTTACGGACCGAGGGACCTATACAAACACAGTATAGGTCCCTGTATGGACATATTTCTATAGATTTTGGTTTTTTCCCAATTGCACACAAATAAAAAGGATAGTCTACGAAAGCATATGAATGACGTTTCATATTGTTCACGGCAAAATTAAATATATTGTCGAATAAGCACCGACCGTTTCTTAACTAAAACAACTTAGCTTTAAGGCGGTGAAATATATAGAGCCTGTGAGAAGCTCGCCGAAACTAATTGCATCGGAAGATTTACGGAGGCGCTCGATCTCAGAGTGTGTGTTTAAAAGTTTATGTGGTTCTTTTGCGCTCAAGGCTGCATTACCAGAGGACCTGATCTACCTTATTATTTTACTAGGCTCACGGAAGGAACGAAGCTGCTATTTCCTTCTATATAATTTGTGTTATGTTTTACCTAAATGTATTTAATTTCGGTGTGGACTTCACGTGTGGTGTGAACCCGGAATATCCGTAGTTAAATCCACTGTTAACCACCAACCACTCACTCATTTCTTCTATGACCTGATTTAGTGCATAAAAAAGAATTTCATATCGGGAATGGGATTCATAAAATACCATGTCATCCCAATTCAACGGCCATCTTGTATTTTTTTAACAATAACATGAACTAATATATATGAGCCGTGCTCTGGGAAAACGGGGCTTAATGCATATGCGTAGTGTCGTCCCAGATTACGGTTACATAGCTTATCAGGGACAATACTTTCCGACTCAACTTGATTTTCGATTAGCAAAGACTTCTTGTAAAAGAAAAAATCCATAAAAGCGGAAAGTGTCGTCTCTGATAAGCCTGTACGGACTATACACTGTATACTAAATATATGACCAAGTCATTCTTAAGTCCCCAACCAAACCCCCTGATCCATGAATAAAATAACTGTAGCATAGACACGTCATTTCTAACAAAATACAGCCGTATGCTATGGATTGGCTGGTCCGCAGTTTATGACACCAGCTAGAAATAGAACAACCAAATGTGCATTCAATATATAGTTTAATACATAACAGACTTTCCGGATTGTTCATAAAACAATGAAAACAATGACAAAACAGTTTTAGGATATGGTTTTACTCGAGTACACAATGTATTGGAATGTATGTAGTCTTCAAGTTCCATTAGACCTACAATATCATATACAAAACAGTTCTCAAATTTCGTTGTCAAATGTATGATTTTAAGGTTGCATTCTGTTGCCTTATATGAATATTATACACAATAATATATGCAAGAAGTAGAATACCTTCTAATAATATTAATCAGATAGATAATAACCTAATCTATGAATGTACATGTATATACAAATATTTACAACATTGTAAAAACAGTCCTTTTTCAAATATACTAAGTATTCATTATAATTAATAATTTGATTACACAAACAAATTAACATAATAATTACCATAGATTCACTATTTTTGTTAACTAATTTAAAACTTATTTGTCCTCATTTCATTTGGACAGTATAATCGCCTCATCAGTAGCAATATTTCAGTAAACATTCTTAATGCAAGCTGTGCTGTGGGAAAAATGGGCTTAAAGCATCTACGTAAAGTGTAATAAAAGATTAGGCTACGTAGTTTGCTAAGGCTTATCAGTGACCACATTCTCCGCCTAATATAGATTTTGTTAAGTGGAGACTTCCTTTGGACAAAAAAATACCATAAAAACAGAAAGCGTCATCCCTGATAAGCCTGTGCAGACTTCACAGGCTAATATGGGATGACACTTTTACACACATGCGTTAAGCCTGCTTTTCCCACAGGGAGGCTCACATGATGAAGAGAACAATTCAACAATGTTTTACTTTTCAAAAATGGAAAGTGTGGCAGCAGCAAAAGTATGCATGGTACCTTGAACACAAGTCGAAGTAAGGTGTGAACCGAGGTAAGTTGTGAACCGTCGTACCTGCTTAACATTTGTGTATGAGATACAACATGTTCATGCTTACAAGAACTTGCACACATATTTTAGGTCTTTTGTGCCATTAATAGAATAAAATAATTGAGACCTGCTCTGGGAAAACGGGTCTTAAAAGCATGTGCGCAAATGTGGAGACATTCCATACAAGCGGGAATTGTTGTCTCTGCTAAGCCTGTGCAAACTGCACAGGCTCAACTGGGACAACACTTTAAGCACATGCATTTAAACCCATTTTTTCAAGACTGAGGCTTATTTGTATAATTTCTGTATAGCTAACAATAAACAGAAAACCCATAATTGTTAGTAAATACACAATGTAAAACTCAATGTAAACGTTCAACTAAATAACTGAAGAAAAAATACCAGTTTCTAATGCATTTTCTAAATGCAGAACACATGGATTAAATTAAACCTGCAAATATTATTAGTAAATATCTGAGATTCATGCTTGGTTGATACCCAGGGACTAGACTAAACTTCTAAACAATAATGCCCACTTTGTAGTACAATGTCACAAGCATGTATTTAAAAAGATGTATAAGCCAAATACAAGTAATACTAAAGTAAACACAAGTTTCAAATCAAGGTATATATAGCATGTAAACTGATAAGCAATTTTGTAATGACTTTAAAACTCTTAATGCTCACTAACACTGAACAAACTGTATGTATTGTATTTAAGATTGTTAAGCCATGAACTTAAAAAAAAAACGAAAACAAAGCAAAGAAAAAAGTAAATTTAGAATGCCTTAAACTTAAACACATACATTTAGGTAAGAAGATTCATTAATTTGTTATTGTACTCAACATACCTTGCTTGTCATCAAACAACTGTAAAAGGCCTGGCAATATTTGTCTAAAACATAGCTTTACCAACACAAAGTTTGCAAACATACAATTGAAAATAAAATACAAAAAACATTTTGTGAAAAAATAGTTCTTTTTCAAAGGCTTGTTTATCGTTTATTATACATAAGCTAGCACTATGAAATCAACAGTATAAAAATATCTATTTAACATCAACAATGATATATTTCTCACAAAGAACTCAGCAAAACCGTTTTAACCATTAGCACAAAAATAAAACATTATAGACTGTTTTATATTATCTTAAAGTACAACAATATTTTAATAAAATAAAATCTGTAATTTCATATTATATAAAAAAATCCATATACTTAAGGCACACTACTATTTGTTCAGCAATATGTAAGAACTGTCAAGGCTGCAGTCAATATTATACATATGTTAAGTATACACATAACATATCACATCCATTATAATACAAAATGCATAGTTTCTTTTTTTAACAACAACCAACTATCGCTGTCTAGTATCAGTAATAATATCAGTGCAAAATTTTAAAACATATACAATGTAAAATAATTGGAAATTCTACATATAATATCAATAAACAATGTATAATACATTGACAACCTTGTATTGTATACTTGAAATACCTTTCTTCTTAATATCAAAGGTACAAATTTATCACGAAACTGTAAAACAATAAGACTAGATATATGCTGGCAGGTCTTATTGAATCAAAATATATCATGCAGTTCGCACAGGCTAATCAGGGATAATGCTTTCTGCATAAACTGGATTTTTGTCAAGAAGAGTCTTCCATTAAACAAAAAATACAATAAAAGCAGAAAGTGTTGACCCTCGGACTGCACAGGATAATCTGAGATGCCACTTTACGCACGTGCATTAAACCCCCTGTTCACAGAGCACGGCCCAAATCATATATCGGAAGCTTTACACAATATAATAAAAATAATGAAGGCATGGAAATTAACAACTACAAATAACTTTGATTTGAACACAAGCATCAATATAATACAAAATCTAGGTTATTGAACAAATAAAAGTAAATACAAGTATTTCTGCCTGTACCAAGTTCATGAAAACTGGTCACACTTAGCATTAAATTGGAATACAACGAGGCACACAGGATCGATTTCCCTGTGTCAAAATAATTCGAAATGCAACCTGTTTAGCAAATTAATACTGTACAAAAAACAACAGTAAAATAATTATACAACACAAGATAATTAAACAACCAGCCTGGTCCCTGCATTGACCAGTTTAGACAGGTTTCCATGTATTCATCATAGCATGATTGTTCATCATATATCAAATACATAACATTTTATTTCAAACAAAGATTTCAAATAAATATTTTTCTCTCATGGTTAATGAAAAAAGTAACAAAATCGACACTTAAAACAGATTATGTACATCTGCATCAAAATTGTTCAAATTGAGGTTTCGTTGCTATATATGTACTATATATGACAATCCCATCTTCATCTCTACAAGCAGATGATAGACCTTGGGCGAGATTTTTCATTCCCCACAAAACAGGTTGAATCCCACCCAATAAGGCTAAATACAATCCACAAATAAGGCTACATCCCATCTTTATAAGGCTATATGTAACCCACATAAGACAACATGTCTACCACTTTAAGGCTACAACCAAAAAATAAAGGCTACACCACATCCACCTATGGTTATGCAGAGGTTGCATTTTCAGCAGGGTGAAAGCTCAAACCCAATGTTCTTGTTTGCGGTGGTGCTAGTCAGTTCAGATCCACACCCTCATCATCTGAAAGTCGAAATAAGAACCACAAATGTTTATTTCGTATGTAAAGGGAAAAAGTAATTTTTGAAAGAATCAATAGTTTGAGAATAAAAGATAAGTGTCTAACATTCAACAACAACATTTAACATACATATGACATCTCAATATATAGTACTGAATATTGTAATTTTTATTATAATATATAATACATATTATTACCTTATTCTAATTATCAAATATTGATTGATTGTTAATGCATAGAAATTTACAAAAATATTTGCAATACCATTTGCTATATATTGACGATACAAACAAATAGCTTGTAATCGATCGAAGTTACATGTTCATAAAAGTGACAGCCTTGCGGATGAATACATAGTAGAATTTTGCCACTCACAAAATAGTACAATATGAAACTATGGCTAATAATTTTACACTGGCAATAAGATAACTCATATATTGATCATTCCTTTAATATAGTACAATTACAAATTTACTATTGATATAAACCCATTTAAAACTGTTAGTACTGAATAAAACATAACTGTTATTGATTCCGAAAGTATTAGTCTGATAAGATTGAAATAGTGATCCTTTCCTTGCACAGTTCTGTTTAAGCTAACCCTCAAATCAGTCTTTTACATGCAGATATCTCAGATTTGTTTGAACTCTTTTATATCCAATTACCAACAAAAATAAAATTATTTACCAACAAATATTCTTTTTCAGCTCTATGAAAACTGGGCTTCATGCATGTGCTTAAAGTGTCTCCAAGATTAGCCTGTGCAGTGCGCACATGCTTATCAGGGACAAAACTTTCTGCCTTTAACCAGATTTTCACAAAGAAAAGAGTTCCTTCAAACATAAAAATACCATAAAAGTGGAAAGTGTCGTCCCTTATAAGCCGATGCAGACTGCACAGGCTAATTTAAGACAATACTTTACACACATGTATTGAGCGCAATTTTCCCAGAACAGGATTCTTGTAATAACAGTCTCCTTGATAATTTGAATGTTAGCTTGTTTGGACATAATAATAGAAATCAATCAGTGATATACATCTTGTGGGACATACACTCACTAGTTATATAATAAAACATTATTTTATTATTTTGCATTCAATAATTGCCTAAAATAAGATTGAAATGCAAAAAAAAACTGGTTTAATGTACAAACAAACAATTTACGTCTGCGAAAGACAAGAATCTGAAATATTACTGGTTTGCATTTTAATGAAGTACAAAATCTTCTATAGCAAAAGTTGTCAATATTTATCTTCTTTTTTTTAATTAAAAAAAATAGTGA
Source organism: Dreissena polymorpha (assembly GCF_020536995.1). NCBI lineage: Eukaryota > Metazoa > Mollusca > Bivalvia > Myida > Dreissenidae > Dreissena > Dreissena polymorpha. The sequence goes on along the minus strand of NC_068366.1, from coordinate 61,997,206 downwards.
AGACAAATACTGTTTTCTTTTCTTTTTATTAAAAAAAAAGAAGATAAATATTGACAAAATATTAAGAAAGCGATAAAAAAGGCTTTGTGATATTTAAATGTTATGCTTTAATATGATAAAAATGCAGTAAATGCTGATATAAAGTAAAAAGTACAATAGCATAATTTAGAAAAAGAATTATCCAAATACATGTAACAACATCATGCATTATCAACAAGGTGAACAAACCATTGCAATTATCGATCCAGGTTTCTAAAGAAACCAGAAAGAGCTGTGATGCCACTTAAACAATATTTAAAACGGAATGATCTTTATTGAAGATATTCTAGTCAACATGGTAGTTCAACTGCCATTAAAGTTCTCCTTAAGAACTTTTATGCAAATGTAAAGCAATTTTCTATAACAAAATTAAGTGCAAAGCAAAAGTAAAGTGGCACCAGGCATAGATAGAGATGTAAAGCTTCTCCTGCCCTTGTTTTTTCTACTTAGTTTAACAGTGATTTGCACAGGTTATATATAATAAATCAGGGTCTTCATTTTTCACTTCACTCCGCTTTTAAGTTGTTTTTATACTTATTTAAAGGAAGGCTCTTCTTAACTCAAATCCAGTTAAAGCGGAAAGTGTTGTCCCACAATACACTGTGTGGTATGCACAAGCTAATCTGGGACGAAACTTTGCCCACATACATTAAGCCTGCTTTTTTCAGAGCACGGTTCATTTTTTTTGGATGTATTATTTGCCAATACTATACTCAAGTGAAACAGGCTGATTTTGTAATTTTGTAACCTATGGGGTTTAGACAACCAAACCAGAGGCCTGTAAGACCATCAGTACTGCATACAAAACCCTATCCCTTTGCATGCTGGGAAATTTGTTGTCTGCTAAAATGGTGTCTGCTGAAGTTCTAAAATTAGCATTTTCTTCCATTTTTTAAAGAATACTATCAGAATAGCAAACAGTTTGGATCCTGATGAGACGCCATGTTCTGTGGTGTCTCATCTGGATCCAAACTGTTTGCCAAGGCCTTCAAAATTCAGTTCCAGCACTGAAAGAGCTATATCCGCTTTAGTTGTACAGTCTCTCAGCGACTATGACTTTTGTGTTGGACATTAGTTACATTTTCTTTATTATGCTCTGAGCTTCTTTTGTGGTGGTCATCTGCAACCGTTTCTATATCATAGTGAAAATATTAATTGAAAATATACTGTACCGTGACTATTTACTTTATAGAAGTTTTAATGTTTTTGATAAGCGGCTGGGGATAACATATTTATATTTGTTTGGTTTGAACTATATTGGATTTTTAACAAATAAACATAACCCGTATACGTTATACCGACAAATGTTTTTAAAGTAGAAAAACTTTATTTCATTTAGGCATCATGGTATCTAAGAAGGCAGGAAAAGCTTTACCTTGGCAATAAGAAAAGAAGTCAATAGTACATTGAAATATATATCTTACTGAGGAATGTGTCATTGATGAATGTATTATAGTGAAAGTACATTTTTCGGTCTGTGAAAATAACAAACAGAAATAAGTTGTTATTAATGATTATTATGTTTTCATATTTCATGCCTCTATACAAACATTGTAACATGGTCAGAATGCTAAATGTAATTCAAAAAGAGCATGCGAACTGAATTTAAATGCAAATTAATAGAACAATTACTTTATGGGAGAATAATCTTGAACACTTCTTCTTTCATATTATCTGTATAATTGTAAACATGATGACAATGTGCATCAAACATTATTTCCATGAATTATAATAACACGAGGGCCAAGATGGCCCTAGTTCGCTCACCTGAGAGGAGTCGGTTCATTTAATCTTTACCATATGTCAAACTTGACCTAGATATTGTCCAGACAAACATCCTGGTCAAGTTTCATCATTATTTCATCTGCGAGTCATGATCAATGTACCTATGAAGTTTCATGATCCTAGGCGTAAGTATTCTTGAGTTATCATCTGGAAACCATTTTTCTAAGTTGAGTAACCGTGACCTTGACAGCCATTGCGTGAATACGTTTTTTGGCACTGTGACCTTGACCTTTGACCGAGTGACCTGATAATCAATTGGGGGTCATCTGCGAGTCATGATCAATATACCTATGAAGTTTCATGAACCTAGGCATAAGCATTCTTGAGTAATCATCCAGAAACCATTTTACTATTTCAGGTCACCATGACCTTGACCTTTGACCTGGTGACCTGAAAATCAATAGGGGTCATCTGCAAGTCATGATCATTGTACCTATGAAGTTTTATGATCCTAGGCATAAGCGTTCTTGAGTTATCATCCGGAAACTATTTTACTATTTCAGGTCACCGTGAACTTGACCTTTGACCTAGTGACCTGAAAATCATTAGGGGTCATCTTCGAGTCATGATCGATGTACCTATGAAGTTTCATGATCATAGGCATAAGCGTCCTTGAGTTATCATCTGGAAACCATTTTACTATTTCGGGTCACCCTGACCTTGACCTTTGACCAAGTGATCTGAAAATCAATAGGGGTCATCTACGAGTCATGATCAATGTACCTATGAAGTTTATGATCCTAGGCCTAAGTGTTCTTGAGTTATCATCCGGAAACCATTTTACTATTTCGGGTCATCGTGACCTTGACCTTTGACCTAGTGACCTGAAAATCAATAGAGGTTATCTGCGAGTCATGATCAATGTATCTATGAAGTTTCATTATCCTAGGCATAAGCGTTCTTGAGTTATCATCCGGAAACCATTTTACTGCTTTGGGTCACCGTGACCTTGACCTTTGACCTAGTGACCTGAAAATCTATAGGGGTCATCTGCGAGTCATGATCAATGTGTCTATGAAGTTTCATGATCCTAGGCATAAGTGTTCTTTTGTTATCATCCGGAAACCATTTTACTATTTCGGGTCATCGTGACCTTGACCTTTGACCTTGTGACCTGAAAATCAATAGGGGTCATCTGCGAGTCATGATCAATGTACCTATGAAGTTTCATGATCCTTGGCATAAGCGCTCTTGAGTTATTATCCGGAAACCATCTGGTGGACAGACGGACCAACATGAGCAAAACAATATACCCCATGTTGTTGGAAAGGGGGGGGGGGAGGCATAATGAGAAAACTTCCCCACTCCCAGCAGCCATGTTATTCAACTGACCGTAACCATTTTTGAACTCAACTCTCGTATCAAGGAAACAAATGTTCTGAGCAAATTTCATGAAAATTGGGCCAAAAATATGACTTCTACTGTGTTCACATGTTTTCACTATATACATATAGAGAAAAATGCCCCGCCCACTGGCGGCCATGTTTTTTCACCAATCCGGACCATTTTCAAACTCGTCCCAGATATCAATAAAACCAATGTTTTGACAAACTTTCATGATGATTGGCCAAAAATTGTGACTTCTAGAGTGTTTACAAGGTTTCTCTATAGCCAAATAGGGAAAGCTGCCACTATATACATATAGAGAAAAATGCCCCGCCCACTGGCAGCCATGTTTTTTCACCGATCTCGATCATTTTCCAACTTGTCCGAGACATCAATTGAACCAATGTTTTGACCAACTTTCATGAAATTTGGGCAAAAATTGTGACTTCCAGAGTGTTTACAAGGTTTCTCTACAGCCAAATAAAAAAAACTGCCCCGCCCACTGGCAGCCATGTTTTCAACGGATCGGAACCACTTTTAAACTCAACCAAGATATCATTAAGACAAACATTTTGACAAAGTAACATGAAGATTGGGCATGAAATGTGACTTCTACAGTGTTTACAAGGTTTTTCTTTTTTTTGACCTAGTGACCTAGTTTTTGACCCGGCATAACCCAGTTTCGAACTCGGCCGAGATTTCATTGGGACAAAGCTTCTGACCCAGTTTCATGAAGATGGGACAAGAAATGTGGCCTCTAGAGTGTTTACCAGCAAATGTTTATGGACGGACGGACATACGACGGACAAAGACCGGTCACAAAAGCTCACCTGAGCAATCAGGTGAGTTAAAAAATATAAAATTGTTTAGATATTCAGAACAAATAAACTTAACTCATCAAAGTTCCAAATTAACAAAGAGTTTGTTACAGTCCTAAACAATTTGAAATGTATGTAAACAACAAAGGCATTTTTACATAAGATGATTTCAATACGATAAAAATGGTGTCATATATTTTGGCACAATCTTATGAGCAAATGCATGTAACAACTTTTTAAAATAATTAAAGAATCAATATACTTTTTAGCATATATACTTTTGTTGAAAAATGGATTGATAAATCTTTAAAAAAATCAAAATACAATCTAATGAAATACTGAACAATAGATGAAAAATCAAAGTAAAAATGCCCCTTTGAATGAACGGATGTTTACCAATTACTTTTTAGCAGGAGTTACTTTGAAAATGAACTGCATTTATTTAACACTATAAGTGCTTTACTACACATGTGACTAATACACCCAGACATACTTGTCAGGTATTTGCCAGAGGAAATAACTCAGAAATGTGTAGAATACTGAGATGAAAAGTATTTGGTACATTTACACTTTATGGTTAGGACATATCTCAAAAGCACATTTAACTGATTGAGGAAAGTGGAGTAAGTTTGCCCCACACACTTTTGCAGACTGACCAACCACCTCAGTGACTAGAAAATCAACTTGTTAATGTTAATTATTCTACTTGAGTGAAATGTTTTGGACCATGAGGTTTAAGACGTATCATATGAGCCTTGTTCTGAGAAAACTGGGCATAATGCATGTGCGTAAAGTGTCATCCCAGATTAGCCTGTGCAGTCTGCACAGGCTAATCAGCCACGACACATTCTGCTTAAACTGGATTTTTGAAAAGAAAGGAATTTCTGTAAACGAAAAAAACCATAAAAGCTGAAAGTGTCGTCCCTGATTAACCTGTGCAGACTGCACAGGCTAATTTGGGACAACACTACGCAAATTAATTTAACCTCCTTTCACAGAACACTGCCCATACAGATAAATTAATTGCTACTGATTTAAACATACTTTCATTGTGATGTAAAAGTAAGAACACACATTGATACATTTAACTACATCTACAGTGCACACATAACATACATGGGTGGTTTAGGATGCATCTATTCCTAATGCCATTCACACAGTAATAAGTTGAGTCTTGCTCTGCGAAAACAGGGTTTAATGCATGTGCATAAAGTATCTGCCCATATAAGTTAGAGGAATGTGGGACGGCGCTTTCCAGCTAGACTGTGTATTTGTTTAGAAGAGTTTTCTATTTAATGAAAAATTCAATAAAAGCGGAAAGTGTCGTCCCTGATTGTGCAGACTAAACTGGAAAATCTGGGACAATTCTTTACACACAGACATTCAGCCCGATTTTACCAGAGCTCAGCTCATTTACTAATGACACAGAAATACTGAAACTGAATAACAATTATGATCATAATCTATGGCACTCACGCTTGAAAAAAAAAAGCTTGAAGCATGCTTACATTCAAATGAGCTAGCTAAAATGAGTCTAATGCCATATGCTGTCAGTGTAGCTCTAGACCAGCCTGCCCATCCCCACAGTCTGGTCAGGGGATAGATACACTGTCAGCTCTAGACCAGCCTGCCCATCCCCACAGTCTGGTCAGGGGATAGATACACTGTCAGCTCTAGACCAGCCTGCCCATCCCCACAGTCTGGTCAGGGGATAGATACACTGTCAGCTCTAGACCAGCCAGCCCATCACCACAGTCTGGTCAGGGGATAGATACACTGTCAGCTCTAGACCAGCCTGCCCATCCCCACAGTCTGGTCAGGGGATAGATACACTGTCAGCTCTAGACCAGCCTGCCCATCACCACAGTCTGGTCAGGGGATAGATACACTGTCAGCTCTAAACCAGCCTGCCCATCCCCACAGTCTGGTCAGGGGATAGATACACTGTCAGCTCTAGACCAGCCTGCCCATCCCCACAGTCTGGTCAGGGGATAGATACACTGTCAGCTCTAGACCAGCCAGCCCATCACCACAGTCTGGTCAGGGGATAGATACACTGTCAGCTCTAGACCAGCCTGCCCATCCCCACAGTCTGGTCAGGGGATAGATACACTGTCAGCTCTAGACCAGCCTGCCCATCCCCACAGTCTGGTCAGGGGATAGATACACTGTCAGCTCTAGACCAGCCTGCCCATCCCCACAGTCTGGTCAGGGGATAGATACACTGTCAGCTCTAGACCAGCCTGCCCATCCCCACAGTCTGGTCAGGGGATAGATACACTGTCAGCTCTAGACCAGCCAGCCCATCACCACAGTCTGGTCAGGGGATAGATACACTGTCAGCTCTAGACCAGCCTGCCCATCCCCACAGTCTGGTCAGGGGATAGATACACTGGACCAGCCTGCCCATCCCCACAGTCTGGTCAGGGGATAGATACACTGTCAGCTATAGCCTGCCCATCCCCACAGTCTGGTCAGGGGATAGATACACTGGACCAGCCTGCCCATCCCCACAGTCTGGTCAGGGGATAGATACACTGTCAGCTCTAGACCAGCCTGCCCATCCCCACAGTCTGGTCAGGGGATAGATACACTGTCAGCTCTAGACCAGCCTGCCCATCCCCACAGTCTGGTCAGGGGATAGATACACTGTCAGCTCTAGACCAGCCTGCCCATCCCCACAGTCTGGTCAGGGGATAGATACACTGTCAGCTCTAGACCAGCCTTCCCATCCCCACAGTCTGGTTAGGGGATAGTTACACTGTCAGCTCTAGACCAGCCTGCCCATCCCCACAGTCTGGTCAGGGGATAGATACACTGTCAGCTCTAGACCAGCCTGCCCATCCCCACAGTCTGGTCAGGGGATAGATACACTGTCAGCTCTAGACCAGCCTGCCCATCCCCACAGTCTGGTCAGGGGATAGATACACTGTCAGCTCTAGACCAGCCTGCCCATCCCCACAGTCTGGTCAGGGGATAGATACACTGTCAGCTCTAGACCAGCCTGCCCATCCCCACAGTCTGGTCAGGGGATAGATACACTGTCAGCTCTAGACCAGCCTGCCCATCCCCACAGTCTGGTCAGGGGATAGATACACCAGTGTAGCTCTAGACCAGCCTGCCCATCCCCACAGTCTGGTCAGGGGATAGATACACTGTCAGCTCTAGACCAGCCTGCCCATCCCCACAGTCTGGTCAGGGGATAGATACACCAGTGTAGCTCTAGACCAGCCTGCCCATCCCCACAGTCTGGTCAGGGGATAGATACACTGTCAGCTATAAAGTCTTTGCAAGGTTCTGTGGTCTCATTAGTTTCCAGAGTTGGGCCTAAGCAAACTGAGCAGGCTGGTCTGGAGTTGTGCTTGCAGCATATGTCATAAGACCCATTTTTGCACAATGCGGCTCAAATGATCATAAACAGAAAATATTTGCTGGAAGATAAAACTCAATCAATGAATATAGGCTCTTGGATGAGGAAACACAAAAACAAGCTATTACAACACGCTGAAAGGTACGTTTTAACATGTCACCTTCAAAAGCGATGTTGGAGTGTCCCACGTTGTCATAGATATGTTCATCTTCCCGCCCCTCTAATACGCACAATAGGCAGTTATGGATGCAGATGTATTGTTGCTGGAAATAATAAATGATCTTTTTTATATATGAGCCTTGCACTGGCAAAATGTGGCATAATGCATGCACGTTAAGTGTCATCCCAGATAAGCCTCCAATAATTTAAAAGCAATTATCTCAATAAATTGAAAATATGTACAACCAAACTAAAAAACTGTATATTTGTGATATAAATTTAAACAATTTTGTGTAAAACTTAATCCAGTGTTCAACAGAATATTTAAAACTGCATTTTAAGTATCATATCACAGGTCAATGCAAGTGTTGCTCAGACATACAGTTGTGCTATAAATATTGCTGCTGCGCAACTTTTTACATCGATAAACGTTTCTTTTCTGCATGAAATTATTCTTCACAGATGTTTCTATATTCATTTATTACTACAGAGGTCATGCACACGTGACCAAATCCTCACAGTTTTGTCAGCTATGTTTTAGGGGAAATAAATAAGGAATGTGTGGAGCACTGGGGATATAAAAATCTACACTTAATGGTGAATAAATATTTGAATTTCTGATACAATTACTTGAAAATTAATGGAGTATTTCACTCCACAAACTTGAAACATTGTATGCAGACAAACAGAAAGACAAACAGACTGACAAACCAACAGTCAGAGTGACTCCAATACACTCCTATGTGTGAGGTTATAATAAACTTATAACATTATTATAATCATCAGCACAAAGACTTCATTCTGGTAAAACTAGGATTAATAAATGTGCTTAAAGTGTCGTCCCAGACTGCACAGGCTAATCTGGGACACTATGTTACAAACATGCATTTAGCCCCAGTTTCCCAGAGCTCATTACGTGTAATGAACACCTACCTCTGTCTGCACCATCCATACGCGGTCCCTCCTCAACTGTGCGATGGTGTCAAAGATGTCAATTGTCTCACAGGTCTTGATTTCCTGCAGAAGCCTGTCCAGAGCCACGTAGGTACCTGACCTACCTACTCCAGCGCTGTAACACAGTACATACTTGGGATCAAGTCACCAGTGATATGGGAAAGCAGGGCTTAATGCATTTGCGTAGTGTCATCTTAAATACGCTGCAGCAGTCAGCACAAGATCATCTGTGCTATATTAACACTATATTCACACTATATTCACACTATATTCACACTATATTCACACTATATTCACACTTTATTCACACTTTATTCACACTATATGCTTTTATGGCATTTTTCTTTAAATGAAGATGGAGATGAGAAAATCCTTTTACACAGAAAAGTCGTCCCTGATTACTGTAGCCTGTGCAATTTGGGATGACTCTTTACGCACATGTATAAGATCAGTTTTCACCAAGCACAAGTAAATACTCGGGATAAATTGTCTTGCCACATTATTTGAGCTGCTTTTTTCAAAAATGGGCCTAAGGAGAGCATAGCTGAAGATTTACCTCTGCATCCTTATACTCTGAACGTTTGATTTTCTTAAGATGCATTTCATGACATCATATGGACAGAACCTTTATAATTACTAAATTGTAATTATGAACCAATATCCAATAAAGTTCTGTGTTTTTTACATTTGGGTCGGGAAGGTATCATTTAGAAAGAATTAATTATATATATTTATTTTTTTTAAGATAAGACTGTTTCTACAGTGTGTGTGTTTTTTTGTTATAATTAAAGAACTGTTTTTGATAAATTTAGTGCAAAATATAATCAAATCATTAACTTTGCTATTTACAAACCTGCAGTGAACGACAATGGGCCCAGCGTCCTTGAACAGTTTCTCCCGCACCATTCTCACAAATCTTACAAGCACCTGCTCCTTCTTGGGGACTCCAAAGTCGGGCCATGTCGTGAAGTGAAAATGACGCACCTGCCGGGATTGCTCCCCCTGAAAAGCGTGTTAGAATCATAATATAGCTTGAAAATATCTGAAAACGATTTAAATTTGCCTGTCTTAGTATTTAGTGCCCATACTTATGCCAGTAACTGACAAATTCTGTACTTCAATCTGAGGTAGTGGAATTACCGTAAATTACCGTAAATATAATTTCTAATCTTACATAGGATTATAAAAGTACTTTCCATACAAGTTATACCAGTACTTTATCTATCTCTGAACTCAAATCAGCTTGTAACTCACTAGTGAGACTCTGAACTCCGTTATAGTCCAATCTGGAAAGAGGGTTTCATTCAGCACTGCCACCTGGAGGTCACCATAAAACACGGCTTCAGACCCTGACGGCCAATAACGGTCACATCGTTCCTAGAAGCAACCAATTGCATTGATTTCATAAATAACAGGCAAATAGAAAATGAAAATACAAAATTTAATCAGTAATTAAACACCAATTAAAATTGCATATCAATGTCTTGCTTAAAATGTTCTGAATGGCAAAGTTTTCATGTCATGCAAGCATTCAATTTATATGGGCTACGCCCTGTGAAAATGGGGTTTAATGTAGGTAAAGTGTTGACCCAGATTAGCATGTGCTGTCCACAAAAGCTAATAAAGGACGATATCTACTGTGTAAACTGGATTGCCGTAAAGAAGAGTCTTCCTTTAAACGGAAAATTCAATACAAGCAAAAAGTGTTGTCAATGACACTTTACCAACAAGCATAAAACCCCCTTTTCACAGAGCAAGTCTCCAATGGTTTCACGACCAAGGGAGGTAATCATACCCGTCCTTTCTCCATACACTTGGTGAGCATGACAATGTTGCGAACGTTCTGCTCCCACATCATCCTCCAAAAGTCCTCCCGCGTGGCCGGTAGTGGGCCCTGACTGACAATATACTCACGCTTTGACGAGTAGCCCTGTAAGTGACAAGTTAAAAATAGCTGTCAGCAATAGAATCTGATGTATCATCTACATACTGCTTTCTTGAGTTTCCCCCCCTTCCAAAAAAAATAATTGAAAAATAAATAACTAATAATTCCATGCCTTATTCATGCTTAACGTACATCTTTTACTGGTATATCCCTACCCCGGGCTTAAGGTTGCTAAAGAAGGCATTCAATAGAAAATACGTAAATGAATCTAAATACATTTGTATTACACCTGTTTCCATTAAAGCTTTCCTTACTTTCTGAGGCCTATTGTAACATATTGGGTGTGTTCACAAGGAAGACACTTTGAATTGCTCCCAAACATAGGATTGAAAATCATGTCCTTCCAATGGGCAAAAAGCAAGTTTGGAAAAATCATACCTAATTCTATCATTATACACTGTAATTAAATGCTTGTATGGCTTTTATCTTACCTCGTACAAAAAAATACTTGTTTTTCATTGGTTAGGTCAGGTCAAATGTGTGTGTTTTTTTATAAGGTAAGTAGTAAACAAAACATCAAGTTTTTATTTTGCTGCATAAAATAATTTTTTCTGACCACATGCACTTCAAATAATGACAAAAGAGACTTAATTGTTAATCTTGCACAACTACCTGTTTTGTGGCCAAATTGACTATTGACCTCTGAAAATGCCTTTGTGCCCGAGAGATAGGTTTAACATGTGGCAAGCCATCTCCACATGGTGAATATTTGTATTAAGCTATGTTTATATTGCATGATGTACGATTATATTGCATGATGTACGACAAAGTTACAGACTGGACAAGCTAAAGTATACCCAAATGTTACCTTTGACCTCTAAGTAAACAACTTACTGGGATATAGTTAGCGTTGATGTAATCTGAACCTTCCTCGTCATCAATGGGGAGTAGTTTTACCCGGGAGTGGTCGTATGGGAGGATGTTTGTGAAGCGGTTTTTCCCACGGTTACACGGAAGTTCGGCAGCGGTCACTGGTTGCCCTCGTCCAATCTCCTTCAGGTCCTGAGGGTTAACAATCAGTAAATGTGATGGTCAAAAATCACTTAATTATTGAAATTCATTAAATCTAAGATATAAATGTAAAAAATTATTTTATTTACAACGCACTTTGTGGGAAAGACTGTGGATTGTACATGAAATTAACTTAGTCTCTCTTTATGTTTTACATTATAAGCATAAATAGGTAATTATACCACACATTTGAACTTTGAAGCAACATAAGCAACATTATTTATTAAATATTAAATTACAATGAATAATACCTTACAACAAAGAAATTTGATGACGTGATTCATACAATTATTTGTTAACTTAATTGTTCTTTAAAAATTATTTTACTTAAATTAATATTTATGATAAATGAAAATACACACACATTAAATAATATGAATAGAAACAAAATTAGACATTTCTCTAATTAAAACACTAAACAAATAACCACAATATATATAATCCAACAACACTACAAACTGGAATATGCAAAATCCTCATAACGATTAGTTAAAATACTTTATGCCATGTCATATATTTATAAGTGAGCCTTGCTCTGGCTCTGGAAAATGGGGCTTAAGAACAACACTTTCCACTTTTAAGGAATGTTTTGTTTTAAGGAAGTCGCTTGTAGATAAAATTCAAGTCTATGAAGAAAGTGTATCTTATTAGCCTGTGCGGACTGCATAGGCTATATCTTGGACGACGCTTTAGGCACACACATTAATCCCCATTTTCCCAGACCAATGCTCATATTTTTTATGTTTTGTAACCTCACCTCAAACTGTTCCGCATACTTGAAGTCTGAATCTGCCTTCATGTAGGCGATGTGCTCCTTGAAGTCCGCCACATAGACTGGGCAGCTGGAGAAAATAACAATGAGCTGAGTCTCGCGAAATTGGGTCTTATGAAAAGTGAGGCAATCATAGCTCCAGACGATCCTGTGCCTTTGCTCTGTCTGGTCAGGAGCTACCACTTTTGCAACACAATGCTTAGTTTTTGAAATATAAGGTAAATGCATGCATATAACTGTGATTATAATTGAGCAATGTAATAAACACTTTTTTCACATGTCTCTTGTTTAATGACATTGACATTGTTTTGCCTATGTTAAATTTATGAAGATCAAAGGTATGCAAATGATTGTCTTTGTTTAAGATAAAAAAAGTGAACTACTTTTCATAGGATCAAGTGATGTAGTTTAATTTGGAAGTCAGGAGAAATCAAGAAGAAGGTCGTGTTTTTTGCTGATAAGATATTTATCTTGTTATAAGTTTCATAGGGAGTTAGCTAAAGCAGATTGGAAAGAGCACTCCTCCATTTTTATGTCTAATCCTTCAAAAATACTTGCCTCCCCTCCCCACCCCTTCCATTTATATGCCCCATCCTTTTAAGTCCCTCTTTCATTTGTCATTACAGACACTCCATTTGTGTAGACCATTGATAATTGTAGAGTTGCTTACAGCATTACTTGGTATTAACATCAAATTATTATTAATAAGGAACAAAACAAATGAAATAATATGTTGCATGAATGCTTAAACATAAACACATAATTGAAAACAGCACAATAACATAACTTAAAAAGTAAAAAGCTAATCAAATGATCTCATTTTTTAGTCTGGCTAAATCCCTAGTTGCAGAATTACCATGACTTCCTGTTGGTGAGGGAGATCCTATTAGAGAGGGGTTCCCCCATGCGGTGGCGCTGCATGTTGCTCTTCATCTGGCTTCGTCTCCTTAGCAACAGCACCACCAGAATAATGATTGCTATGACGATGATAGCTGCGATGATGCCCCCCACTATTGCACCCACGTTGCTGGAGCCCTCTTTTACTGCTGATGAAGAGATAAAAAAAAAAGTTTTGTATTCATGACTGTAAAGAGTAGTAGAAATATTGATATTTTGTTCATTCTCATCGCCAAAACCAACTTGTGTGCAAGCAATACTGACTTGTCATTTTTTGTTACCGAGCGTTTCTGATAAACATTTCATTAAATAATCAATAACATTCGCCACTTTTACTTAATTGTACTTGTAAGTTACATTATTATCATTAAATGCTCACTCTTTACATCATCTGAATTTCTAGAATTTGAACATGTTCTTGGAAGTTTAATTTTTCTAGGCATTAAAAGCATGCAATATAAAATTACAGTTGAATATATATCATGACTGAAGCAGTGGATTTGCATGAGGTTTTAATAAGGGCCAGTATTTACCAGGCATTTGCGGGAAAAATAAATGCAAGCTATACCTAAGTCAAAATTTCACATACAATGTCCCATGCAAAATCCAATTTCTTCAGTAAGCAATATAAAAAAAAATCCCAAAAGCTACATTAAATATTTTTTTATGATAAACTATTTTAAAACAAAAAGACATATTTTTTTAAATTTGAATTTATTTTCTTAGGGAGCTTTGTAAATACAGGTGATGATTGTCATAACTGCAAACACACAAACAACATACGTATGGCAGCTGTCTTTACAGCCTCGGAGAATAAAGTATCCCTGAACTGCATGGTGGTATAAGCCCTCAGTGACACATAGTAGGTTGTGTCCGGTTTCAAGGGGCCGTTACAAAACACTCGGTTCTCGCAGCTGGTCTCGGAGCCAATGTCAAATATCTTGTACGCTGCTTGTGTTATGGCCCTCTTTTGTCTAATTTCCAGCTGGCCGTTGCAATTTGACCCAGGCTCAAAGAAGTTGGAACAATTGGCTATGATCTAAGAAAAAAACAGATGCAAAAACCCTGTTAAATTCTTTGGTTTTTAAAAGAGCATAATAAATGTAAACTATATTTACATATTTACGTTATGTCAACAGTCACAGAGGCAAAATAACAACCTAAATATGTGATAAAAATTAAGAAAATTAATATTTGCTGTTCATGCAAAATTGCTTGAGATGTGTCACTAAGATATGAATGCACTGCTAATATAGACAAGTTGCATAAAATACCAACATTTTCCTATCAGATGGCTTTTAGTACATACATTTTAAACTTCTACGTCACTGACATAATTAACAATTTGAACAGCTTGTTATTTTGATCTTATTGTTTGCAAGCAAACTGATTCTGGAAGACATTGTTAAACAAGAAACCGTCGGAGACGGGTGATGCTCCCCAAAGTTTTTTTTTGTCGCAATATTGCACTATATATTCAGATAAAAGGAAACGTCTTGAGGGCACAGTAGTTGGGGGGACAATAATTTTTTTTAATAAAATTTCAAAGGGCCATAACTCCATGAAAAAATCATCCGACCAGAACCTGCTGATAATAAGCACATCTCCTCTTGGTAGTGAAGCTTCCCATAAAGTTTCATTGAATTCCGGTCATTAGTTGCTGAGAAATAGCCCGGACAAGAATTGCAATATATGTACAGTTAATGGAAAATTTCAAAGGGCCATAACTCTGTGAACAAGAAACCGTCGGAGACGGGTGATGCTCCTCAAAGTTTTTTTTGTCACAATATTGCACTATATATTCATATAAAAGGAAACGTCTTGAGGGCACAGTAGTTGGGGGGACAAGAATTTTTTATATAAAATTTCAAAGGGCCATAACTCTGTGAAAAATCATCCGACCAGAACCCGCTGATAATATGCACATCTCCTCTTGGTAGTGAAGCTTCCCATAAAGTTCCATTGAATTCGGGTCATTAGTTGCTGAGAAATAGCCCGGACAAGAATTGCACTATATGTACAGTTAATGGAAAATTTCAAAGAGCCATAACTCTGTGAAAAATCATCCGACCAGAACCGGCTGATAATATGCACATCTCATCTTGGTAGTGAAGCTTCCCATAAAGTTTCATTGAATTCCGGTCATTAGTTGCTGATAAATAGCCCGGACAAGAATTGCACTATATGTACAGTTAATGGAAAATTTCAAAGGGCCATAACTCTGTGAAAAATCATCCGACCAAAACCCGCTGATAATATGCACATCTCCTCTTGGTAGTGAAGCTTCCCATAAAGTTTCATTGAATTCCGGTCATTAGTTGCTGAGAAATAGCCCGGACAAAAATTGTGCACGGACGGACAGACGAAGCGGCGACTGTATGCTCCCCCCCCCCCCCCCATTTTTTGGGGGGAGCATAAAATCATCCGACCAGAACCCGCTGATAATATGCACATCTCCTCTTGGTAGTCAAGCTTCCCATAAAATTTCATTGAATTCCGGTCATTAGTTGCTGAGAAATAGCCGGACAAAAATTGTGCACACGGATGGACGGACAGACGAAGCGCCGACTATATGCTCCCCCCAAAATTTTTTGGGGGAGCATAAAAAATTCTTTAAAAAAACAAAACCAGGGAGTTGGGAACTTAAATAAAGTGTCAACTATGTTATTTAATACAGTTCTATTTAACATTATCATGTCTTCATAATTCTAAAAAAAACAAGAGTGCCAAACTGTCACAAGATACGCCCGTTCGAAGGTTTTGGACACCATGCTCAATGCTTGAAAGTGTCCTCAAGACCTAGTTATTGACCCGGCATGACCCATATTTGAACTTGACCTAGATATCACTTAGATGTAACATCTGACTAAATTTGGTGAAGATCAGATGAAAACTACTTCAATTAAAGAGCGGACAACATGCTTAATGCTTGAAATGCACTATGTGACCTCGTTTTTGACCCGGCATGACCCATGTTCGAACTTGACCTACATATCATCTAGACACAACTTCTGACCAAATTAGGTGAAGATCAGATGAAAACTACTTCAATTAGAGAGCGGACACCATGCTAAATGCTTGAAATGCACTAAGTAACCTCGTGACCTAGTTTTTGACCCGGCATGACCCATATTTGAACTTGACCTACATATCATCTAGACACAACTTCTGACCAAATTTGGTGAAGATCGGATGAATACAATTTGAATTAGAGTCCGGACAAAGTGGCGCCGTTGAAAATGCACTAATTGACCCTATGACCTAGTTTTTGACCCGGCATGACCCATATTCGAACTTGGCCTATATATCAACTAGATGCAACTGCTGACCAAGTTTGGTGAAGATCGGATGAATACAATTTGAAATAGAGTCCGGACAAAGTGGCCCCTTTGAAAATGCACTTATTGACCCTATGACCTAGTTTTTGACCCGGCATGACCCATATTCGAACTTGGCCTAGATATCAACTAGATACAACTGCTGACCAAGTTTGGTGAAGATCGGATGAATACAATTTGAAATAGAGTCCGGACAAAGTGGCCCCTTTGAAAATGCACTTATTGACCCTATGACCTAGTTTTTGACCCGGCATGACCCATATTCGAACTTGGCCTAGATATCAACTAGATGCAACTGCTGACCAAGTTTGGTGAAGATCGGATGAATACAATTTGAATTAGAGTCCGGACAAAGTGATGCCTTCCGCCCGCCGCCCGCCGCCCGCCGCCCGCCCGCCCGCCCGCCGCCAAGGGGTTTCACATAATACGTCCCGTATTTTATACGGGCGTATAAAAATTGTTCTGTTTTGTAATTTTCACATTCTGTTATGAAGCAGCTTGAGCACTACAAGGCCACTACAACCAAACCATAGCACATAATTATGCAGGTTGTTTGGTATGTGACCATGACTCAACTGAAAAAATGACCACTGGTCTTATTTTAATTTGATTTTCAAAGGGACTACAAACGTGTCAAAGTGCTTATTTCAGCGGTAAAGGGATAATGAAACAAATTCATCCTTCAAAAATTAAGTGAAGGGTGAGAGGTAAACAACTTAACCAAACCTTGATCCCACCTGATTGACCTTTGCACACAGGGGCATCATATAATGACCCCACACCATTCTTAAACAAGAGCTGTGTTTGTAAAACACAATGCCCCCTATTGCAACGCTTTGAAGCCATGTATTTCACCTTTGACCTTGAAGAATGACCTTGACCTTTCACCACTCAAAATGTACAGCTCCATGAGATACACATGCATGCCAAATATCAAGTTGCTATCTTCAATATTGCAAACGTTATGACCAAGGTTAAAGTTTTGGGACAGAATGACAGACAGACAGACAGGCCAAAACAATATACCCCCGATCATTCGATCCGAGGGCATAAGAATAAGGGCAAGGGGGGACCAAAACTTTACCAAAACCATGCCCCCACCTGATAAGCCTTTGCATTTTTCTCGCGCGCCTCTTTCCAGCCGGGCAAGACTGCCAGCTCACTCATCTCTCCGAGACTGTCGGTCGTGCTGACAATCACTGTGTACGCCACAATCTCCCCATACTTGTCGGAGAAAACGTTTGAGAAGTTCACCGTGATCTTGTGAGGGTTTGGTACTGCCACGCTCGATGACACTGACCTAGGTTTGGTGGAAATCTCGTCAATGCCATCCTTGTACGATGGTTCTGAAACATTTGGAAGGTTCGTAATAGTTGAACGCAAATTCTAGCTTGTGCATAAAATTTGATCAACTTCTATAGAAACAAGGGCTGTTTACAAAACATGCATGCCCCCCATATGGGCTCTACGTTGTAGTGACAGCCATTGTGTGAAAATGTTTTTTGTCACTGTGACCTTGATCTTTGACTTAGTGACCTGAAAATCAATAGGGGTCATCTGCGAGTCCTGATCAATGTACCTATGAAGTTTCATGATCCTAGGCATAAGCGTTCTTGAGTTATCATCCGGAAACCATTTTACTATTTCGGGTCACAATGACCTTGACCTTTGACCTAGTGACCTCAAAATCAATAGGGGTCATCTGCAAGTCATGATCAATGTACCTATGAAGTTTCATGATCCTAGGAATAAGCGTTCTTGAGTTATCATCCAGAAACCATTTTACTATTTCGGGTCACTGTGACCTTGACCTTTGATACAGTGACCTGAAAATCTATAGGGGTCAACTGCCAGTCATGATCAATCTCCCTATCAAGTTTCATGATCCTAGGCATAAGCGTTATTGAGTCATCATCAGGAAACCATTTTACTATTTCGGGTCACCGTGACCTTGACCTTTGACCTAGTGACCTGAAAATCAATAGGGGTCATCTGCAAGTCATTATCAATCTACCTATCAAGTTTCATGATCCTAGGCATAAGCGTTCTTTAGTTATCGTCCGGAAACCATTTTACTATTTCGGGTCACCGTGACCTTGACCTTTGACCTTGTGACCTGAAAATCAATAGGGGTCATCTGCCAGTCATTATCAATCTACCTATGAAGTTTCATGATTCTAGGCATAAGCGTTCTTGAGTTATCATTCGGAAACCATTATACTATTTCGGGTCACCGTGACCTTGACCTTTGACCTAGTGACCTCAAAATCAATAGGGGTCATCTGCCAGTCATTATCAATCTACCTTTTAAGTTTCATGATTCTAGGCATAAGCGTTCTTGAGTTATCATCCGGAAACCATTTTACTAATTTGGGTCACCGTGACCTTGACCTTTGACCTAGTGACCTGAAAATCAATAGGGGTCATCTGCGAGTCCTGATCAATCTACCTATCAAGTTTCATGATCCTAGGCATAAGCGTTCTTGAGTTATCATCCGGAAACCATTTTACTATTTCGGGTCACCGTGACCTTGACCTTTGACCTAGTGACCTCAAAATCAATAGGGGTCATCTGCGAGTCCTGATCAATCTACCTATCAAGTTTCATGATCCTAGGCATAAGCGTTCTTGAGTTATCATCCGGAAACCATTTTACTATTTCGGGTCACCGTGACCTTGACCTTTGACCTAGTGACCTCAAAATCAATAGGGGTCATCTGCGAGTCATGGCCCATGCATTCTTGAGTTATCATCTGGAAACCACCTGGTGGACCGACCGACCGACAGACCGACCAACATGAGCAAAGCAATATACCCCCTCTTCTTCGAAGGGGGGCATAAAAACAATAACAAATCACCAGATGTCATATCCAGAAACTATACAATCAAAATTGAAAAAAAAAATCATTTACTTATTTTATATCTTTATATGTATTCTGAATGAAAAGATTTCCATAAAAAAATATTTAAGATTTTTTTAACCATGTTAATAAACTGCTTCTTTAAATGCAACAAGGCAGGCACTACACTACATACTGTATGTTTTCAACTCAATGACTGCCGTGCCTGCAGGACCCGCTGCTATGGTAATGGCTTGAACCTGCAAGGAGAGATTAATACTGTCAACTTTATCTTATATTTTTACCATCATTTAGCCCAAGATGATGAAATAACAGCCTGTTTGATAAAATTTTCTGTTTTTAAAAACAGGCTCAGTTTTATAAAATCATTTTGCTGTTTGTTTCATGAAATCATATTTTGTTTTGTTTTATGAAATCATTTTGTTTTTATTTATTTTTTTATGTTTTCATGAAATCATATTTTGGTGATTTTATGACGACATCATTTTGTTGTTAATTTAATGAAAGCACACTGTTGTTTATTTCATGACATCATTTTCTTATTTTATGAAATCATATTGATATTTATTTTATGACTCCATTTTTTGTTTGTTTTGTCATAAAAGTAAACTTTCCATGTTTTTTTACAGTAGTGTTTTCTTTTATTCTTAAAATAAACACACATTTTTATGTCCCCCGATCTATACTGGGAGACATAATGTTTTTGCCCTGTCTGTTTGCTTGTTGGTTTGTTTGTGTCAAACTTAAACATTTGCCATATATTTTGCAATATTGAAGATAGCAACTTCATTAAACTTATCAATACCTAAGGTTTGAAAATAAAGCCTTTAAAACTTGAATATGTAAGAATGGTCTTCAATTAATTTAGATTTTCTTATGGACTACGTGACGTCAAAGTTCAAAGTGCGTATCTGAGTGGTAAAGGGTTAAGACTCAAAGATGGTTTTGCCCTATACCTTGAATGTGTACTGGTAGCCTGCTCTCAGGTTGTTGAACACCTTCGTAGTTTCTGCAGCAGACACATTCAACTGATCCTGTGATTCCTCATTCTGAAAAGAATGAATAACCTCTGTCATGCTATCATCAGGAATAATATGAGTCGCGTTCTGAGAAAACTGGGCATAATGCATGTGCGTAAAGTGTCTTCCCAGATAATCCTGTGCAGTCAACACAGGCTAATCCTTAACCCTTTGCATGCTGGGAAATTTGTCGTCTGCTAAAATGTTGTCTGCTGAATTTCTAAAATTAGCACTTACTTCTATTTTTTTCAAAGAATACTATCAGAATAGCAAACAGTTTGGATCCTGATGAGACGCCACGTTTCAATGAAGTCTCTTCACAGCCAAAATCCAGTTGAGACGGATAAAGTCGTCCCTAATTAGCCCTTTGTAGAACGCACAAGCTAATCAGGGATTACACTTAACATACATGCATTAAACCCTGTTTTCCCAGAGCGAGGCTCATATATAGAAACATTGGTAGAGTAAGGTTGATATCACAAAACATAAATATGGTACATGCAAACACATTCATTAGACACAGAAAAATGTGAATTGTTCACATTAAACTTGGAATGGATAATATTTTGGGAAATTTTCTCATGAAAAATGTTCAATTCAAGTTCTGGATGTATTTTGGTATTCTTTTATACTTAAAGTTTTGTAAGAATTTTTCCATGATTTGTTTATACCAAGAGTGATGCCTTATTCCAATTTGACATAATAATGTGTTAGTAGTTAAATTAAATAAACTGGTATTTGATTTTTTTAAATATAGATCAAGTTCAAAGTCAAAGTTTATTGGTGATGGTCAATACTTTAGCCATTAATAACCTAAATGAAAACAAGAGCACCGCCTTGCGGGTGCAGACCTCTCATATATTTTTCTTTTTAAAGGTGTAGGGACCTATCTCAATCACAAAGGAGGGAGGGGTGGAGTGGAGAGGGGTGTATAGTGTGGGGGTGTGGTCATTTATTACATTATCTTCCAAAAATGCAAAAATAATTCAAAAAAAATTTTTTTTTTGGGGGGGGGGGGATTCTTGGGTGAGATGGTTGGACGGTATTTCAAAAATAAAATAAGAAAATAAATATTTGTGTTTTTTAACCATGTTTGAAAAAAACAAGAGATGTGTTTGTCAGAAACACAATGCCCCCTGTTGAGCCGCTTTGAATTTTTTTATATATTTTTTTTACCTTTGACCTTGAAGGATGACCTCGACCTTGAACTTCCACCACTCAAAATGTGCAGCTTTATGAGAACGCCGCTTTGAAATATTTTTTTGACCTTTGACCTTGAAGGATGACCTTGATCTTGAAGGATGACCTTGACCTTGAACTTCGACCACTCAAAATGTGCAGAATCATGATAACGCCGCTTTGATTTAATTTGTTTGACCTTTGACCTTGAAGGATGAACTTGACCTTGAAGAATGACCTTGACCTTGAACTTCCACCACTCAAAATGTGCAGCTTTATGATTACGCCGCTTTGAATTTTTATATATATTATTTTTTTACCTTTGACCTTGAAGGATGACCTTGACCTTGAGGGATGACCTTGACCTTGAACTTCCACCACTCAAATGTGCAGCTTCATGATAACGCCGCTTTAAATTAATTTTTTTTACCTTAGACCATGAAGGATGACCTTGACCTTGAAGAATGGCCTTGACCTTGAACTTCCACCACTCAAAATGTGCAGCTTCATGAGAACGCCGCTTTGAATATATTTTATTTTTTTTGACCTTGAAGGATGACCTTGACCTTAAACTTCCACCACTCAAAATGTGCAGCTTCATGAGATACACATGCATGCCAAATATCAAGTTGCTATCTTCAATATTAAACAAGTTATGGCCAATGTTAAAGTTTTCGGACGGACAGACGCCATATATTTGACATTTGACCTTGAAGGATGACCTTGACCTTCACCTTTCACCACTCAAAATGTTCAGCTCCATGAGATACATATGCATGCCAAATATCAAGTTGCTATCTTAAATATTAAAAAAGTTATGGCCAATGTTAAAGTTTTCGGACGGACAGATACCATAAATTTGACCTTGAAGGATGACCTTGACCTTGACCTTTCACCACTCAAAATGTGCAGCTCCATGAGATACACATGCATGCCAAATATCAAGTTGCTATCTTCAAAAGTGAAAAAGTTATGGCCAATGTTAAAGTTTTTTTCGGACGGACGGACAGACTGACTGACATACTGACGGACAGTTCAACTGCTATATGCCACCCTACCGGGGTGGGTTGGGGGGGGGGTATAGTGTGAGGGTATGGTGGTCATTTATTAGATGATCTTTAATTTAAAACAAAAATAATGGGGGGGATTGAGGGGGGATTCGGGGGGGGGGGGGGGGGGGGGGGGGGGGGGGGGGGGGTACCCTCGTGATAGCATGAAAGTATTTGAAGTTTAAAAGCAATAGCCTTGATACTTTAGAAGTAAAGTGGATCTAAACACAAAATGTAACCATATATTCAAAGTTAATAAGTAAAAAAAAAGGCCATAATTCCGTAAAAATGACAACCAGAGTTATGCAACTTTTCCTTTACTGTCCCCTTATGATAGTTTGCGAGTGTTCCAAGTATGAAAGCAATATCTATGATACTTTAGGGGTAAAGTGGACCAAAACACAACACTTAACCAAATTTTCAAGTATAAAGGGCCCATAATTCCGTCAAAATGCCAGTCAGAGTTACATACCTTTGACTGCACAGTCCCCTTACGATAGTTAGTAAGTGTTGCAAGTATGAAAGCACTGGCATTGATACTTTAGGAAAAAAGTGGACCTAAACACAAAACTTAACCAAATTTTCAATTTTCTTAGTATAAAAAGGGCACATAATTCTGTCAAAATGCCAGTCAGAGTTACATAACTTTGCCTGCACAGTCCCCTTATGATAGTTAGTAAGTGTTGCAAGTATGAAAGCAATAGCTTTGATACTTCAGGAAAACAATGGACCTAAACACAAAACTTAACCAAAATTTTCAATTTTCTAAGTATAAAAAGGGCACATAATTCTGTCAAAATACAAGCCAGAGTTATCTAACTTTGCCTGCCCAGTCCCCTCATGATAGTAAGTAAGTGTACCAAGTTTGAATGCAATAGCATTGATACTTTATGAGAAAAGTGGACCTAAACTCAAAACTTAACCGGACGCCGACGCCAAGGTGATGACAATAGCTCATAACTTTTTTAAAAAAAATAGATGAGCTAAAAAAATGAATCCATTATGTATGCTTTTTATCTGATGGTTATAATAGTATTCAAGTAGGTAATCAATTTTCCAGAAACTCAGAATTCATAAATGATACTGCATTAATATAGCTTTGAAACCATGCTCTGGGAATTGGGACTTAATGCATATGCGTTTAGTGTCACCCCAGATAAGCCTGTGCAGTCTGCAAAGTACATATCTGAACAGTAAAAGGATAATAATGTCAATAATGGTATGAGACACTCACATCTTTTCTCGCCACATATGTGATCATGTACGCAGAGATGACCCCATTCTGTTGCTGTGGTAACTGCCAGGTCAAAGTCACCTGGGTGGGGGCCGTCTCTACCGCAACCACATTGCGAACTAATGAGGGGGCTGTATGGATAACAATTTCATATTCATATTATAAAATGAGTCTTATGGCATCTGGGGCCTGCAAGGCTCCAGAAAAGCATGCACAATCGCACAGTCTGGTCAAGATATACATTGTCAACTATTAAGTCTTGAAAGGTTTTATTGCCTCATTTAATTGAAAACCTGGTTAAAAACAGACACTTAATATAAGGTGTACATTAGTTATTGCAAATTCAGGGAGATATTTTCTGGTTTAAATATGTTTTATTTACGAGTCATGATCCCTCCTTATTTTAAACTTGTATACCAAGCAATAAATGATTTTGTCTAATTAATTGTTGTATCTTACATGTTAGATATAAAATTAACGTTATTTAATCATGCTTCAATTCAATGCGTATCTTTTTTGATCGCCATATTTATGGAAACAACCCCTAAATATAAACCATCTGAAGGCCCTTACAATGAAATGCTGATGTAAAACCCCTTGCCAAAGTGTATTAACTTACCAGCCTCAAATGTTGACACTTTTGCTAATGTCTCCACAGTATAAGCCCCGAAGTGTGTGGCTACACTGCACTGATACACAGTGTTGGGCGTGCAATCACTCACTGTGACCTTGACAGGATTTGTGATGTTCTCCACTACAACGACTTTGACCTGTTGACCTCCTGCCACACAGGTCACAGTGTATTTGTCTACACTGCCGGTGGGATGTTGTATTTCCAGTGAAATCGTTGTTGCGGTTTCAGTGGCACTTACTGCAGCCTTGTTTGGCACTGAAATAACAAATTGGAGAATTATGTTTGAAAAGTAAAATAGATCTCCTGCATTTTAGATTTCCAGCAATGTTAATTACATTGGTAAAATACAAATGAATATATTACCTGCAAACAAAGAAACAAAACAATGAGCCCGACTCTTGGAGAACCGGGCTTTATGCATGTGAGTAACGTGTGGCAGTCTGAACTGGCTAATCAGGGACAACACTATCCACTTTTATTGCATTGTTCGTGTAAAAGGAGTCTCTTCTCACTGAAAATCCAGTTTAGGCGGAAAGTGTTGTCTAATCAGCCCGCGCAGATTGTGCAAGCTTATCTGGGACAATATTTAACGTACATGCATTAAAACTCTGTTTCCCCTGAGCAAGGCTTGCAGGTAAACTTACGTGTCTGAGCCTTGACAGTTTTTGTCTCACTCTCCTCTTCTCCACTGACTGTATGCACCTCCACAGTGAAGAGTTTCCCAGGCATCAGGGAAGAGAACTCCACCTGGTTGGGGGTGTCAGATTTACTACGCCTGATCACAAGGTTTGGGCTGGTCAAAGTGAACACTATTTCATCGAATATGTCGCTTTCCCCGAAGCTGTAGTCTATTATGAAGGAAGTGTTTGTAGGTTGCTTCACAAATTTGCTGCTCACATTATTAATGGGCTCTGAAAAAGTTTTGAATGTTCAATGTTGAATACACGTTGCTAATTTTCTGAAGTTTCGGTTTCTTGATGAGACTTTGATATCAAAAGCAAATTTAAATTGTAAGCTTTGGACATGGCTTCCATACCATCCTGATTTGAAAATTAAAATTATGATAGATAAAATGTATCAATATTCAATATATTTTCATATATATTTACCCTTTAGATTTTATCTTTCATCAAATACATGCAAATACATACACAGATTTATAAGAAATGTCCCTAGCAAGTTGTCATGTGAGTGATATATAAATTTAGAATCTTATTTTCAGTGTTAATCTCAAAAATAAATTATTTATCAAACTATTTATTAAAAAATCCACAAATATGTTAATGTAATGATCAGCCAAAAAAACACCATGTTCAAAAAACACTTACTAGTTACTGCATATGCTGAGACAGGAGATGAAAAGACACCTTTAACTTCACTCCTGATAGATATGCTATACTTGAAGCCTGGTACCAGCCCCATGACAACAGCCTCAATAACTGAGCCTGAAGTGGGAACCTGCAGATAATCTTTGAAGTCACTGTAACTGATCTCCCACCGCTCCACATAGGTGGCGCTCGTGTTGTAATACCACTGTAGTTTCACAGAGGATGCTGTTGTCTGATTAGTCAGTGTGGACACACTTGGAGGAGGCAAGGGTGCTGCAATATAAAATAGGACTCATAACAAGACCTAACAAGGTATTCAGGGAAATAGGACTTGTAACAAGACATAACAAAGTATTCAAGGAAAATGTATTTGTAACAAGACATAACAAGGTATTCAGGGAAATAGGACCCATAACATGATCTGACAAGGTATTCAGAGTAATACAAGTTATAACACGACATTACAAGGTACTCAGAATAATAGGTATTGGCTCTGTATCAGAAAAAGGATAATAATGTCTATCTCCTTTTGTAGTTGATATTACCAAATTTAAGTGAACAAGGAACCGTCATAGACGGGTGATGCTCCCAAAAGTGTTTTTTTGTCACCATATTACACTATATATTCCGATAAAAGGAAACGTCTTGAGGGCACAGTAGTTGGGGGGACAAGATTTTTTTTTATAAAATTTTTCAAAGGGCCATAACTCTGTGAAAAATCATCCGACCAGAACCCACTGATAATATACACATCTCCTCTTTGTAGTGAAGCTTCCCATAAAGTTTCATTGAATTCCGGTCATTAGTTGCTGAGAAATAGCCCGGACAAAAATTGTGCACAGATGGACGTACGGACAGACAGACAGACGCACACAAGGACAGACGAAGCGGCGACTATATGCTCCCCCCCAAAATAAATTTTGGGGGAGAATAATGAATTGAAAATGGTATGCATGTTAACAAAACAAATGACATGCTTACGGTTTCCATTTATCTGAAATCAAACCAGTTTATATGAAGGGAAAACACAATAATTTCAGGGTCAGATCACTAAACATTTACTGAGACATCAACTAACAAGAGATGTGTTTGTCAGAAACACAATGCCCCCTAATGCACCGCTTTTTTTACCTTTGACCTTGAAGGATGACCTTTACCTTTCACCACTCAAAATGTGCAGCTCCATGAGATACACATGCATGCCAAATATCAAGTTGCTATGTTCAATATTTCAAAAGTTGTTGCTAAACTTTAATATAAGGTTAAAGTTTGTTTTTTTACTTTTGACCTTGAAGGATGACCTTGACCTTGACCTTTAACCACTAAAAATGTGCAGCTCCATGAGATACACATGCATGCCAAATATCAAGTTGCTATGTTCAATATTTCAAAAGTTATTGCAAAACTTTAATGTACGGTTAAAGTTTTTGTGTGTTTTTTTTTACCTTTGACCTTGAAGGATAACCTTGACCTTGACCTTTCACCACTCAAAATGTGCAGCTCCATAAGATACACATTCATGCCAAATATCAAGTTGCTATTTTTCAATATTTCAAAAGTTATAGCAAAACTTAAATGTAAGGTTTAAAGTTTTGATGACAGAATGACGGAATGACAGACAGACAGGCCAAAAACAATATACCCCCAATCTTTCGATCCGGGGGCATAAAAACAGGCTCCTATTATGTACACATGTTTAAAATACTAATCCTTGAAGCCTTGATACAACACTTCTCTAGGTAGGGAAATAATACTTCCAATATCTCATTTTTTACAGAATCACTTATCATATTATTCTCATGAATATTATATTATTTTTTCACAATATTGAGTAATGACACTAACAAAACAACTATTCCAGTATCTTACCAACAACTTTCGTCAACGTCCTCTCGTCACTGTTCACATCTCCGCTGACGGCATAAACCTCTATTTCATACTGCTCTCCAGGAAACAGACTAGTCAGGGTGATTCCTGGAGTGAAAGTCGTGTTCACCACCCACAATGCATTGCTCTCGCGCAGACTGGGCCGATGTTTCACGAGGTAGTACTTCCAGGCACTGCCTGGCGCGTGGCTCCAGGTCAGTGCAACCCCGTCTTCACCGACAAGAACTCCGCTCAGATTCTGAACTGGGAGTGGCTCTATGATAAAAATAAATACACAGAATATTTATAAGTAATCAATAGAAACAATTCATGCAGATTTGGGGATATATTTGAGCATCATTCTTGGAAATCAGGGCATAATGCATGTGGGTAAAGTGTTGTCCTAGATTAGCCTGTTCAGTCTGCACAGACTTATTAGGGATCACACTTTCCACTTATATGGGATTTTCCAAATTTTGAAATGAAGTCTATTCTGAAACAATTACAGCCTAGGTGGAATGTGTTGTTTCTAATCTGGAATGTCAGGCATCAACATGCATTACGCCCCATTTTCCCATCTAGACTAATTTTAATCTGCTGATAAAATTAACATTTAAACTGCTTTCTTAATGTGAGAATGCTTCTCCAAAAATTAATAAGTTCAAATACTGTCCCCAAATATTTGTGTTCATTTAAATGTACCTTTTAAAAAATCTTATTAATATTGATTAGATTTTATTTAAATTGCCAATCAACCCAGAAAATGTGTTATAAATTGTGTTGTTAACTTATTTACACATTAATTCATTGTGTTATTATATACACAAAGGTCAGCTCGCAATGTTCAATAGCTCAAGAACGAGTGGGATCACAAAAAATGACCAAAGTGGCTCATGCATATCATTCTATGGCATTGACATATTTCAAGGTTTAACCGAATCCCTTCAGAAATGTGGAATTCACAAACTTATGCTAGCAGACTGACAGAATGACCGACTTACAAACCCACATAGTCACTACAATGAACCAACTTGTTGCAGGTATATAATTAAAGTCATTAAAGAATAACTGTTTTTTGGTCAAAATTTTGGCCAAATTCTAACCTGAACTCCCAATCTAAAAAATGGTACATTTTTCCCAAAATTCCAAATTGAAAGTTTCCAATTTTTTTTTTACGAATTGCAATATTCAGTTTATCTTTTTATCTTATGTTTTTAGCTTAACCTTTGCAAAGATGCTAAAACACATTTTTTCTAAATTTTATATTAAACGAGATGTGTTTGTCAGAAACACAATGCCCCCTATTGTGCCGCTTGAAGCCATATATTTGACCTTTGACCTTGATGGTTGTCCTTGACCTTATCCTTTCACCACTCAAAATGTGCAGCTCCATTAGATACACATGCATGCCAAATATCAAGTTGCTATCTTCATATTGCAAAAGTTATTTCAAAACTTTAACCAAACTTTAACCAAGGTCAAAGTTTTGGGACAGAATGACAGACAGACAATCCAAAAACAATCTATTCATTCGATCCAGGGGCATAAAAAAAACAGAAAAAAACAACAACTAAATTTCCTAATTTTAATAAAAGGATGGACATACTGGTGGTTGCATTCACCGTCTCCACAGCTGACCCTGCCGTGACCCCTGACACGTTCTGCCATGCCTGGACATTGACAATGTACGTTGACCCTCGTGACAGGTCAAGGATGTCAATGGAGTAGGTCATCTGGTCAGGGAGGGAGAAAATGGGCGGGAGGTACGACAGCACGCCCATCGGGGAGTCTTTGTAGGAAACCTGAGCAAGTGTGCAATAAAAGTAAGCTTTAGCTAATTATGTCAACAAAGACTAAGGAATTTTAAAGAAATGAGGAGCAGGATATTAAACTTGCCATCACTACGGGGTTCACAGTTAATGATGTGTGTGGTGCTCTGGGAAAACTGGGCTTAATGCATATGTGCCTCTAGTGTTTTCCAAGATTAGTCTATGCAGTCTGCACAGGCTAATCAAGGAAGACATGCTCAGCCTTAAATGGATTTTTGTTTGGAGGTGACTTCTTTAAACAAAGAATATCATAAAAGTGGAAAGTGTCGTCCCTGATAAGCCTTAAGGAACTGCACTGGCTTATCTGAGATGACACTTTACGCACATGCATTAAACCCCCTTTTCACGGAGCACATTCCATGTATATATATTATATATATATATAATGTCAGTTAATATGAGCATCAGTGTCCATAAGGTCCTAGAGCCTGATTTCACGTGATGAGGAATTCACAAATAATATTAATAAGTAAGTCGAATAGAGACCTGCAACCAATTGTTCACCTTACATAAAACAGTTCAAACTCAGCCTTTAAACAAGAGATGTGTTCGTCAGAAACACAATGCCCCCTATTGCGCCGCTTTGAATTATTTTTTTTGACCTTTGACCTTGAAGGATGACCTTGACCCTGAACTTCCACCACTCAAAATGTGCAGCTTCATTAGAACGCCGCTTTTTAAACATTATATATTTTTATTTCTTTGACCTTTGACCTTGAAGGATGACCTTGACCTTGAACTTCCACCACTCAAAATGTGCAGCTTCATGAGATGCACATGCATGCCAAATATCAAGTTGCTATCTTGAATATTGAAAAAGTAATGGCCAATGTTAAAGTTTTTTTCGGACAGATGGACAGACTGACTGTCATACTGACTGACATACTGACATACTGACTGACGGACAGTTCAACTATATGCCACCCTACTGGGGGCATAAAAATAAACCCGAATGATCGGCCAATTTTTCTGAAACTAATGAAACACCCTGTACTGACGTGTGGAGATCACAAAAATTGCAAGTAAAAAAAAAAAGTGTTACGGTTGTCTGCACATTCAATATATGATCATCCAGAATGGTATTTATAGCCTATAAATATGGTCACATGACTTCATATAAGCATTTTTTTAATTCATTCCTGGGCTCTGGCTCAGTTCAATCTGTGAATGTGGTTGCCATTACGTACCACAAATCCCGACTGACTGGTTGTCACATTCTGTAGTTGCCAGGTAACATGCAAACCAGTCTGAAAGGCTTCTGCTTCAAGGTCCTGGACTGGCAAGGGAGCTAAATCAGGGTTAATCAAATATTACATTATATAAAGGAAAAACAGGTCACTACCCTATTGTTGTGTTATATATCAGCAGCCTTAGAATAAAACCAAGGAGAGGGTTATGTTTCTGTTTATCATACCTCTATGAACCCATTTCAAAACATATAATTAAATATAATCTCTACAACTTTGCTTTTTTAGCGGGAATTATTATGATTTTGACATGTTTATAACAATGTCATGGTCATTTTTAAAACATTTGTTCACTGTTTTTGTTGCTTTTTGTGCCTATTGAGCGGAGACGGTTCTTTCTATTTTGAATAACAGTGACCTTGTCCTTGACCTTGTCCTTGACCTTGATCTGAAATGCCTCAAGTTTTTATGCAAGCTTGCAATATCCGAAGTTTCTTTAAGACTATCAATGGAAGGCCTAACAGACAGACAGACTACAAGGTAAGTCCTTAATACCCCTCTCAACTTCGTATCAGGCGAATAAATATCATGACATGCATTATAATTATGATAAGATTCATAATTACCAATTAGAAACCACTGAATTTTCTTGTGTAATATATCAGCAAAAGCCATAAAAAACAACACTCAGCACACACAACTCACATGTGACAACTTTCATTGCAAATCTTTCACTGACATGTTCTTCCATCACAGTAACCACGGCAACCACATACAGACATCCAGGACTCAGGCCCGTAAACTGGTGAGAGAGCTGCGTCCTGTAATGGATTTCAATTCAATTAACCCTTTCCTGTTCAGAAGCAAAGTAAAATGGCTATATGCAACCAGCATAAAACCAGAACAGACTGTAACAGTCTGTTCGGGTTTTATGCTGTTTGCTGCTCATCAGTATCTTAGGGTTGGAAACGAAGCCTTTAAAATTTGAATCTAGTAAGAATAAGAGTGCCAAACTGTCACAAGATACGCCCGTTCGATGGTTTTAGACACCATGCTCAATGCTTGAAATGCACTAAGTGACCTCGAGACCTAATTATTTACCCGGCATGGCCCATATTTGAACTTGACCTAGAAATCATTTAGATGTAACATCTGACTAAATTTGGTGCAGATCAGATAAAAACTACTTCAATTAGAGAGCGGACACCATGCTAAATGCTTGAAATGCACTATGTGACCTCGTGGCCTCGTTTTTGACCCGGCATGAACCATATTCAAACTTGACCTACATATCATCTAGACACAAATTCTGACCAAATTAGGTGAAGATCAGATGAAAACTACTTCAATTAGAGAGCGGACACCATGCTAAATGCTTGAAATGCACTAAGTGACCTCTTGACCTAGTTTTTGACACGGCATGACCCATATTTAAAGTTGACCTAAATATCATCTAGACACAACTTCTGACCAAATTTGGTGAAGAACGGGTGAAAACTACTTCAATTAGAGAGCGGACATCATGCTTAATCCTTGAAATGCACTAAGTGACCCCATGACCAAGTTTTTGACCCGGCATGACCCATATTGGAACTCGATCTAGATATTGTCTAGACACAACTTCTGACCAAGTTTGGTTAAGATCGGATGAAAACTATTTGAATTAGAGAGCGGACACTGCTGTGGACGCTGCCCGCCCACCCGCCCGCCCACCCGCCAAGGGTGAAACTATAATACGTCCCGTTTTTAAAAACGGGTGTATAAAAATGATACATTTTATTTCATTTTCTAAGGGACTACAAGAGTGTAAAAGTAAGTGTCTGAGTGGTACAGGATTAAACAAACAAAAAAAATCATTGTTTTTATTTTCTGCTAAGAGGTGAAATATGGATCAGAGATATATCACTCACTTTTTTCTGGCCTTTTTTTAACATACACAAATTAATAATTAGTTTTGGGCTAATTCATCACTTTGGCAAGCATTTCACATGTTAAAGCCCCCCCCCCCCCCTGGTGTGTTTTTATACATTGATCATTCAAAGGTGGTGACCCTAGTTAAAATCACTTTAATGTTAAGATTGTTAAGTACTGTATCGGAGAGTCTCATGAAATTCAAGACTACATTTGGTAACAAGAATTTCTGCTTAGATAATGTGTCTGGAGTTTCTATACTCCTTTTCTGAAATTTTGTGGCACAAAATGCAAGTGTTCTTTCGTATATAACCCATTAAGTAAGCAAAATCAGCTGCTCAGTCAATTTAACTACACAACAAATAAAACAAGAGCACCGCATAACGGGTGCCACGCTCGACTGCGGGTGAAGTTGTGAATAAATTCAAGCTTTTCATATTATTTTTTTTAGAGGTCACAGTGACCTTGACCTTTGACCTAGTGACCCAAAAATGGGTGTGGCATGTAGAACTTATAAAGGTGCAGCTACATACCAAGTTTCAAAGTTGTAGCACATTGATTTTAGAGCCAATGTTCAAAACCTTGACAAAATGTAAAGGTTTAAGCACGACGCAGATGACAAGACGACGGACACGAGGAGCTGGCTATGACAATACCTCGGGTTTTCTCCAAAAACAGCCGAGCTAAAAATGGACATCCCCAAAAAGAGCCATAATAATTTTATTGACATGAAATAGAGCCTGGCACTGGAAAAACCTAGCTTAATGCCTGTGTGTTGAGAGTCACGCAGCAATAGCCTGTGCAGTCTGCACAGGCTTATCAGGGATGAAACTTTCCCCCTAAACTGGACTTGGCTCGATCATCAGGAGAGATTTCCATTAACAAAAAAAATCAAATAAAAGCGGAAAATATTGTCCCTGATTAGCCGTCGCAAACTGCAAAGGCTAATCTGGGTAAACATTTTATGCAGATACTTTTAACCCCATTATGCCAGAGCGTGGCTCAATGATTGATGTCCTACTTGTTCACCACCACAGGTGACGTGACGTCAGAAGGCTCGATGGTCAGCTGGTAGCCTGTGTAGTTGGTATTGGCTGGGGGCAACCAGGTCACTGACACGGAATGGCTGAACACCTCTGTCACTCGTAGAATCTCCACTGCTGTAGGGTCTAGAAAAGGTGATTAAACAATAGATATGAGCCTTGCTCTGGGAAAACAGGGCTTAATACATGTGCATAAAGGGTTGCCCCAGATTAGCCTGTGCAGTCTTCACAGGCTTATCAGAAACGACACTTTATGCTTATATGTAATTTTCCCTTAAAAAGAAGTCTCTCTTAAGGGAAAATCAAGTAAAGGCGGATTGTGTTGTCCCTGATTAGCCTGTGAGAACTACACCGGCTAATCTGAGATGAGGGTTTATGCACATGCATAATGCCCCGTTCTACAAGGGGCAGGCTCATAAAGAATATGTTATCTTTTCAAGCTGACTGATATCATGGTTAGGAACCTGTATTTATAGATATTATTCTTGGAGTTTTTTTAAGTCATAATGCATAATGCCCCGTTCTACAAGGGGCAGGCTCATAAAGAATATGTTATCTTTTCAAGCTGACTGATATCATGGTTAGGAACCTGTATTTATAGATATTATTCTTGGAGTTTTTTTAAGTCAGTTATACATCAATTTTTATAAGTATAACTAGTAATATTCAAGTTGAGTTATACATTTTGTCACACACATACGAAGTCTCTAGGACATATAGGACACAATTCACAACTACATAATGATTGTTGAAGACATGGATGGCAAAATCAGTGATCCGATGGCAATTATATTTGAGTTACCTGATAATATTATAACGTAAGTTTAATATGTTCAAATAACAAGTAAAACATCAGACTAATATATAGCATATATCGAAAAAAATTATATAGCATATGTCGAAAATTTGATTTCAGGATACACAAATTCAATTTAATTTATTTATGTAGTGTATTTGCCTTATACACAAGGTATACCTATATCAAAGGAGAATATAACATGACGTTAATTAAGCAAAGTATGTAAACAAAACATGAAACATTTAAGAGATATTAAACAATAATATTAAATGTAGAAACAAATGGAGCCGTGCTCTGTGAAGAAGGGGTTCAATGCATGTGCATGAAGTGCCGTCCCAGATTAGCCTGTGCAGTCTGCACACTATCCGCTTTTATGGTATTTTTATAATACAGAAAGTCTCTTCTTAGCAAAAATCCAGTTAGGGCAGAAAGTGTCGTCCCTGATTAGCCTGTGAGTACTACACAGGCTAATCTGGGACAACACTTTACGCACATGCATGAAACCCCTTTTTCACAGAGCACGGCTCGTTTTTATGCGTATTAAAAAAGAAGCATATCAAAGCAACATTTTTGATTGATGTTTGCAATAATATCAATAAAAGCATGTACTAAAACTAAGGAATTTCAAATTTTATAAGACATTTTACATAATCAGGAATAATTTTTAAACAATGGATAATTTTGTTCAACCAATCTTGGTTATTTTTAAACGTGTTCTCATATCTCTTTTCTTGGTAAAACCTGTATTTTTTTTTGAAAAACCCAGTGTAACAATAAAATACTGGAAAATAGAAACACTGGTATGACACTTCGAGAATGCCAAACACTCTGACCCAGAAAGACAAACCACAGGTGTAACACTTTGATACAGAGAAAGAAACAACAGGTAAAACACTTTGATCATGATAAAAAAATGTATAACTCTGTTCAAGCATTATGCAACTATTATTCTAGAACTATTTGTTTATAATATGTTGAAAGTAAGAGAACAAATTTACAAAAAAAGCAGAAAGCTTCTTGGTAATTGACCTTTACCGCTAAGCCATGGAAACTTATAACTTAATGCAAAAACTGCAAACAAATTTTAGCATGTCAAAAATATCATATTTTTTAAAAAGATGCGTCCAATAAGAAATCAAAGTTTAAAAAAATAAAAAAAGAAGCTTTTTGCTATCATATTAATACTAATACTAAATTTGGAACTGACTTTACATTATACTTAAATGGAACAAAAGAAACTTTTTTGATGGTTGAAAATACAGTCTAACCTGTGT
The DNA here is from genome assembly GCF_020536995.1 of Dreissena polymorpha. Lineage (NCBI taxonomy): Eukaryota > Metazoa > Mollusca > Bivalvia > Myida > Dreissenidae > Dreissena > Dreissena polymorpha. The sequence continues at coordinate 61,961,579 of NC_068366.1, read as the reverse complement.
AAAGCATCCAGTCACAGGAAGTTAAAAAAGTGGCATTTTGATGCTAAAGGGATTTTCAATTCTTTGCATTGTTACATATGTTTTAATCTACACAGAAACGAAAAATATTTACTTTCATAAATATCATAAATTCATTATCAGCTGAAACACCATACAAGCAGCAAAACGATGAACTAAATTAAAACACATACCATTTGAATATAAAAATACACATTAATGTAGTTTATAGACTACAGGGTATTTAGTGTATGTTATGTTTTTGTTTTTTAAAATGCTGGCAGCTCACTGAAAACAGCAAATGATCATAAGTTTCAGGTGTAAAAGAGAAGCAATTCTCACTGACCACTTATACCATGTGAGGTGACCACTTATTCAAGGTGACCGCTAGGTTAGGTTAGACTGTTTACATGTACCCCTTCATTGATACAAATGTTTTATCATGTTAACAATTACTTTGGCTTACCTTTCTGGGCTAAACAATATATGCAAACAGGTAAGAAAGTGTTAGTACAAGAGCAAAACTGACACCATTCAAAGACACACAGGTACATATATTTTGTAGAAACTATTATAACATTCAATAACCACTGAATATTAAGGTTATTATGAGCCCATTTCAAGACTAAACTTCTTTTACTTGAAATAAAGTGAAGAATATACTTTTTGTAAAATCAAAATGCCAGTAAATGTCTATGTGCAATAGAATGTAAAACACACATGTGCATGTTAATTAAATAACCATAAACCTAAAATTTTAATAAACATTCACACTTACTTGTAGTAAAATTTGTGTTCACTGCTTCACTGAATATTCCACCAGACTGTGACATAACTTTCAATGTGTAATGTGTTCCAGACACCAGTCCCATTAATGTGAAACTTAAACCAGTCTGTGTAACAATTTTCGGCTCAGTGGTTCCATCAGAGGTCAAGGTCAGCTGATAGAGGTCAACGTGACCCACTGGTGCTTGCCATGTGACCTTTGCTTCTGTTGCATTGGCAACAACATTTACAGCAATTGGTTTGTTGGGAACTGAAGGTATGAATAAAAAAATGTTTACATGGTCTTCGCAATGAATACTTTAAGAATGAAATATAACGGGACAACACAATGCTGACGAAATTGTATGGTTCATATAGTTAAAAATAACAAATTTCAAATTAAAACTCATCATAGGTACATTTTTTTTACAAGTATGTAGCTAGTTTTATATATTGATCACATGCAACATTTTGAACATATTTGTAAACATTAAATAGTATATGGTTTACACAACATTATAAGAAATTTCAAGATCATTGATCTTATCAGAAAATCAATCATTATTGAAAGCAAAAATGTACTATAAAATCAATAAATAAAATCAGAAGTATATTGATAATACAAACCTGTCCTGAACGTCTTTATCACAGGCTCACTTGTCTTTTCCTTAAACTGTGTTACTATAGTAACCAAGTAGGAGGCGCCAGCTGTCAGGTTAGTGAAGATATGACTCAGATTATTTTTGTCCAATGTACTGAAATAATAATGTTTCATAAAAGTGGCACCTACAAACAAAATTCAATAAAATAAATAATAAGTGTATGTTGTTTTCATAGGATGCTCCTATGAGACAAATGGCAATTTTTATCTGTCCTGATTTCAAATACAAAACAGAAGTTCTTCTTAGAATACTCCTTTCTGAAATGTTTACCAAAATAGACGACTTCAGTTGTGCTTTTTTAGGGAGCTATGCGTTTATGAGTCCACTTTTACTCTTTCCTTCTCAGAACCCAAGTTAAAATGGCTATATGCAACCAGCATAAAACCAGAACAGCCTGCAAGTAACTCACAGTCTGTTCAGGTTAAATGCTGTTTGCTGCTCATCAGTATCTTATGGTTGGAAATTAAACCTTTAAAACTGGAATCTAGTAAAAAAAAACTTCAATTTAATAAGATTTTCCAAGAGACTACAAATGCATCAAAGTGAATTTCTGAGTGGAAAAGGGTTAAAAATGCAAATAAAAAGGAAAAAAGTAATCTTACACTGACTGGGCCACATTGTCACTGCTCCCTTGCCCAGACTTGAGGCTGACAGAGAAGTTATCTAGACCGGCATTGACTTGGACACTCCATCGTACAGTCAGGGTTGAGTTGGTCACATCTGCAGGCAGGTTGCTGGTCAGGGTTGCCACGGGATACGGATCTGAATGTGCAGAAAATGAAAAATAACTAACAACTTGAAAAGCACATTTCTTTCTCTTTGGTTTGCCAAGTAACTTTTACTTGAAGTAAAAATAGTACTTAGTACTAAGAAAAAGTTCTTTACTCAGCAGGATATGAATTAGTGCAAAAAAGCCATTTGATATAGTGGAGATGAAGTAAAAGCATAGATAAAATAACAAAATAACAATTCAGTACACAAAAATGTATTAATATATATGCGAAACATATGATTACAACCCATTATTGAAATATTATCTAAAAAGTTATATATTAAATCATTATAGATGCCTTGTTAACTGGTGTTAATGCAAGGGCGTAAAGTGTTGTTTCAGCACTTTCCGCCTTCACTGGATTTTTGTTTTAAAAAAACCTCCTTAACCCTTTCAGTGCGGGAACCGAATTTTGAAGGCCTTTGCAAACAGTTTGGATCCAGATGAGACGCCACAGAACGTGGCGTCTCATCAGGATCCAAACTGTTTGCTATTCTGATAATATTCTTTGAAAAAAATCGAAGAAAATGCTAATTTTAGAAATTCAGCAGAAGACATTTTAGCAGACGACAAATTTCCCAGCATACAAAGGGTTAAAACAAAAAATTCCATAAAAGAGGACAGTGTCGTCCCTGATAAGCCTGTTCGAACTACACAGCCTAATTTATGACAACACTTAACGCACAGGTATAAAGCCCAGTTTTCCTGGACTGAGACGTATTTGAGACGCGTTCTGAGAAAACGGAGCTTAATGCATGTGCGTAGTGTCATCGCACAGGCTAATCAGGGACAACACTTTCCATCTAAATTGGATTTTTGCTAAGAAGAGACTTCATTTAAACGAAAAATGTCATAAAAGCGGACAGTTCTGCACAGGCTAATCTGGGACGACACTTTACGCACATGCCTTATGCCCATTTTTCACAGAACACAGCCCATATGAAATCTGCACCGTCTGAACTTACATGTGTAAAAATTCTTAGTCAGTGGAACGCTTCGTTCAAAGCCTGTTGATGTGTAGACTGACACATTGTACAAAGTCCCAGAGTTCAGACCCGTAAGATACAGGGACGACTGATTAGGACCAACGGTTGTGTTAAGAACTCCGTTCTGGCTTGCCACTTCCACGTCAAATTGCTGAAAGATTGTGTTGTTGTCTATAGACCACTCCAGACGTATCGCTGTAACATTGGTGTCCACTTCATTCAAGGACACCACAGACATAGGTTCTGAAAAGAAAGCATTATAAGATTGAAAACATAATTACATATCTTTTAAATAAAATATATTAGGTTCTCTTTCTTCAAACTTTGTTTGGTAAATAGTTGTGTTGTTTTAACTCAATAATTTTCATTTGATTGTGTCAAAATCTGTTTGGATTCCTATTCTGCATAGAACCAGTAGATAATGTCCTCTGAATATTTCTTAAATATACATCAAACTCTCACTGATAATGGATTGCTTTCTAAATCTTGGTTACGATGTTATTAACCCTTTCCCACTCAGAAGCAAAGTGAAAATGGCTATGTGCAAACAGCATTAAACCAGAACAGCCTGTGAGTAATTTGCAGTCTGTTCAGGTTTTATGCTGTTTTTTATGCTGTTTTATGGATTTTTGCTTCTCATCATTATCTTAGGGTTGGAAATGAAGTCTTTCAAACTTAAATAAATTAAGAAAGGACTTAAATTTAATTTGATTTTCTAAAGGACTTCAAATGCATCTAAATGCGTTTATAATGGGCAAAGGGTTAAATAATACATTTGAGTCGCGCACTGGAAAAACTAGGTTTAATTAATGTTTGCTACGTGTCTCCCAGATTAACCTTTGCTATCAGCACAGGCTAATCAGGTACAACACTTTCTGCCTAAACTGGATAGTTGCTAAGAAGAGACTTCCTTTAAACGAAAAAATACCGTCAAAATGGAAAGTGTCATCCCTAGTTAGCCTGTGCAGACTGCACAATCTAATCTGGGAGGACATTTTACGCATGAGCATGAATGCCGGTTTTACCAGAGCAAGGCTTAGTTATGATTAACTTTTTGCATATTCATATAAGTTAACAAGCTAATTGGTTTAATTACAGTCAGATAACACAAATATCCTGACCTTCAATTTATTTGCCTAAAGTGATGCTAAACTCCATTAGTTTTGTTTAATAGTAAGTTATTTCTGACCACTTACTTGTTGAGTGCGTTGTAGCCAGTGGGAGACTTATGGTGCTTCCTAGCCTGCTGTATACCTGAACAAGGTATGATTGACCCGGTATGTCATGAACTGTGACCACACAGTAGAGGTCAACCAAGGTCGGACAGGTTACATTTACTGTGACCTCATTGTTCACACTGGTGGAGTTGTAGGTATAGGTGACAACATAACCATCCTGAAACATTCAAATCTAATTGAGCAACATTCTTGGAAAACAGGGCTTAATTCATGTGCTTAGTGTCATCCCAGCTTAGCCTGTGCATTCTGCACAGGCTATTCATGAATGACACTTTCCGTCTGAACTGGAAGAGACCCTTTTAACAGTAAATTCATTAAAAGACATATAAGCAGAAAGTTTCATCCCTGATAAGCATATGTGAACTGCACAGGCTAATCTGGGACAACACTATAGGCACATGCATAACGCCTTGTTTTCTCACAGCTTGGCTCAATTATTATTTTATTTTTCACCATTTAGCTCGGAACTAATAATTTTTTTGTATTTGCGTCGGCATCAAACTTAAGAATACAAAGAACTTGCTCAAACAAAATCTTTTTGTGACAAAGTTTAGGAATTTTTTATTGAAAACCTAACATTCAGCTCAAAATCAGTCAAAACTAAGTATGTTGCCCTGCCCACTAGTAGAGACACCTTTTTTCCATTAATGTGTATTCTACACAAGTTCATTTTCATAACTGAACTAATAAACTTTGAAATAGTGCATCACTTTCTCAAACAAGACAACTAAAAGCCACATTCTCCAATTCTCCAATAATGAAAATACAATAAACAACATTTCAAACACAAATTGATGGAAAATGAAGGCAATATACCTAAGGGAACACAGAAATACTGTAATTGAACTTGCCAATAACTGATTATAGAAGATATGAGACAACTATAATCAAGGTGCTAAAATAACTGATAAAAAACCTATAACATCCAATGTCAATAAACAACAAGAGATGTGTTTGTCAGAAACACAATGCCCCCTAATGCGCCGCTTTGATTTTTTTTTTACCTTTGTCCTTGAAGGATGACCTTGACCTTTCCCCACTCAAAATGTGCAGCTCCATGAGATACACATGCATGCCAAATATCAAGTTGCTACGTTCAGTATTGCAAATGTTATGAAGAAGCTTAAAGTTTTGGTTAAAGTTTTTGAATTATTGTTTTGACCTTTGACCTTGAAGGATGACCTTGACCTTTCACCACTCAAAATGTGCAGCTCCATGAGATACACATGCATGCCAAATATCAAGTTGCTGCATTCAATATTGCAAAAGTTATGAAGAAGGTTAAAGTTTTGGTTAAAGTTTTGGGACACACACACACATACAATGACAGACAGGCCAAAAACAATATACCCCCGATCTTTCGATCCGGGGGCATAAAAATTGTGCTCATATTTTTAACTGCAGATATGGGGTTATTGCTCTAAGGATAACAATAATTTATTGGAAATTGCACAGAATTCCATGCTATGATAAATATACATATTTAATTGCACAACAGTGATTACATAGCAACTATATTGAATATTTCTCATCAAATTAAAACACTGCAGAAGTATTGTTGAATACCTAGGAGGTTTAATACTATGGTTACCTGATTTGACTGTTCATCGGGTTTCCAGGAAATATTCAGTTTCTGGGTATCAAGGGCAACCACTTTCACTTCCTTTGGAGCAGAAGGGGCTAAAATTTGAAAGAAGAATTCTTAAAGACTGACAAAGCAACATGTGAGTTTCTTTTTAGAAGGACAGTCAATAATACATTTAGATATTTTGCTGTTTCAAGCAAATCTATAACCTTATAAAGGAAAAGGACAAAAAAAAGGCAATTATTAAAACAAAATCTCAACAACTGGTAGACTATAGCAAAATAAAGTAAATTAGAGTATATCCACAAGCTGACCAGTAATGGCAAGATTAACAACTAAAATATCAGTTTGTAAACAAGAATATTGGAGCATGCTGCGGTTTGAAATACATTTACATTTATAAGTGGTTTGCTCTATTAAATTGAAGAATGTTTTTTACATTAGTGACATCATAGTCATCATTTGGGCAGTGCTTTGTTTTTTCATATAAAAGTGAGATTTTTGAAATTTGTTCCTCTTGGGTAATCAAAGTCATATCTGACAACATTTTGAATTGTCTCTTTTACATGACCTTGTTAAAATTCGCCACCAATTACCTGTATTCATGGTGAATGATGCCGACGCATTGCTCACTTTTCCACCGCTAATTGCTTGCACAACCACAGTGTAGCTGGTGCCTGGATTCAATCCCGTTACCAGGGCTGTTGGCTCGTTGCTATGGACCGGATTACCTTGGTTACCAGATAGAACCAACTGATAGGAGTCTTGGATACTTGTGTTGCTAGGTAACCAAATAAATGTTGCCATTGTTGAGGTAGCGGTGGTAACTTGTACTGATTTCACAGGTAGTGGTTCTAAAATGTAACACATTAAGTTATACTTTTGCTTCCTTTCAATTTTACTACATTATATAAATTATATACAAGTTCATTTGTATTATGATTATCATGTTAGAATTGACTGATAGTGCCACATAACATGTTGTGAACTGATATTCTAACACAGATTTAAATTGTTTTTCGCAAAACAATAGCTCTATTAGAACATTGAGCACAACTATACATGATGCTTTGATACCATAAATTATTCCATCAAAGACCTTACATAAATACCCTGAAGACAAGTTTCAACTGAATTTTGGTAGACATAAATGAAAATATTAATTTCTGTGTGCAAACCTGAGCGTTAAAGTGACCAAAATAATATTATGCTCCATTACTCACTGGTTGTTATATTATATCTGAAGACGTTGGTGCCATCTTTTTCAATCTTAACGCTGTATGTTTGGCCAGGGTATAGCCCATATATTGTATGCTGCACCAGCGTATCATTGTTGCTAGGGAGCTGTACTGTCTCCATGGTAACATTGCTCTCCTTGGCAACCCCATATATGACCTTGTAGGTTGAATTGAGATCCGGTTCCGACCATGATAAATTGATGGTGTATTCTGTAACGCTGTATGTAAGATTGGCTCCATACAGGCTATACAACTGAAAATATAATTATGTAAAAACTAATTAAGACAATTTAACAATTGTTATGTTTTTCTAATTTGCATACTTGTTACTTCCTTTAAATACTGGTCATATCGTCAACCCAATTTGCTCTGGTTTATTTTCAGAATCATTATGTGCAGGTCAATGCGGGAGGGGGAAATTTATAGAGCATAAACAAGTACCGTAATTACTCTAACTTGTGGGACACTTAAATTTTTTTTTTTGGGTTTCCAAAAATTAAGATACTCAATAATGTTCTGAAAATACAGTGTCTAACAATTAAGAGACACACTGGCAATATTCCAAATGAAATGGATGTCCATTATAATCCTGAGCATTATGTTATCAATGAAAAACAGCCTGTGCTTGTATGTGTATATACCACACTGTTAAGTATTAATTACTTAAGGTTATGTTTGCAATAAATTCAAAATGATTTCATTACATTTCATTTTGTTTTACTGAAAGATATTCCAAGGCTTATTTTGACCACGTCGTATGATGATTTTTTTATTAGCATCTAATAAACTGAAGGAAGAATTTTTCATTTGCACCAAAACAAACTGCGATAATTTTTATTTCCCAGTCTTTTATACACATAAATTTGGAGGGGTGTAAAATGTGTACCAATTTGTCAAACTAAAGAAGGAACATATAAACTTTAATTATCGGGTTAAGTCCTTTTGTGTTACCTGAGTATATTATGCATATTCACCCAAATAACTCAAATGTAACGGTCCAGACGGTGACTTCTAACATTTATCTCCCAGGTTTTATTACCGTTATCAGGTTGTAAAGCACACGTGTGATATGTCAACAGATTAACCAAAATAGGCTGATTTCTAGTTAAATACAACTGTCAGAACATTAAGAGTCATTAATTATTGGGAAAATGACTGTGTCCGAAAAATTGGGAGTCACAATCAATAATTATCTTGGCTTAAAAAAAGGGTGTCCAAAAACTTAGAGGGTCAGAAAACTTGAGTTATTACGGTAAATTATATTTTGAATCATTTTGAATCAAACAAAGTTCTTGATTGACTAAATGTGCCTGGGAATCTAAGCCTTAATCTAATATTAAAGTTTTCTCTTTTGAATTGCTATGTTTCTGTTAAAAAAGTTATTCAATATAAACTACTATCCCTGATGTTGAACATGTATGGCAACATTTTGATTCAAAGTTCCCTGAAAATTCTTGGTAATGGAACTTACTTTCATACAGAGGTGATATATTTGGATTGAAAACATGTTTTACTATTTGCGTAGACACACATGGCAAATGAGAACTCACAAAAGTTAAAATAGCTTAGGATACTAGTCCAGCCTCAGCTGAACTCCGCCAGCCCTCCGTTTTCCGGTTTCTGGGTAATCAATAGAGCTTTGTTCTGAGAAAACTGGGCTTAATGCATGTGCGTTAAGTGTCATCCCAGATTAGCCTGTGCTGTCCGCACAGGCTAATCAGGGACAACACTTTCCACCTAAACTTGAGTTTCGTTAAGGAGGGACATCCTTAAAACTAAAAATACCATAAAAGCGGAAAGTGTCGTCCCTGATTAGCCTGTGCAGACTGCACAGGCTAATCAGGGACGACACTTTACGCACATTCATTAAGCCCAGTTTTCTCAGAGCGCGACTCAATACGTATTACAAGGCACAGGTATTGTATATGAGCCTGTCTCTAGGAAAACAGGGCTTAATGAATGTGCGGAAAGTATTGTCCCAGATTAGCCTGTGCAGTCTGCACAGGCTTATAAAGGAACACGCTTTCTGCCTAGACTGGATTTTTGTTAACAATAGACTTTCTTTAAACAAAAACTACGCGAAAGCCGAACGTTTCATCCCTGATTAGCTTGCATGGACTGCGACTGCCAATTGGCGAGAATACTTTTTATCCCCACGCTCTGAATTGGAGCGGTGGGGATTAAGTTGTTATCTCCGCCGTCTGTCCTTCCGTCCTGGGCACTATCTCCTCCTACACTATTAGCACTAGAACCTTGAAACTTGGAATTTTGATCTGACCCCTGGGTCAACAAGAATATTAGTGAAACTGATGGATGCTCCCCGATGATGCGCTTTGTCAATCTATGTGTTTATAACCACCTAAAAAAATCTATTATTACCCTCCGTGACCTTCACCTTGACCCCAATGACCTCAAACCTAATCAAAAGGTAGAGATCTATGCAACGTACCTACACACCAAATATGAAAGAGATCAGTAAAGTATTGAAGGCGCTATGAGAAACTGTATAAAAAAGTGTGACGGAAATCTATTATTAGCCTTGGTGACCTTGACCTTGAACCCAGTGACTTCAAAGGTCATCAAAAGGTAGAGGTCCATGCAAGGTACCTACATGCCAAATATGAAAGAGATCGGTACAGTATTGAAGGCGCTATGAGAAACTGTAACAAAAGTGTGACGGAAAATCTATTATTATTAGCCTTGGTGACCTTGACCTTGAACCCAGTGACCTCAAACCACATCAAAAGGTAGAGGTTTATGCAAGGTACCTACATGCCAAATATGAAAGATATCGGTAAAGTATTGAAGGTGCTATGAGAAACTGTTAAAAAAGTGTGACGGAAAATCTATTATTATTAGCCTTAGTTACCTTGACCTTGACCCCAGTGACCTCAAACCTCATCAAAAGATAGAGGTCCATGCAAGGTACCTACATGCCAAATATGAAAGAGATTGGTAAAGTATTGAAGGCTCTATGAGAAACGGTAACAAAAGTGTGACGAAAGTAAGGAAAGAAGGACAAACTGGCAACTATATGCTCCGCCAAACTTTTATTTCGGGGAGCATCAAAAATGCGGCGTGGGGATACGCGTCGGCCGCGGCTTTTCTAGTTGTACATGCATTAAGCCTTGTCTTCTCGGAGACCATTCTCATAATTTTATAGATCTGGGTATTTTACTCTGGGAGTTGCCAGTGGGATGGGTGGGATTCAAATCATACACTTCGAAATCCTACAACCTATTAATAATTGCAATATTGCAATTCTTTGTAAAGCATAAATGTAATATGCTAAGATGATGACTGGAATAAATCAACAGCATGAATGAATTAAATTAATAATAAACAATATCACTATTTTCAAACTATCTTTATAATACTAGGAGTACACTCAGTGATTTTTTGTACCTGCGAGTCCTGCGTCCTGGACTCACAATAACCTCTGGGGATGCAAATTAGTTTCAAAGTATGTGAGTCCCAAAAATGGATTTAAATTTCTCCATAAAAATATCATTTAATACTTGGACTCATTCTTTCAATACGGGGACTCATAGATTTGCAAGTTATGGAGTCTTAGGACTCAGATGAGAAAATTTGTAAAAATATCACTGTACACTCATAAAGTTATACACTATTATATAGCATTACTTAATCAATCAAAAGGGAAATAGTAAAGATAAATACGTTATGTGATATCTGAATAAGTTATGTAAAACCTGTCTTTATTAAAACTGATGATTATTGCATGTGCAGTGTTTCCATGTGTAAATAGTGAATCATGACAGGACGATCCTTACTTCCCATGCCACAGGCAAAATGTTTACAACATCATCTAACACCTGACACATGATGCAAACACATTTAAACATGTAATCAATGTCCCCCTTCCATAAGACTCCTGAACATTTGAATCAAAGTTCAAAAATTCATAATTTTATATAAAAAAATATAAATTAGGGACAATGTTTCTGTCTTCAACAGATCCAAAGAAATAATAAATAATGACTGAATTGTGTTATATGTGGTTGTGTTTTCACACAAATCAGGGTCTTTTCACCTCTTTAGGATCAATAGCTTAGTGCTATAATGATGAAAAAGAAAATTAATGTAATTTTGGGGAAATATTTTCACTGCAGGATTTAGGAGAAACAAACCTGGGGTAAGATCAGTTTTCAATGAAAACTACCACTAATTTAAAAGGAATACAGTTAGGTGATGGTGCCCTAAAACACCCCCCTACTGTTTAAGGCAGGGAAAACTATCTTGCTATAATGCACATTTCTAATATCTAGGAAGGGCTTTGGTCAATGTATAGAGAGCTTCACTGAACATCCCAAGTATGTCTTCCATTGTATCACATTGCAACTGATCTACTAAACTTATATTATAGCCAACTCAAAGTAACCACACCAACATACACAGACACTTAAAGATACATGTAGCATATGTTCTAATGTCATCATAGCCTGTATATCTACAAATACTGACATAACTGACTTAAACAGGACATACCAAATGCAAGTCAGCAATAACATACGCACAAAATAAGTTTTTGTACTGAGAATTAACTAGTTTATATTGTTTATAAAGCTGATAGAATGTTAAACTTTGTATATATACGTTTTAGTATCACTCTGGAAAAACGGGGCTTAATGCTCGTGCATCAAGTGTCTCCCAGAATAGCCTGTGCAGTCAACATAGGCTAATTATGGACGACACTTTCTGCTTTGATGGAATTTTTCATTTAAATTTAGTCTCTTCTAGACTAAAAATCCACACTGATCTAGGACAACACTTTACAAACATGCATTAAGCCCAGTTTTCTCAGAACACGGCTCATTACAAACATGCATTAAGCCCAGTTTTCTCAGAACATGGCTCATTACAAACATGCATTAAGCCCAGTTTTCTCAGAACACAGCTCATTACAAACATGCATTAAGCCCAGTTTTCTCAGAACACGGCTCATTACAAACATGCATTAAGCCCAGTTTTCTCAGAACATGGCTCATTACAAACATGCATTAAGCCCAGTTTTCTCAGAACACGGCTCATTACAAACATGCATTAAGCCCAGTTTTCCCAGAACATGGCTCATTACAAACATGCATTAAGCCCAGTTTTCTCAGAACACGGCTCATTACAAACATGCATTAAGCCCAGTTTTCTCAGGAAACGGCTCATGTTATCAGCAAACAAAATTGTTATGGAAGGCACTTTCTAGGATAAGTACAGCTCTATACTGAAGCAGTATAAAACTAAAGAACAAAGAATTGTCTTAGCAGTTGCAGACTTTTCTATTGAATTAAAAAAGCAATTGGGTGCTTGGTACAAAGATGATGATGTATGTGTAACTTTTTTAACAGGATGATAATATGGGGATTGGCCCCACAACTAGAAATAACTTAAGATTAAAACTTATTTTTAAATCATCTTTAAATGGATACTAATCAACCAAGTCATTTCCATGCGTAAAAAAAAACAAGGCTATTTTTTTTAAATTAAACACTTAACTTACTTAGGTTGTCTGACTACAATTTTCTGTAAAGTCCGAATACTTATCTTTTCAAAACGGACTGGCCATGCAAGCCACACAAACACAAGAACTCTGCTTTTGTAACACTATTTAATAAATAATATTACCTGTAATAATTGCCAAGGTAATTGATCTCAATGAGTGATAACTACATTATCATGATAAATGACAGTCAACCACATTTATGGTATAAGTGTTAACTAGAACATACCATATTTCAAACTTTCCAGATTCCCAGACTAAATATTGCTCAATACAATTACCGGTATATTGTAAAAACAATTGCTATTCATATCTGATCAAACTTGATATCATGTAAAATTGAAAAATGACTTCATGTCTTAAAAAAATATAAAGGATGAGAGATTTTTATGTAACAGGAATTCACAAGATTTGGTACAATAAACATTTTTGCTAACATCTTAATTAAGAACAATAAATGTGCTGTTTTGGATTGCAAAAGGTTCAGCGTAGAAAGTACAACACCAGTATTCAATACAATTCCAAATAATGTATGCAAATTTAACCGTATGTTAATCAAGCAACAAAATAAGTTAAGGGAGAAAAGCTTACCGTTTGATATAAACCAAGCATATTTGTAAAACCTGCCAAATGCAAGAACGAATTCCACATTCTGAATGTGATTTCACAGTAGTATGTATAACAAATTAAATTGAACACTAACTGTTAATTATAGCTTACATTATGAATGTAAAACGTTAACGTATAATTTAATCACCACATCCGCAAGTAAGATTAATTGAAAGTAAATATATAATGTACACTTATACTTTTTTAAATTTATTTGAGGAAGTCAATACTATCAAATAACCAGTTAGTTTTTTGTTGTTGAAAATTTCATTGATTAATCATCTAATTATGTGCAACTGCAAAGAATCTATAGGTTAGCAAGTAATATACTTGCTACATCTATCAAACCATCCCTAATTAATTACATTAATTAGCAGTAGTTAATGACTAATATCACATTATGTATATGTAATATACGCATGCGTGGTGACATTTTTCTCATAAATAACCTATCATTTAGCCAACTTGTATGGATTACAAGGGCTATCAATATTAAAAGCAGTATTTGCATGGCGCCAAGTGATCAAATTTCTTTAGCCAAATTTACCTTACAAAATAGTAATTGTTCTCAAATTGTTCTCATTTAAATTTGTCTCGTTTACGAAAGTATATGCAGAAAATATTGCAGCCATATAGAGATCATTATATTAGCCAAAATCACTCCTTTGAAGCATTGGCTAATTTGGCAAACAGCACAAAAGCCCTGAGTTGAAAACACAGTTAACAAGTATCAAGTAAATAGAGGATATTTGTTGGATTCAGTGGATTATCGATTTTAATTCACAAGTGATCATAGAAAATATATTTTTTCTATGATCACGAGTGAATTAAAAACGATATTTCACCGAATCCAACAAATTTTCTTTTTATTTTATGCTTTTTTTCACAGTTTACAAGTATATACATTGTTAAAGAGTTGAACTAAAGAATTTCGCTGGGATAATGACGTCATTTATTCAAAACAATGACGTCATTTCACAGTAAACAATGAAAATTATCGATAATTTTCACTGATAATTTTCACTGTTTGAAACAGTAAAGTTATGAGTTTTAATTCACTGGTATTTCTCTATAAACAACCGGAAAGCATAAAATAAGGCATCTTTTATTGTTCGACACTGCACTGTGAACCTATTTCACTGGCTACAAAATGACTCCTTGTTATGGCGACAGTTTTTACATAAAGGCAAAAAAAGATCAAACAGTCAAATATTTTCCAATGTGAGCCCTAAAAGGCATATTTATCTAAATTTCAGTAAATAAAGACTTAGCCAGGTAATAATTATGAGTACTGAGGAGCTATTTTGTAATTTCATCAAGACCCGATTTATTGTGCATCTAGTGGATGTATCCAGCACAGCAACCTAATATTTGTTAAGACTAGTCAAATTGGTACCAAATGGTATCAACGTCCTAACCCATTTATGCCTAGCGTCTAGAAAAAAGGCCTTGGCAAACAGCTTAGACCCAGATGAGACGCCGCATTATGCATTGTCTCATCAGGGTCTGCGCTGTTTGCTTAAAGGAATTTCTGTAAGATATATTCTAAATATAGAAATAAATATACTAGACATCCCTAATTTTGGAAATAAAATGATCCAATTTAGAAGGATGGGAGAGTCCACTAGGCATAAATGGGTTAATAATGATTTTTTTTTAGAAGTGGAATGTGACCTACTTTTCACCTTTTCTGGCTTCACATCACTATCGAAAAGTACATTGTACTCATAACACCACATTGCAAAATTGCTCTATACCAAAATCATAAACATTTTTTCGGCGTTAGCTGAATAAGCCAGCTTTTCACCCTGACTTGACCTTTGTAAGTGTCCAATAATACTCAAATAAAATTTCCCGCGGCTAGGTACGAATGAATACACTTCATTTATTCCATTGGCTGATTTGAGTATAACACCATAACATTGGAAACATATCCGCGTCTTTGTAACACTGTTTTACTGCATGAAACAATTTTATCTCTAATGAAAAGGCTCAATAGATAGAACAGTTTTACAATCAATTTTCGACATAAATACAGTTTGTGCGTTCACCTTTTATTTTCAGAGAATTACCAGCGCAAAAGCGTTTATACTAGTAGCTATGTTGTCATATTTAGTACTTACTTGCATTGCATTTCAACCCGCGAGGTTTCGGGTCAACTCCCGGCCATTTGTGAAAGTCAGAGTTTATATACAGTTCATCACCGGAGTTCGCAGAAGGGGTTGCGATCATTGTGTTACACCGGTCTTACTGACAATAACGTACTGACTGTAATGCATTGCATTCCAATCCGCAAGGTATCAAGGTCAGTTTGCGGTCAGTTGCAGAAATCTTTATATAAACGCCGTCTCGTAAACTTTGTGCACTTGAAGTCTGTTTTGATCAGAAAGATACTAAATAAAGATATTCGGCGATATTATTGTGGTATGTCAATCATCGATTTTTAATATGGTTTTAACATTTGCATGATAAGGACCAATTTTGATAAAAATAATTAGAAATATTTATCCATTTAGACCAGTTTATTAAGCATGAGCACAATAATTCACTATACTATAATTATGCAATTAAATAAGATTCGAGTATTGCCGGCTGACCTATATGCAATCGTTTATTTTCATGTTTCTTGTGTTTTTCTATTCTGTAAATATAGATATCTGAGTAATAATATCACATAAAGCAAAATAAGCCACGAAATCTGGCGCAACACCCCGTAATTGATTTGCTTATGATGTAGCTAAGAACTGCGCAGAAAAAAAGGCATCCGCTACTTTTTATCTCATAGAGATAACTTTTGATCGTTCATAAACATCGACCACAATCAACGCCGTATATCTTTTTAAAAGATATTTCTTGTTTATATGCACATAGTATACTTCAATCATTAAAAGTCAAAGAACTTTCTTTCATCATAACATCACAAATTGATGGCTGAATCTAATAGTGCGTGTTGTGTATCGTGTTGTTTCTTAAAAGTTGACCCAGCATTTGTAAAAATATTGCAAGACATATACATTTCCAGAAAGGAAATTCATTTCTGCGTTGAATAAGACCGAGATCGTGAAAATCGCTGCACAATTGATGAAGATATGGCTGTTCAAAGCGATGCACCCCGTTTTGGGGTGATTTTGAGTTGCATACCTTGTTATATATATATTTGATAGTGAAATTTTTTTTTTCAGAAAAGTTAATTTTTCGTTATAATATGATTATTTATCATTCAAAATGATGTTTTCACTAATTAATATCATAGCCACACGCTAACCACCTGTGATAGTATTTAATCAATAATTGTTGCAGAATGTTCTGCTCTGTATAAGCCAATATATATATATAACAATCTTTCCATGGGCGTGTTGTCAGACTACAATACAGCACCTTACTCTGATATTAGATGTTTGCAAATGTGTATTCATCCTGTGTTAGTATATCAATTACTGATACAGACAATTATATGTTAACATTAGAGATAAAGTAATACAGGAGATAAAGTAATACAGAATTTCCAACTCTGAGCAATAATTGTTCAGGGGAGTGTTAATAATGCCACCTTCGAATCAAAACATCAAACGTTTAATATTTATCAAAAACACAATGGGTAAAAAAACCTGGTCAAAGCATACAGTGTTACTGAACTGTATGTATGTATTGTTGTTTTTAAATAACACCAACATTAAATTAGTGTGCACTTAAACACAGTGCAGCACGCTTTTATCTAAAAGTTCATCTATTGGCCAATTCAAATTGACCTGAAATCAACACCGAAAGTATATTTGATAACTAACTAACAAGACTGCCTCATTTGAGATTGTATGGTTTATGCCTTTAAACATGCGCATATTATTTATCTTAAGTTTCATCAAGTTCCGGTAATTTTCACCAAAAAATTCAGTTTGCCCAGGGCCATAGCATGTCACTGATGTATGACCTATCTAAATGATATTCTAAAACATAACTTTAAAAGCAGTCATTTTCATACATTTTTTGTGTTGTTTGACAACAGTGTTCATAATTCATCAGAGGGACTTAGATGGCAATATAACAATTTTTTTTTATTCAACTGAGATCCTAAAGAGAATGTATACAATATATATTTCATATTCTGAAACATGCAAAATTACACACCAGACAAAAAAAATGCTTTAAAAAAACATATAATGTGTTTTTAAAGCTTTTCTTTGATAATTTGTATCAATATTAAAAACAACAAGATGTGTTTGTGAAACACTATGTACCCCTATATATTTAACCTTTGACCTTGAAGGATGACCTTGACCTTGACATTTCACTACTCAAAATGTGCAGCTCCAGGAGATACACATGCATGCCAAATATCAAGTTATCTTCTATATTGCAAAAGTGTATATTAAATAAGCTATTTTTACCCATATATTAAACCTTTGACCTTGAAGGATGACCTTGACTTTTCACCACTTAAAATGTGCAGCTCCATGAGATTCATATGCATGCCAAATATGAAGTTGCTATCTTCAATTTTGAAAACGTTATGGCAAATGTTAAAGTTTGACGCAAACCAACAAACCAACAGACAGGGCAAAAACAATAGGTCCCCCATTATAGTGGTGGGGACATAAAAATGTTTGTCAATTTTTTTTGTAACAACACAAGTAACACCCATGAGGTGAGGTGATCAAGTGACCAATAAATGATAAACCTACACCAGTAAACAATATCAGAACACATGGTTGATTTATTAGAGTACAGTATACACCACAACAGACAATGTGAATTTATCAAGTAAACACATGAAACTGAGGTCAACCTCAGATTGTAGCCTTTTGCGGTCAGGCAGCTTTACATCCACAGCTTATACATTTAACCCTTTATATTACCTCTTAAATACGTATTTCGAAGCATTTGTGGTCCCTTAAAAAGTTCAATTAAATTATTAAATGAACTTTCTTACTAGGTTCAAGTTTTAAAGGTTTCATTCCAACCATTGAATACTGACGAGCAGCAAACAGCATAAAACATGATCAGACTGCTAGTTACTCGCAGGCTGTTCTGGTTTTATGCTGTTTGCACAGAGCCGTTTTCACTTTGCATCTGAGAGGAAAAGGGTAAACTCCATCTTCTTTGGAAAACAAATAATTACCTGTTTAAAGATTACCACAGCATATTGTATTCCGTTTGTCACATTAATTGTGTGTATGTAGTAAATACTTTGAAATATTTTCAAAATGATCAAATGAAAGTGAAAGGACAACTTTATAAAACAAACCGTTTGAAAAGATTTACATTTAAAAATGTCAACTTATTAAGTTTATTGGTTGTATTTTATGTACATGTAAATGTCATGTAATTTAGTGGAGTTTCATGTTCTACAACAAAAAACTAATTTGTTAATAAAATTTAGAATTATACATTCACCCTTCACCATGCACTTAGATACGAATGTGTTTGTAGTCCCTTAATAGAACGTTACATGTTATTAAACTTTTCAAAGACCTTTCTTACTAGGTTTAAGTTTTAAAGGTTTCATTTCCAACCCCTGAGATACTGATGAGCAGCAAACAGCATAAAACCTGATCAGACTGCAAGTTACATGCAGGCTGTTCTGGTTTAATGCTGTTTGCACACAACCATTTTCATTTTGCTTCTGAGTGGGAAAGGGTATTACCACAGCATATTGTATTCATTTGGCCACATTTATTGCGTGTATGTTGTAACTTAAAGTATTTTATAGGAAATATTTTCAAAATGATTGGATGAAAGTGACAGTATAATAATAAAAAAAAAAACATAAACCTTTTGAAAAGATCACCATTTACAAATGTCAACTTGTTAAGTTTATTGGTTGTGTGTAACATACATAAAACATGTTATTAATTGGATTTTCATGTTCTACAGCAAAAAAAACACTAATTTGTTAATGAGATGTTGAACTATACAAATGAATCTCATGACAGATATAATGGACTTTGGTAATGTTTGTAGACTTTGTGATTGCTATTGTGGTATAATTCTTGTATGTTTGTTTTTGTAAGTAAAACACAGATTTTACTCCTCAGTCACAATATTGTTGACATTTTCCAGGATAACTCATACCACTTCTAAAGACACTCACATTCTATACATCCCGGATTTCATATGAAGCAGAATCTTGCTTTTTAACCCTTTGCATTCTGGGAAATTTATCTTCTGCTAAAATGTCGTCTGCTGAATTTCTACAATTAGCATTTCTTTGAAAAAAAATCAAAAAATACTATCAGAATAGCAAACAGTTTGGATCCAGATGAGACGCCACGTTCTGTGGCGTCTCATCTGGATCCAAACTGTTTGCAAAGGCCTTCAAAATTTGGTTCCCGCACTGAAAGAGTTAATGCAACTTGCCAAGGGTACCGTATTTAACACAATAAAAATCACATAGTATTTGACAAACTGTTTACTAAGAAACATTTATATAAAGTTTAATTGGTAAACACAAACAAAATAACTCTGTGCTTTAGTACTTTGACCCCTGAAAATTATATCTGACCCCTGAAATTTTAAAGCAAGGGGTAATTTGACTCCTGCTTTTCAAAATCTAATGAAATCACTTCTGAAATTATATAGTGTTTCAATTAATGTCATGTACATATAAATGTGGTACTTGAATGAAGTAAACATACTTTTATGCATATGAATTTGCTCAGTAAGTCAGTTTACATTTTAACATGCTTTGTTCAAGATTTCATTTAACTTAAACATTTGCAAAATAAAACCTGTACAAATGACTCAGGTATATTACATGCACATTTCAAAAATAACACAATTTAATTATTACATGTAAGTAATTTAAAGATTTCAATACCAATTACAACAGCTAATTTCTTGTCCTTCTACCTTGGAATGAACTTTCTTAATTTGGATTTTAAAGGCATGAGACACCAATTAATTTGCATTAGGTACTCCTATTTTGGCATTAAAAAAAAGTATGCCTTAAATTGAATGATCCGGCCAGTGGGAAAAGCAATTACATTTTCTGGTGCATTTGCACACATAATTGATGGCCAAAGACTGAATGAAAATCGTTAATGGCAGCCCATATAAAAAGGCCATGGAAAACATGTGACCTTTACAGCTTCAAGTGTTTATCCTGAGTCGGGCCAGCTAATAGAGGAAACTGTTAGCATTTGAATTGACTTTGTCTACAGTGGAGGAAGTCTCACAGGCTCCAAGATATAAACAGCATTTACAAGGCCCAGGAAATTGGAAGATTGTTAAAAAAAACAGGCCCGTCTTTTATAGTGGAGGTCTTTAAGTGCTCTCTTTTTGTGTTACAGAGTATGCGCACTTTTAATTATGTTGCTGTTTTTATCGGTCTATTTCCAGTACTAAGAAATTTAGATTTTAATTTTTGGTGGATTTAGACATGCACAGCCATTTGGGCTTTAGGTTAACTTAACTTACTTGAAGATAATTATTGACTAAGGGAACTGAAATCTGTTGCAGTTAAATTTTATGTTCTGGTAATTAAAATAAATATGAGCCTCACTCTGGGAAAGTGGGGCTTAATGCATGTGCATAAGTCCGCAGAGACTACTTGGGGATGACACTTGCAGCTTCAGGGTTTTTTATCTGATTTTGGGGAAAGGGCCTGGCCTTTTTTTAGGGGAAAAAATCCGCGAAACGCCGGATCTTGGGGAAAAATAAGAAGTCTTAAAAAATCAATTGAACATATTTAACTGTTTATAACAAATTCAAGGCAACAAATATTTTAATTATGCAATAATTTTCTACACTGGATCAGGTTAACTTATATAATTAAAGATTTCCAAAAAAATATTTTTTTTTAAGATATCATTGTTTTGGGGAAAATCTCTGTAAGAGGGGAAAAATACCTCTAGGGGAAAGTGCAGATAAAAAAAGGAAAAAAGCCCTGAGCTTTTATGATAGTTTTCATGTAAGGGAAATCCTTCTTTAGCAAAAACCCAGTTTAGGCAGAAAGAGTCCTTCCGGATGAGCCTGTGAAAACTGCACATGCATTAAGCCCCATTTTCCTAGAGCAAGACTCATATTAAATGCACATCTTGATTCAGACAGTAAACTGTAGACAATGCAAGTCCTCCATTATAGGAAGGATAACAAAGTTTATCACAAACCAGATGCAGACAAATTAAGATAATTTTAGATTGCTGCAAATATATGTATACGCAACATGAGCCAACATAAGGACTATATTACAAATTATTGAATTAAGATAATTTCTTCTCTCACAAATAGCTTACAGGCACAAAACTGGTCAAACATTTACTATGAATACTATCAATTTTTAATAAAACTGTCCTTGCTTCCGGTCTGTGGCTTGCCTTAAAGCTCCAGTCAACCAAAAATAGAATTCATTCCAATTCTAATATTTACATGTATGAAGTTTTCATGAACACTATTGAAGTTTGTTTTACAGAAAACTGTTTCTTAATATTGATAAAGCACATTTTACAATTACAACGTTCACATTTGAAAACGTTTGGTATTAATTGAAATATAAATGTGCACTGTTGAATTATAATTATAAGCAAAGGTTCATACAGCTGTACCCCAGAGGCATAACAATGTCATACTAAATGCTTTAATAATGTAACTAGAACAATATGATGTAATATTTTACTGATTTTAATGCCTTTTCGGGCATTTGTGGTTATTGATATTTGCTTTTTTGGAATCATTCATGTAAACAGTTATTGCAGGTAAATATTATCACCAGCTGCTTTACGAATGCTGGCATTACAACTTGCTTTGTCTCTTTCTACTATCTGTAGCATAAGTTTGATAAATACTGACAACTGTATGAAATACCTGGTAGTTTTAAATAAGACATTCAATGTTCTAAGACAAAACAAAATTTGTTGTAACATTATTACTGTCTTTAGAGAATATGTCAAGGTGTGACAAATTATTGCATCACAGCGTAATTTTCCACCATTTTTGGATGAAACTGCTGAGCTTCGGATTGGGGAAATCTGGTAGTTTTGACTTTATTATGTTTGTGCATTTTGATGTCATCAAAATGATAGTTAGTAACTGTGAGTATGGTGAGAAAAAAGCATCATTCTCCATGTGTTGTTGTAGCTAAGTGATAGTTTTAACTGTTTTGTAGATACATTGATCAGATGGATGTATGGAAAATACATGTTTGTGAATATTCTACAAGCAATATTGCTGGTGTCAGGAAAACTAACTGACGCTGGCAGATTGTTGTAATTGATTGAAAAATATTGTGATCTTTCTTATATTTTTACTGGTTTTCAAGGCTGTAAAAAATATACAATCTTAAACATATTTTTTTCACCACTAAAATACTATTTTCCAAAACAGAGAATTTAAAAAAAATGCAATGTTACATGCAGTTAAATGTGATTTTTAAAATGACATATTTTAAAATTAATTAAAGTATTTGTTACAAACGCATCTATAATAAAAATTTATAAAACTATACGCAATTTTCTTTACGTAGATGACAAAAATAAAAAATATGATTAATCATAACACAATAAATGATAAGAAACATTTCTGGACATCACTTAAATGGAGGTATATATAGTTGACATATTATTTAAATAAAATTGCCTGACAACTAATAAAGGATATTGAAAAATACATGTAAAATATTTCATACGCTGTTTAAAATGATATAAATTTACCTGTATAATTAAAATAGCTCCAAACAGTAGTGTCTTCATGGCTTGTATCTGTGTACACAACTTGTTGTTGTGTATTAAAATTTTATGTTGTTGCACCTGCCACACCTATCGGCCTATATGATTATCAATTTTACTAAAATTGTTCACCTGTTCATTCCATACTGTAATTCAACATTTCATCAAATAAAACCTTGATTTCAAACAATGAAATAAATCGCAACTATGTGCAATATAATAACGCATAAAATAAGGCTGATTCAATAATAACTATCTTAAGAACGTTAATCCGAAATCGTGACAAAATATAAACTTCGCCTAACAGCTTGAGACGTTAGTCATGTATACATTGTTTTCTCGGTGTCCCCATTTCCGTATTGACGTCACCACCTCGCTTTGACAGGAATGCCCCGGTCTATTTATAGTAACCAACTACTAAGACTTACATCAGAGGTATTTATTTATAATGTTTCTTTATGAAGTTTATTGTTTAACACCTTTCAGTTCACTTTTAAGTGTATCATGATCAATAAAATGATAATTTGCAGATGTTTTCTATGGAATAATACCTTACACATGTTTAAATACACATAGATTCGAAAGTGTATTTTAAAACCAGGCATATGATTTATGTAACATGTTGTTCTGAATCTGAGCTTGTTAGTTAACTTAATTAACATTAAGCTCAAGTTCTTACCCACAAGTTCTTACCCACAACAATTTATTTAATAACAAAATTATCATGAAACAAATTGACGCTTTGCAATTTTCATTACACCCGATTTTCTGATTAGGTAAATGAAGCATACATGATACATGTGTAAATTTATCAAAGGACCGAGAGCATTAAAGTCTATTATTCCCGAAATCAAGGTACTGGCAACATATTATTAAGTTTTTTTGTTAACTGACTTGATCAACAGTTTATCTTTTAATGCAGATAATTTGGGGGAATAATATTATGGGATTTGTTTCTCATTTCATAAAATACTTTATTCTCCTTAAAGCCACACCTTTAAATGAAATACATGTTGATAAATACATATACAGTCTAAACCTGTCAATAAAGACCACTCAAGGGATTTGGTCGTTGTGGTCTTTGTTCACAGGTGGTCTTTATTCCCAGGGTCGATTGAAACTTTGCAAAATATGCTAGTAGTTTTCCAACAGGTACCTTATCTATATGTATGTGCTATATTGTTTTAATGTTTTAATACTTATGCATGTATAATGAAATAAAGGATTGAAAACATAGTTTTGATTTTATATTTATTATTTCCATTCCCTTATTATTTATTTCATTAATCATATACATGTATAAATATCTATTGACATACATGTTTATGTACATGTAATTCAGAATGTTCTGGATTTGAGTTTTTTCTACACCAAGATCATTAGCCACTCGTCTACAACTGTGTCCTTTACCTAACAAACGAATGACCTTAACACGTTCTTCCAACGTCAAGAACTTACGCTTGGAAGCCATGATGGTAAACCTGAACTGACAATTTACTTTTCTATAATCTATGCACGTCTTATCACGGAGAAATTTAAGAAGGGAATGACTATCAAAATGTTTGTATTAAGGGCATCGTAATTGATATGAAACCGTTAATTTCCTTAATGAGTTGATAAAAGCCCCAAACTTGTCTTTGATATTTTCGGCAATTAGTACATTAATCGCGAGTCACTTAAATACAGAGGCAAATTTTTACACTTTTGACAATTCGTTAATTGCATAAAAGAAGCAGGCGACTACCAATTAGCAATACGTGTAAAATAAACAACTGCTATCGAGTGAAATAAACTGTCACTTGCCAATATCCCCATAGCTACAGACGATTCCACTGGTAAGATGTGTATCACGTGATTACACAGCGTCATGGTGGGCATTTAGTTTTTTGAAAGTTGAGAAATCGTTAATTTTTATGATTGCAGTGGTCGTTGTAAGCTATCAAAATAGACTTTTGGGAATGTAAAAGGGCGGTCTTTGGTCTTTGTTCGCAGGTGGGTTTTATTCGCAGGTTCAATATATAGTGAAATCGTTCGGGAGAAAATCGGTGAGGTCGTTATTGACTGTAGGTCGCTATTTACAGGCGGTCGCTCGGGCAGGTTGGACTGTAGATGCAATTTGAAAGTGTGCAAAATTGTCATTAAATCTTTAGCCTAGTAAGCAAGTTATTTATTTTACTTTTTTAATTTTGAAACCGAAAGTAGGATTTCTATATGTCGACAAACACGATTATTTGTTAGTTTTAAAGCGCAAAAAGACGAATTTCTACCTTGTAACCACCATATATATTCAAATTGGCATAGATAAAATTAAATCTATAGCCTAGTTAGCAAGAAATTTATTAATTTTTTATGCCCCCGGATCGATAGATTAGGGGTATATTGTTTTTGGCCTGTCTTTCTGTCTGTCGTTCTGTCCCAAAACTTTAACCTTACAGTAAAGTTTTGCAATAACTTTTGAAATATTGAACATAGCAACTTGATATTTGGCATGCATGTGTATCTCATGGAGCTGCATTGAGTGGTGAAAGGTCAAAGGTCAACAAAAAAGCGGCGCATTAGGGGGCATTGTGTTTCTGACAAACACATCTCTTGTTTAAATTTTAAAACCAAAAGTAGGATTTCTATATGTATGCGTCCAGTTCGACAAACGCGATTATTTTTAAGTTTTAAAGCGCAAAAATGACTGATTTCTACTTTGTAACCACCAGATATATTCTAATTGGCATACATTAAAATAAATCTATAGCCTAGTTATCAAGTAATTTATTATTTTTCAAATGGTACCGCTTTTTAAACTGAAAGAAGGATTTCTAGACGTATACGTCCATTTCAACAAACGCGATTATTTTTAAGTTTTAAAGCGCACAAAGGACGGATTTCTACCTTGTAACCACCAGATACATGTATATTCTAATTGGCATAGATAATATATGTTTCTTATTTATACTTAAATTTTCTTTCATTTCAAGGTGTGTGGCTTTAATATCATATGGTTGAGTAACAACAATAATGCACATACATAAAATCTCTATAATAATATATTTCGTTAGTCGTGTTTGCTTTACTTCTTGCAGCCACTAGTAAACAAAGGCTGATGTCTAGACTGGGAGTTGTTGTGTTTGGGGCGGGTATAGCAGGAAAAGTGAGGATACGTGACATTGGAGCAGTGGACTTTCCAGAAAGAACATGGACTCTTGCAGGATTTGTCTCACGGTAAAATATTGGCATTGCTATAAGCCAATGAAGAGTCTCTGAAACTCAAACTTGAATTATGTTTATATATTTATGTATTATATTTACACCCAAAAACTGCTTGGTGACCCTCCAGTACAACTATTTTATTTATGTTTTGAAGCTGACAATATTGTTGAATATACTTGTTCATTAGGTACCCTTGACCATTTGTTGCATATTTAATAGTACATTGTGTAATAATATTATACTATTTTGAAAATAATATTCCATGCTTAAATTTTTTTTTTCTTAAACCTTTCAGACGCGATATTGAGATAGAAGGTGCATGCAGACTTACAGAAGAGGAGGCATTTTCAAGAGCTGACATAAATGCAGTTGTTGTTTGTACTGAGAATAATTCACATGAACGGATTATCAGGTAACTTTTCCAACATCCAGATGTTTTTCTCTTAAATCTGTCAACATACAACCAAATGTTAAGTGTATAGTGTTTGTTATCATGTAAATTCAATTAATTTTTGTCTTGTTTTTAATTGTTGGACACAAGATATTGTCTTCTACTGATGCGACTGGAGTTTCAACTTGCATTAATATCTTATTATACCCGCCATCGGCGGAGGGATATTGTTTTGGCGTTGTCCGTCCATCCGTCTTTCCGTCCGTCTTTCCGTCCGTCCGGAGCCATATCTTGGAAGTGCTTTGACGGATTTCATTGAAACTTGGTATGAGTACTTATATGGATACTCGAATGATGCACTCCAAATGGCATTGTACACCATCTGTTAATAACGGAGTTATGGCCCTTTGTATCTTGAAAAAAATAATTTTTGAGTGTCAAATATAACACTTTTGTGTCCAGAAGTATATTGGCGGCGGATATCAATTCAACGAATTTGCTTGTTTGATTAATTTTTGACCAGGTTTTCCGAAGGAAACAAGGAGGGTAACTATGAACATCCAGTAACAATGCACATTTTGAGTTGTCTCCCTTTATCAGACTTTTTTTTTCAAATTGAAATCAAGGTCACCACGAGTAAACATAGATTGAATTTGAAACAAGGGGGTAACAATGCACACTTTGAATTGTCTACGTTTATCAGACTTTTTTTTTTTATAAATTGAAAGCCTGGTTTTGTTAAAATTTTGTCCCTAGTTGTTATTTTTTTAAGAAGAAAAAAAACAAGACTATTGCCAAGCAATATATGTCCCCTACCGGCTCTACCATTGTCAGATTTTATTATTTTTTGTTGCCATTGCAACCGGAATTTTTGACGTAGGAAGAAAATTAAATGACGTGCATATTGTCCATATTGCAATCTATCCATGTTTCAAGTTTCATGAAAAAATATGAAGAACTTTAAAAGTTATCGAAGGATCCAGAAAAGTGTGCAGGATCCACCATTTTCAGCAGTATTTCTAGTCTATTTGTTGCCAAAGCAACCAGAATTATTGACGTAGGAACAAAATTAAATGACTACAGTGCTCCAGCTAGAATTTGAAAAGGGCAGGGTGGCTTTTTTGTCAAAAGGGCACTTTCGACGCGCAGTATTTTGTGAAAAGGGCACTTTCAACGCGCAGTATTTTGTGAAAAGGGCACGTTCGAGCGCGCGGGTGTTTCTGGAATGCTTTCTATTGCATGTTAATTTATATGTTATAAATAATTGTATTATTCCCATTATTATCAAACCATTCAAATATAATGTCTACAATGAGGATTAAACTAATTACAATGTAATAAGAGATTTATGAATTATCATATGTAAAAAAAAAAAAAAAAAAAAAAAATTTTTTTTTTTTTTTTTTTTTTGAAGGGGGGGGGGGGCAGGGCGGAGGTTCGGGGGGGCAGGGCGGAGGTTCGGGAGGGCAGGGCGCGGCGCCCTTCGATTAAGGCCTAGCTGGAGCACTGGACTAGCATAATCTCCATATTGCCATACCTCCATGTTTCAAGTTTCATGAAAAAAAAGAACTTAAAAAGTTATGGCAGGATCCAGAAAAGTGTGACAGACTGACTGACTCACAGACACACAGAGCGCAAACCATATGTTCCTCCGGTGAAACCGGTAGGGGAAATAAATCACTTAAGTTACATGAAAAGGAACCAGCAATTCTGATCTAATGTTGTGATTTTGCTGCAAAGTATGATATAATTTTTTAAAAAGCTTTCATGTGTGATGTTATGTGAATTTAATGATGTCAAAGGTAAAAGAAAGATGTAAGTAAAATAAAGAAATATTTGTATTATTAGTCTTCATGTGTTAATATTCTTGTTTCAGAAATGCTCTAAAGCACGGCAAGCATGTATTGGTGGAATATCCAGTGGCAACAAATGCCCTGGCAACTAGAGAATTGTTTGAACTAGCTGAACAGAAAGGTTAGGTATTTACTTCTTTCCGCCCAGAAAGATGGAGCAATAAAGCATTGGCATTGTCAACCCATCCATCTGTCTGTCCATCACAAAACTTTTTTGGCTGGGAATATCAATTTAACGAATTTGCTTGCATGCTTTAAGAATCAATGTCTTATTTTTGGACATGGAAATGTAACAAGTACTTTTTTAAGTTGATTATTTGATGCTGATTTTTTGTTCATTTATTCAATTGAAATAAATACAGAATGAGATCGAAAAAGTTCTGCATCTGCTTTCCTTCTGTGTAATTCAACCTAGATAGTTTAAACCTTTAAAATCTTATTTTAGTTTTGGGAATAATTAATATGAAAATGAAAAAGCAAAATAGTGATACAATGCACAAATATTTGAAATAATATTATGGGAATTATTTAGCGACAATATACAGAAATAATTAATCTCCAGAACATTATCAGGAGAGAAATACTTTTCAACGCCTGCTAGTAATCGATGGCCTATACAACACAGAAAAATACATGACATCACAACATATGACATAAAAATGATTGAAGCTGGGATCTCCCACTGCCTTTGAAGATCAATGCTAATCATTATAGGTTTAAAAACAATTGAAAGACGTGTTGAACCACACACTTTGCCCTGAATTAATAACTAACAAACATGTGTAAAAAATTGACCTCATAGCATTGTTGTTCAAATTGAAAAGGAATTTAGATTTAATTAAATTGCAGATGGCTTCCTCCCTAAAAAAAAGCTCCATTTGTTTCTTTTTTTAGCGCACCTGATTGCTCAGGTGAGCTTTTGTTACCTGTCTTTGTCCGTCGTCCGTCCGTCCACATTTGTTCGTAAACACTCTAGAAGCCACATTTATTGTCCGATCTTCATGAAACTTGATCAGAAGCTTCGTCCCAATGAAATCTCGGTCGAGTTTGAAACTGGGTAGTGCTGGGTCAAAAACTAGGTCACTATGTCAAAAAAAGGAAAAAACTTGTAAACACTGAAGAAGTCACATTTCCTGACCAATCTTCATGTAACTTTGTCAAAATGTTTGTCTTCATGATATGTTGGTTGAGTTCAAAAGTGGTTCTGGTTCGTTGAAAAACCTGGCTGCCAGTGGGCGGGGCAGTTTTCCTTATTTGGCTATAGAGAAACCATGTAAACACTCTAGCAGTCACAATTTTTGCCCAATCATCATGAAAGTTGGTCAAAACATTGATTTTATTGATTTCTCGGACGAGTTTGAAAATGGTCCAGATCGGTGAAAAAACATGGCCGCCAGTGGGCAGGGCATTTTTCTCTATATGTATATAGTGATAGAGAATGGGTCGCCTTGTTTCACACCAGCATGCGAATTGATATATTCTGATGTTTGATTGTTTAACCTGACGGCTGATTTCACTGATGAATACATAGCTTTGAGTGCGGAAACCATTTTAGAGCTTATTCGTTCGGTGATTTTTGCCATAATAGTGATCGATTTATACTGTCATAACATTTAACATTATCAATAAAAATGCAATATAATTTTTGACCAGAGTTTAGAACTTTGTTAATTATACTGTTAAAACGCACCATATTAATTGTAATTGTAAAACATTTCGGAACCACCCTCTCAAACGAACCCCTTTATTTATTTTCGTGGTAATCAGATCGATTCTAGGAAATGTGGTTGCAAGTTTGTTTTTTGATGACTGCTTTACGGTAGACTTATGCGAACATGCATCGATTTATTTAGTATGAAGTCTTCTGCATTGTTTGATACCATAATTGTGCAAATCGGTTGAAAATTGATGGGGTAGTGAGCTTCGGAAATTGGCTGGTATGCCGAAATCAGCCATTCAAGTGTCTAAGTCACATACCTTGTTATATATATACGTAAAAAAAATAAAAATTCAACGAACTTTTTTTGTCATGGAGGGTAGTAGCTAATGCCGAATGCCTGTGCAGTTTACTGCAACACGCCAACAGCATGCAACTTATCGCTAAATTAAAGTACATAGCAAGTGTTATATATTAATATTAATTTAAGTAAGTTAAATACACCAATAAGCATTAAATGTGCTTGTTTATATTTTTTTAATGTATATGTTTCTCTTAAAACCATTTATTCACGGAACGTTTTTGCCCCTTTTTTTACCTATACTGCGCGTTAAAATGCCCTTTTTCAAAGTAATGCGCTATGCCCCTTTGCCCTCCTGGGAAAAACACTATAACTGTGAGGGTGGACCTTTTTGTAAAATGATATATCTTTTACAATTTTCAGGTGTTATACTACACGAGGAAAATATTGCGTTGTTGACCACAGGCTTTCAGTCAATGAGAGATAAACTTGCGGCTGTCTCACAGCCCATTGTGAAGGGAGAAATAAAGTTGAATGGTAATTTGGTGTCGTATTGACGGAATTCCAATGAATTGAATGTAATTCTAATAACACATGTTTTCGGTTAAGTTTTAGCTTAAGCTGAAAATATTGTTCTACCTGTAGGGCTAGGCATATATATTTATCGACTATGTGCTTACATCTACTGTTGACCCAAATGGTACGACATACTATTGTACATGTACGTTCAAACTAAACTAGGTTTTTTTATTGTATGCTTTGAAGCCACAATACTGTATCTGTAATACTATACACAAGTAATTAATATGTACAGGTATACCTTTTTCTTTAATCAGTTTTTTCTTTGCAGGCAGTTACAACGGTTGGGTAGAAGATTTTATGAAGTCAGGGGGCCCATTCTGTGTTAATGTCACTCTGATCCAGAGTGTGTATGAGTTGCTAGGCAAAACCCGTCTCCAGGCAACCGGGGGGCAACTGGATGTCAGTGATGAAGAGTTCACAGCCACAGCCGAGTTATCATGTGATATATGCAGGTATTTATCATAGACGCTTCGTGGTATAATGTAAATCTATTGTTATAAATATACATACGGTAG
Source organism: Dreissena polymorpha (assembly GCF_020536995.1). Lineage (NCBI taxonomy): Eukaryota > Metazoa > Mollusca > Bivalvia > Myida > Dreissenidae > Dreissena > Dreissena polymorpha. Next base: position 61,930,053 of record NC_068366.1, on the reverse strand, counting down.
GTCTCCTTCTCTTTTTTGTACCTGGTTTTGAACCATTAGGGTATGGAGGTTGGGTGGGCATATAGTGTTAAACAAGTGGTTTTTGGCCCCTAACCTTTAGCTAGCATTGATCAATCTTAGTGAAACATAGGACATAGCAAGCTTGCATGAAGATCTTTCTTGGGCTTGTATTTGGGGCAATGCAGGTAAAGGTCCAGTGACTGTTACTAAAAATAGAAAAACTATTACCTCTCAGCAAGGTGAGTTTGGATGGCGATATTGAACTAAAACTTTGAATGCATGTAGCCTTCATCCAGACCGAACTTGGGATTGCAGTTGGGGCCAGTTAGTCAAAGTCACAGTTAATTAAAATAGAAAAACTGAAAATATATGGTTTCCTGTCAATCACTTGAGTTTGCATTAGCTTGTCTTAACAAATTTGTATATGAGCAAGCTCACAAGCAAACCAACTTGTGAGTGAATTAAGGGCCAGTTTTTTTTCAAGGTCACTGTGACATAAATTGATAAACATTTTTCAAAGATAAATTAATTTTTGATGGGGAAATTGAGCTTAAACTTTGTGTGTAGGTAGCATTCATGCTAACCTTGCATGAGATTGATTTTGGGGCCACTCAGATAAAGGTCTTTGTTTCTAAAAAAAGTTTCTAAAATGAAAAAACGGTTTCTGCTTAAAAACTTGAGTTTGGATGGAGGTATTGTGCTCAAAATTGTGTGTGTATGTAGCTTACATTCATACATAGCTTGATATTTAATTTTGGGCCAGTCCGGTGAAGATTACTGTAACCAGAAATAGAAAATGTTGGTGGTAATATTGTGATGGAATGGTGGTAGTTTACTGGTAGACTTTGGATTGCATTTTCATGCTATTCATGCAAGGTGCATTAATAAACATGAATAGCAGCCTCGAAGCATCACTGAGTCGTAGCATTACTGAGGCACGGCGAGTCTGTTTCCTCGGCTAAAATGCGCAGACCAAAATATCACTTGGCCGTCCTTACCGGATTAACCCTAGATGACTCGTTTCCTATAACACCAATACCACATGATGCAAAGCTTGTATACATTAATCAATATTGTGTAACTATTTGAGCACTCTCAACACAACCACTGACCTCATTTCGACCTTAGTCCAGTCATTCTAGCTCAGATACGCCCCAAACCTCAAATTGCAACAGAAAATGTTTTTGGTGTTTTTAAATCATAAATGCATATAGTATGACAGATTAAAAGTCTAGAAAAATCTAAGCTTGGGAAAGTTACAAAAAACGAGACCAAATATAGGCTAATGAATGTATGTATTTTTCTACTTTGTAACTCCTTATGATTCATATGTTTTTCATTTCCCATCATTTTTACATAAAACATAAATGTTCACATAGCTATATCTAAATCTACTATGACAATAAAAGTAACAGAAACTATATTATCTTTTATAACACACTAGTTGCCCCCTTTTTAACTCACCTGAGCACAACGTGCTCATGATGAGCTTTTGTGATCGCCTTTTGTCCGTCGTGCGTCATCCATCTTCAACATTTTGCCTTGTGAGGCCACACTTATTGTCCAATCTTCATGAACCTTGTTCAGAACAATTGTCCCAATGATACCTCGACCGAGTTCGAAACTGGGTCATGCTGGGTCAAAAACTAGGTCACTAGGTCAAAAAAAAGAAAAACCTTGTGAACACTACAGAAGTCACATTTGATGCCCAATCTTCATGTAACTTTGTCAAAATGTTTGTCTTAATGATATGTTGGTTGAGTTGAAAAATGGTTCCGGTCCGTTGAAAAATATGGCTGCCAGGGGGCGGGGCAGTATTCCTTATATGGCTATAGAGAAACCTTGTGAACACTATAGAAGTCACAATTTTAGCCCAATCATCATCAAACTTTGTCAAACATTGGTTTCATTTATATCTCGGACGAGTTCGAGAATGGTCCAGATCGGTGAAAAAACATGGCCGCCAGGGGGTGGGCAGTTTTCTCTATATGTTTATAGTGAAAACATGTGAACACTCTAAAGGTCACATTTTTGGTCCAATCTTCATGAAATTTGGTCAGAACATTTGTTTTCTGGATACGATGGTTGAGTTCGAAAATGGTTGGATCGGTGAAAAAACATGGCCGCCAGGTGGGGGGTCATTTTCCTAATATTTATATAGTAATAAAAGGTTGTGAACATTCTAGAAGTCACAGTTTTGGACTAATCATCATGAAATTTTGTCTAAAGATCGATTTTATAGATATCTCGGACGAGTTCGAAAATGGTCATGATGGCTGGAAAAACATGACCACCAGGGGGTTGGGCAGTTTTCTCTCTATATATGTATTTAGTGAAAACATGTGAACAGTCTGTTAAAGAAAGATAACCTGTACATACTTTTTAATACCGGTAGTTAACTCCCTTGTTAAAACCTTGTTAACACTCTAGAGGCCACATTTATTTCCAATCTTCACGAAATTTCGGTCTCAATGATATCTTGGATGAGTTCGAAAATAGTTACGTTTGCTTGAAAAACATGGCTGTCAAGGGGCGGGGCATTTTTCCTTATATGGCTATAGTAAAATCTTGTTAACACTCTAGAGGCCACATTTATTGTCGTATCTTCATGAAACTTGGTCAGAAGATTCATCAAAATAATATCTTGGAATAGTTCAAAAATGATGCTGGTTGGTTGAAAAACATGGCCGCCAGGGGGCGGGGCATTTTTCCTTATATGGCTAAAGTAAAACCTTGTTAACACTCTAGAGGCCACATTTATTTTTCGATCTTCATGAAACTAGGTCAGAAGATTTGTCCCAATGATATCTTGGATGTGTTTGAAAATTGTTTCGGTTGTTTTAAAAACATGGCCACCAGGGGGCGGGGCATTTTTTCTTATATGGCTATATATGGCTTTAGTAAAACCTTGTTAACACTCTAGAGGCCACATTTATTTTCTAATCTTCATTAAATATGATCAGAAGATTAGTCTCAATGTTATCTTGGATGAGTTCGAAAATGGTTATGTTTGCTTGAAAAACATGGCTGTCAAGGGGCGGGGCATTTTTCCTTATATGGCTATAGTAAAATCTTGTTAACACTCTAGAGGCCACATTTATTGGCCGATCTTCATGAAACTTGGTCAGAAGATTTATTCTTATAATATCTTGGAAGAGTTCAAAAATGATGCCGGTTGGTTGAAAAACATGGCCGCCAGGAGGCGGGGCATTTTTCCTTATATGGCTGTAGTAAAACATTGTTAACACTCAAAAGGCCACATTTATTTTCAATCTTCATTAAACTTGGTCAGAAGATTTGTCCCAATGATATCATGGATGAGTTCTAAAATGGTTTCGGTTGCTTTGAAAAAATTGCCACCAGGGGGCATGGCATTTTTCCTAATATGGCTATAGATTGCTTTATTTAAACCTCTATTAACCTTAAACCTCTATTAACACTCTAGGGGCCACATTTATTGTCCGATCATAATGAAACTTGGTCAGATGATTTGTCCCAATGATATCTTGGATGAGTTTGAAAAATGGTTCCGGTTGGTGGAAAAACATGGCCGCCAAGGGGGCGTGGCATTTTTCCTTATATAGCTTTAGTAAAACACTGTTAACACTCTAGAAGCCATATTTATTGTATGATCATTATGAAACTTTGTCAGAAGATTTGTCCCAATAATATCTTGGGCAAGTTCGAAAATGGTTCCAGTTGCTTGAAAAACATGGCCACCATTGGGCGGGGCATTTTTCCTTATATGGACTTATGAATCTTCATAAAATTTTGTCAGTATATTTGTTTAAATGCTGCACAGAACAGGTCATTCCTTTGAATCTCAGGTGAGCGACTTTGGGGTTTTCAGGCCCTCTTGTTATATATAAAATTGAAAAGTGGGTGGGGTATTTCTATATGATAACACATAGCTTTTATTGAGTAGTGTTTAATATAACAATTTAATCATCGTCTTGTATCGATCTATAGACTTTTACATACATACATTTGTTTAAAATATGAGATAAGAATATATCTGTCAGAATTTCCATAATTATACAAATATTTATTTAAACTTTGTGTTGTATCTCTATATAAAGAGTGGGTGGGGTAGTCTTATACAAAGTAATTTCATTTCAATTCATGTTATTTTTCTATATATACAGTAAAAGATACATAGCTTTTCTTAAATAAGGTCATAAACATTTTCTAAATGTTTAAAGATATATAAATAATGCATTGACATTGGGTCACAATGGCTGACCTTTACTTTTGAAAGGTCAAATATCATATTATGCAGTTGAACGATGTAACTATTACACAATCTGTAAACTTGATTATTTTGTACATAATAATTTCAATAAAATTATGTTACGTACACTGATAAGTACATCTTTGAATTTAAAATAACTGCACATGGTGTAAAACATGTTTTAAAAGTCGCAGTAACAATAATGGATATAATGACAGTTTAAACTCTTAGTTAATCTTGAAGTCTCATTCGTCATTGTACAATAGGCGTCTCATTAATTAAACATGTGTTTTAGTCAATATCAGAGTCGGTTTCGTTGAACTTTTGTACAGTTGTACAGCTGATTCCACGACATCCTGAGCATCCCGCAGAACACTCTAAGCCGTTTTCTCCTACATGAACATCTCTTTGTGTCACAGTGTTGTTTGCATTCGCATTTCACCATTTTCAGTAGCTTCTCGGGTGCAGCAGGTCGATCCGTTTTCTGGGGCATAAACGTATTGTCTTTCAGTTCGGATCCCCATTCAGTAGGCAAAAGGTTTTCTCCATTTTCAATCAATTCATGAACTTGGAAAAACGTTCTCATACTGTGGTATTTAGCGGCGGCAGATGTTGTTGGCAATGACTTTACCTGAACGTAGTTGGTGCTCGACATGACCTTTTGCGAAAACATCCTTAACCTCAACAAATCCAGTGTCTCAACGGACAATCCGCCAAATAATATAACCAGAATTCGTTCACCACTCACAATAACAACATCCTTGTTGCTGTGTGACAAAAAATCGCAGGCATGGTTAACCAACTCTTCATTTTTAAGGAAAGTTTTTAAAGCTGCGCCTTTGCTGATCCCGATAATATGGGATGTTGTATCACAGCCAGATATTGCATGTAAAACTGGCAAAGTTCTGTTTTTTCCGCCCAATTCTTGTTTGGCCTTCTGAATATCCCATATCCGAATAACTTTTCATGTCGTTTGTTTGGCTGCTGGCTTTAAGACAACTGTTTTGTTAATTGACTTTATGTGATATATGGCAAATACTAGTAAGTCCGTGTCCTCGCCTACGATGAAAACGTTGCTGGTTTCTGCAATTTGTAAAGCAATCTTCACTATCAACACATCAGCATCCCATTGAGCGTGGTAAACATCGAACCATTTCCTCTCCAATTCTCCAGCGCAAAAATGAAGTTTTGTTTGTTTTCGGAATTCTTTAAGAAAGTTTCCTTCTTTGTTGATAACGGCGTCGATTCCGTGAATTACACCTTTGCACCAGTTAGACATGTACCATGAGTTCTTCGTATATGTGTCGTGTCTTCTGTAGATGGACAAGATGCATATCCGTCAAATACAATGACAGCATTGTTGATGTAGGACTCTGAAATCTCTGAAAACAACATCCCGTCTTCCATGGCACTTGATGTAATAATGAGCCTCCATCCAGTACATATCTGTAGTTTTCATCATCAACGTTTTCTTCATGCATGCAGTCCCCATCATTCCAAATCGCTTTTGCAAGTTGCCATTTCTGGGACTCCCTGATAAGTCCATCAGAACCGAATAGAGAAGAGGGCACACCACAAAGTTCATATGTAAAAACATAAGGTAAGTTGTCACTAAAGTTTTATCGACTTCTTTGGCTTTGATATCACTTTTTTGTATATATTTTGCAGCTGTTCTGATCAATTTCACCTTTTCATTCTCTGTATTTTCAGATTTGCCTTGGCGGTAGAAATCATGCAGAATTGATGTTGCAGTCCATCTCAGGATCACAACATTTTCTTTCCCATTTATTTCAGTGATTATCACATCTTCACCAAAGTAGCTGATTATTTTGGGTTTTAGATAGGTAATACTGTATGCTTTGTCGCCACAAATGCTTACCATTTTATCTTGCAGAACTTTTCCTTAATTGTCACTTGCTCATCATTATCTTTAAAAAATGTCATCACCTTTAAGAATGCGTCACTTGCTTCGGTATCTTCTGGTCGACCAATCCTTCGTTTTTTATCACTGGATGGCTGCACCTGAAATTCTTCTTGAATATCTTTCCCTATTCTGAAATTAGACGAGCATGTTTGATGGTTAAGTGCATCCGCTGCAGGCAAGTCATTTACCTGTTCTATCTTTGCCCGAACCATATCTGACCAAACATCATTCCTCTGTAAACATATATTTAAAATAGTAGGTTCTAGTGTTCTTACTGACCAAACATCACACTTTCTTTTTCTCCCTTTATCAATAACAGATTGGCCACAATATATACACTGTTCTTTGTATGAAAACTTATCAGTCTTTGATCTCAAAGGAGTGAAAGAGAGACTAGTATTGAGTTTTTCTTGTACATCCCTATTGTCTCTTTTAATATAGTTTGGGTTACAATATATTTTTCTGCACTCCACATGGACAAACTGTCCGGATTCAACTCTCAAACTGTCATTTCTTTTTTCACTTTCATAATTGATTCCATGGCAGCCCTTCACACTTAGTTTCACGGTCTTTGCATTGTTGTCAAACTGCCGCTTATCCATCATGAAATTATATTTTTATTTTATAAGTAAAAGAACTAACTTTTCTGACCAAACATACAATTATATGGTATATTTATAAATTTCAATTTTGAACGAGATAGACTTTGCATTTTGGGTAAATAGAACTAAATATGAAACGAAATAAACTGATAAACTTTTATGACATATAGCACTTAGTGATTGTTGACTTGGCACATTAACATCTTGTCAGCTTCTATCAAGTAGACAGTTACGATATAGATAATTGACCAAACTTACCTTTAAATCAAAGTACTGACAGTACTGGTGTGACGATGCTTTGAAAGAGGATTGATATAAAAGCATATATTTAAGTTTATCTACATCACCTCAATTGTGTTTGTGGGTACGAACATTTTGGGTAGGAAATAATTGGTACGAAACTTTTGGGTACAAAAATTATGCCAAAAAAAAAAATTGGTACGAAAAAAGATTTGGTTACGAAAAAAAATGGGTAGGAAAAAAAATTGGATACGAAAAAAAAATGGGTACGAGCAAAAAATTGGGTACGAACAAAAATTGGTTACGAAAAAAATTGAGTACGAAAAATGTAGTGTACGAAAAAAAATGGGGGTACGGGAAAGTAGTACCTGTGGGGAACTTGATCCATTCAGCGAAACTGGGAGGCGGGAATACGTGAGTTCGCCCATGAACACATGGTAAGGTTAACTAAATCTCCGCGATATGAGCTAATATGTGTTTAAAACAGCAAACAATATCCAACAAACGCATGAATTATCAAACATAGTATGTGCACTGATGTGGCTCTTTAATTCCGGTTTGAAAAGTTTATTAAATATGCAAAATACGAAAGCACGCATAAGAGCGAGTTTCACAGATGTCATACGGCTATTATGCTGTTTATATACCCTAGTCGCTACAACGTGTACAAATGGCAGGTTTGAAATAATTCGTTTTCTTTACACTCATGATCGTGTTGAAAGTTAATTATACATGTTTTTATTCGCAATTTATTAACTGAAATCACGACAAATGTCAAATACAATACAGAAAATGCATAGTTGTTTCACTGATCTATATTTATATAATGGATTGAATATAACTGATTTAAAATTAACGTTTTCATACTATTATTAAATCTTTTTCCCAGAATATGCTGTCCTTTTTATAGCTGAGCTTACCATACCTTTATTAATGATTATCAGCGAGGTATGCCGATTAGAAAAATGGAGCTATCTCAGTCGGACCGGCTCGGTCTTTTACATAGGTCGCCATTGTGAAGAATTTTTTCATGGTATGATAACTTAGACGAGCTGCTTCGCAGCATCGTCAAAAATCAAGTTTTTGTCCAGCTACCCATTCGTATTTACTGGATATGCAACAGTTCAAACACATCCCTTGGTGATCCATATGAAATGTTAATAGACGAAAATCAGTTGTTAGTTTTCAGAATTTTACTAGTAATTCAATTAAGGGTAGCATCAATGATCGACACTCATTTCCTGTTTAATATAGATAATAATAGGTTAGTGTGATTATAAATCAGGTTTATCATTGGAGGCTTAGAAAAAAAACTAATCTATTATTCTATTTATCCCACTTTTTATTCAGTAAACCTTTTTATTTAAACAAAATTAGTGTATGAACTACGGGGATTCTATCATTCTACCAGTATTTGTTTCAGATAAGAAACTTGGTATAAAAATAGGATTATTAGATGACTACGGTGTTCTGATGGATTATATCGCATGAACTGATTGGGTGCCTTTGTTTTTCACGAGCCTGCTGGAATATTGGAATACAATTTTACACAATCAACGAGTGCCCCACATACCATCGGAACACCACAACCATGAAATATTCCTTTGATTATACACATAATTACGATAAAAACTTAAAAGCAATATTACAAGTAACATCGCAGTATATGATGTATACATAAAGATTACAAACAAAGCAGTATATTGAACTAGACGTCTATGCGAATTTTAACAAGCAATCATAACGATTATTATGTATACATTAAAGAGGTCATTTAAAAGTTCGGTATTTATATCCGTTTATTGATGTTATGGCCGATATAGGCTTCCGTAGTTTTTTATTTTTCAACAATTTCTCGCCACCGCTAGAAATCGATTTTTGGTAATAGCTTTATCAATCAAAAGCAGAATATAAATACATGTGCAGAAGAAATATAACAAATAACACAAAGTAGATCATTGAAGCTCCTGTTTTGAGACGAAACATGCTTTTATAAACGTTTTTGGATTGTCAATAATGTGAAAACACGAAAACACATTACATTTTTCATTTACGGACATTCTGCACCGTTTAATCCTGTACATACGCTAAAATATAAATTATTTAATAAAATATATATATTGATATATATATTGCTAGACTTATCTTTCTCATTCGAATTTTGATCATTTTATTCAACTGTCCGGCTTTTAAGAAATAATCGAAACCCACTATCGTTCATCTGCAGACGTAGTCCATATAAACGGACTCCCAGAGCCTTTGATAATTTTTGCTATGGCAGCTCTGGGAATCCATGTACAGCCCTTCATAAACATGGGTGCAGTTCAGCGCACGGAATCCTTGCGCTTCACTAAACAGACGTCGTTCGAGACAAAATGAGGAAAATAATGAATAAACTTCATAAACATGTTTAATTTACCTGAATGGCAACCCTACGATTGTTATCCTTTGAATTCACCCTATAAAAACACGACGATGTTTCAACACACTTTTCTCGCTGACATTTTTATGTTTAAATTTGAAACAGTGTATTCTGAATCGAATACCACATCGTTATCGACTTTAATAGGCTCCTTCACATAACCCGACGTGCAAAATATTGGTGTAGTGCGACCTAATCAATATTGGGTCAATTTTCCAATATGGCGGATACAGCGTACGAAAGAAAACTAAAAAGCAATTATTTCTTGCTTTAATGGTACCATTTGGATAAGTTTGTGGTTTAGACATGTAAACTTTAATAAGTTCTTGCAGTTTCAGTGTTCCTTAACGCTTGCATTGTTGATAACATTTTGCACCCATGGACAAGAGAGAGCGCATTGCAACTCTCAGCAACCCATTTGGTTATAAAGCTCAGAGTTGAATTATTGCAACTACTTCAGACGATGTTATTCGTGCGTAGATCTACGGTAGTCGAGACCAGTTACAAAATATTTAAAATAACTAAACAAAAATCCTACATTTTACAACTCTTCCCACCATTAATTTTTCTAGACTTGTTATATTATTCATATAATGTCGCAACATATTTGCGCACTCAGAAATTCTGTTGCAATATGTTTGAGGTCAAAGTGTAGATTGATTGGACTTATTTGGGACTTGGACTAGTTCCAAAGGTTCACATTATTGTTTAATCAAAAATGACGCTTTTCGTTTAACATCACTACCGTTTGCTAAAAAGCTTTAATTCTTGCACAAATATTTTCTATAAAAGCAATCAACACACCAATATCACACTTACATGTTGTTATACGACGCCATAGGCGGAGGGATACTGCATTGACGTTGTCAAACATTTCCTCCTTTCGTTCGTCATTCCGTCCGTCCGTCTGTCACAAATTTTGAAAATTGCGGGGATATCAATTCAACGAATTTGCTTGTTGACCTTGAGAGTGACCTACTTTTGGCGTCAGAACCGCGACCGCCAACGTCATCCGCGTTAAAAGAGCTATTTATAGTTGCTCGCAAGTAAAAAGTGGTCGGACTTAGAACACGCTGGGAACGTTTTGCCCAATAAAATGAATGCTATTATATGATAGAAGAAACACCGAAGAAACGCAATGAACGCAGAGATTGTCAACGTCTCGCTAAAAATCCGCGAAGAGGGCGAAGGGGCTTCAGTGTTCTCGGAACCCCTTATCATCATCGGCTTATATAAATTTCTCTGGCTACTACATAGATAAACATTGCGACGAATTGCATATACCACTGTTGCTCGATCTGTATAAACAAATTGAAATTTCAGCTTGATTATCAGGAGAGAAACCATACCGTAGCACGTGGTCCTTTATCTTTATTTATTTCAAGGGCAAAACAGTGGACACAGCACCAACAGCACGAGAGACAATACGCAGCAAACACAAAAATATGAATACAACGTCATGAACAATGCTACTGTCACGACATTATTAATGTAACGAAATGTTTTTAACGTAAGTCTTAACTATAAAGATGCTAATTTAATTTCAAATAAATACATACATGTATCACATGCGTTTGTACGAACACTGCCCCGAGATATTTACTGAAAGAAGCTCTCGTTTTGGAGCTTTTTAATATCTTGCCAGCTACAATTATTTTATGACAGTTTCCAAGTACAATACCATTGCACACAATAATGAAAGGAAATTTAAACATGGTCAAATACAGCTACGCGAATGTAGACGAAAAGCTCTCTATTTTGAGCGTTTTTAACTACATGCATACAGCTATAATGTATTCATGGGTTGGTAAGACATTTTCAAAGTGCAAAACAATTTGTACACAAAGATTAAACTTTATTTAAATATGATCGAATTTGCTATTTTATTTTTCCCTATTTATTTAAAAAATAGGAAAACTCAAACATTAACACTTTTTTACATAAGACATTAACATTTAGTACTAGACTGACTTTACGCATTGATAATGATTCTTTCTTTTGACAATTTACTAAATTTCATTGAAAGTATGAACGCTTCATAAAAAAATCACAAGAAACTTAGGTAAAAACCCATCTGAGATAGCTACGCCGAACGTAAGTTTTTCAAAATAACGGTCACATGTACATAACCAGTCCAGTAAGTCAATTTCCATAGCTTTATAAAATGGCAGGCGACTTACAATTTGCATATAGTCGCCGCTTCGTCTGTCCGTCCGTGTGTCCGTTCGTCCGTGCACAATTTTTGTCCGGGCTATTTCTCAGCAATTAATGACCGGAATTCAATGAAACTTTATGGGAAGCTTCACTACCTAGAGGAGATGTACATATTATCAGCCGGTTCTGGTCGGACGATTTTTCACATAGTTATGGCCCTTTGAAATTTTCCATTAACTGTACATATAGTGCAATTCTTGTCCGGGCTATTTCTCAGCAACTTATGACCGGAATTCAATGAAACTTTATGGGAAGCTTCACTACCAAGAGGAGATGTGCATATTATCAGCGGATTCTGGTCGGATAATTTTTCATATAGTTATGGCTTTTTGAAATTTTCTATAAAACAATTATTGTCCCCCAACTACTGTGCCCTCAAGACGTTTCCTTTTATCTGAATATATAGTGCAATATTGTGACAAAAAAAACTTAGGGGAGCATCACCCGTTTCTGACGGTTTCTTGTTACCATAGTGGCCACAGTCGCCCCTTTGTCCGTTCTCCGAATTCTGATTTTTATAGAATTTAGTGGTTTGCGTGGTTTTGAAACGAATTACCCTGATAATTCTTTCCCACTTGATGTCCATCCGTTCTTCTATGATAATCGTTTCATTCCAACTTGATGTCCGTCCATGCTTCGGTCAGCTACACGTATCGTTTCAGAGCGAGATCTCATACTCTTCTGATCCGAATTTGATGAAACTTGATATTCCTTAAACCTATTTATATGGGATATGCGCATCCTTGTTGTTTCGTTCCGGTCCAATGTAATTTCGCGGAGGTAATTGTTATTTTAGGTCGTTACCGCGCGCGACGAGACACTAATGATCCAAATTTGAAGGAAATGGTTGTGCCGCATCCTTATCTTTTGGACAGACGTATCATTGTCAAGAATTATTTGCCCAATTGAATAATTCCTTTAAACAATGATTCGTTTCAATGCAGTTAACCCATGCACCATATATATATATATATATATATATATATATATATATATATATATATATATATATATATATATATATATTAGGGCTGTAACGATGCATTCGAATATTCGAATTACTCAAATACGGCTGTGGACGAATCGTATTCGTTATTCGCCACCTCCCGAACCGAACCGAATATTTGGCGAATACAAACAACGTGGTTTCGAGTTTGAAAGTTTAATCATCTCATCTTACCTTACAAATGAAGGTTCATACAATAAACCCCTATATTTAAATGTTCTTCTCCTTATTCCGGCGTTTTTCATCATGTTTACCCCACCCACTATGTAACACATTGAGATTATCAAAAACATGGCGGGCACCGGTTGAATATTTGAGTTGTGGTCAGTATTTATGGAGTAATGAAAACTATTTCTTGTTCAATACTTTTTTTTTATTGTCACAATGTTTTTATTCAATATATCAAATGAGCATATGTCAGATAGGTGACATTGAAATATAATCTACATTACCTATCTGGCATATGCTCATTTAAAATAAAAATACTGACAGTACTGGTGTGACGATGCTTTTGAAGAGGTTTGATATAACAGCATCTTTTTAAGTTTATCTTCATCACCACAATTGTGTATGTGGGAACGAAAATTTTGGATATGAAAAAAATGTGTACGAAAATTTTGGGTACAAAAATTATGCCAAAAAAAATTGGGTACGAAAAAAGATTTGGTTACGGAAAAAAAATTGGGTACAAAAAAAAATTGGATACGAGCAAAAATTTGGGTACGAAACAAAATTGGGTACGAAAAAAATGGGAACGAAAAATGTAGGGTACGAACAAAAAATTAAGGGTGCGGGGAAGTAGTACCCGTGGGGAACTTGATCCATTCAGCGAAACTGGGAGGCGGGTTACATTCTCGATCAAATATGACAAGAAATATCTTTAAAAAGATATTCGACGTGTATTTTCTGTACCACTTATCTTAAAAAACGTTCTGTTACAGTAAAACGTGTGTGGGTTATAACATAACGTTTCAGCATATAAATTCAAAACTTGACATGCTCTTTAATTACATCATGCTCTTAAATTTCACATGTATATCATACCAAACTTATATTTCATTATTTCCTTTCCTAAGTTAATGATGCTATGTGTACGGACGGGATTTCACATGCCCATGTGCATGAACATATAATTTTTATCTTTTGATTATTGTTTTTTTTCTCTAATCTAATAAGCTTAGGCATGTTTGTTCGTTAAGTACGGCAATAATTTTATGATGATTCCCGAAAGTAGTTATGAGCACATAGTCGTAAGAGCACTTGGATACCTGAGTTCGCCCATGATCACATGGTAAGGTTAACTAAATCTCCGCGATATGGCCTAAAATGTGTTTAAAACAGCAAACAATATCCAACAAACGAATGAATTATCAAACATAGTATGTGCACTGGCTCTGTAATTTCTGTTTGAAAAGTTTATTAAATATGCAAAATGAGAAAGCACGCATAAAAGCGAGTTTCACAGATGTCATATGGCTATTATGCTGTTTATATACCATGGTCGCTACAACGTTTACAAATGGCAGGTTCGAAATAATTCGTTTTCTTTACACTCATGATCGCGTTGAAAGTTAATTACCGGGTATACACGTTTTAATTCGCAATTTATTTACTGAATCACGACAAATGTCAAATACAATACAGAAAATGCATAGTTGTTTCATTGATCTATAATTATATAATGGATTGAATATAACTGATTAAAAATTAACATTTTCAAACTATTATTACATCTTTTTCCCAGAATATGCTGTCCTATTTATAGCTGAGCTTGCTATACCATTATCAATAATAATCAGCGAGGTATGCCGATTAGAAAAATCGAGCTATCTCAATCGGACTGGCTCGGTCTTTTGCACAGGTCGCCATTTTGAAGAATTTTTTCATGTTATGATAACTTCGCAGCATCGTCAAAAATGTGAATGGGTACTGTCACTAATGTGTCAACTGTTGGCTCTTAATTGTTCTACTCAAGGATTTTATTGGTACTAGTCATGTGTTCAAAACTGTGTTCAAAGTTTAAGCAGTTCTAGTCAGTGTTTTGAAATTTCAAAGTGTTATATTTCATATTTTCAGTGTGCAATGATACTCAATTAATCAAATTGACAGATACTCATAGTTTCATACTATATAATGTCATGTCAAGTTGTCAGTATTACTTTTGTTCATTGAAATTCATATTCGCGAATAGATATTCGTATTCGCCACCCTGTATTCATGATACGTATAGTATTCGTCACCTAGTGTATTCGTTACAGCCCTAATATATATATATATATATATATATATATATATATATATATATATATATATATATATATATATATATATATATATATATACATATATATATATATATATATTACACCTCAGAGATATTGGTCCTTCTATATCTATATGACCGGTTTCAGTCTGTAAAATGCGATAGAGAAACCTAAGAGTATATGGACCGGTCACTATTTTCTGCAGGGGCGTTACTGAGGCTATTTCAGCTATACGCACGATGGAGCAGCGAAGCTGCGAGTGGGGGTAGGTGCGGGAGGGGGTCACCCCTCCTGCTGGGGAGGTTTGGGCCCCCTCCCCCCCCCCCCCCCCCCAAGAAAATTTTGGAAAATTTCATAGCAGATGGTGCGTTTTGGTGGTATCTTTCAGCCACGTTTTCGCAATTTTAATCCTCAGTTTCTTACTTAAAAAAGACAGATAAAAGGAAATATTATATTAAACATTGTCAACAGTAAATATACTTTCGACCATAATTTATTTGCTATGTTTAAGTGTAAATGCTTAAAAATCAAGAAGCCTTATTGCGAGGGAGAATTGATCCATAGTTGCATAGGTGTGCGAGGGTGTTCAACTCTATTGCTGGTGGGAGTATGGGGTCCTCCCCTAGAATTTTGTTTAAATTTTTTTGCAAAAGGTGTAATTTGGTGTTGCATTTAAGGAACATTTCGGCAATGTTTATCCTAAAATTTTAGCTTGAAAAAAAAAGTAGAAAAATACATATTTTCAATAAACAATGCCAACTGCAAATATACTTTTGACCATAATCTGTTAAGTTTGAGTGTCAAGGCTTTAAATCTAGAAGCCTATAACTGCGAGGGAATGGGTATGTAAATCTCAGGAAATGTTTGACTCTTGCTTACTCCCTAAGAAAATTTTGGATTTCATTGCAGAAGGAGCGTTTGTTTTTATGTTATCTTTCAGCGACATTTGGCAATTTGATTCCTCAATTTCTTCCTCTAAAAAAAGTAAAGGATTTTCCATGGAAACCTTTTCCATGTCCGTGTTTTTGTTGCGACTCTGTAAAAATGTGGTACCACGCCCACGGCGTGTGTATTTGTTTAGACGAGTCGTCAAACCTGGTGTGACGTGGCCCCAAAAACTAAACCCGTCATTATTTTCATCTGAAACTGGTTTGATAAGGGGTATTTAGTAAACTGAAAATTAAATTCGTTTTTTAATTAAACTGTAAAACAACGCTCTTTAAATGTAACAATAGCAAGCTCGAGAGTCTTGAGCGAGCATACTTAACTTTTATTTAACTCGTAGATCTATCAATCGACATACCTGAAGGGATATGTAAAGCTGTGAAAATTTTCCCACTTATCTGTCAAAAGAGCTAGCTTCTGAGTATCATCTAATGAACATGTTTCCCTGACGCTATCTCTAAAAACATCTGGATAAAACGGAGCGTTCTCCGACATTTTGAAAATTTGCGCCATGTAAACATTATCTAGAACCTGTGTCCGAATATTGGTCCCCCCCAAAAAAAATTGAAGGGCGACAACATAGTCGTCAAACGAGTAAAGTCTGCCCAGTGATTACACAGTGAACCCCTCATCAGTGAAAAAGATTTTACTTCGTATGTTTGGAGTTAAGACTGCGTTGTGTTTTGTACCCACTGTTATTTTTTAAAGTGGACGTCTTGTTTGCTTGTTTACATATTTATACCCCTAACCCCCTTAGCCCTCAATTTTTATAGCATTTTTCAAATTTTAAGAGTTTTCATGTTTTAAAGTTTAAAACTGAATTATACGCACGGGCGTACTGCCGTATGCCTAGGTACGCCCCTGTTCTGTATGGACCGTTCGGGGTTACACACCACTAAATATGCACTGTGTTGAAGCGTTTTATTGATCAGCATTTACACTATTTCACACGCTTTCACAAGAGTAAAAAAAACTTAATTTAGAATAAACGACACGCTTACCTCAATGCTAACGTTAATCCAATGTGTATGACAATAAAGTCGAAACGATATTCACTTTCATTTTCTATTCTTTGTTTCATCCCTTTATCGAAACTTATTTTAAATCACACTATTTTATTGTATTCCTATCGAAGTTTACATTATGTATAATAAACACACAATCCGAAATACGTAACGTTTTGCATTCGTTCGATGCCTTAAACAAATAACTAACTGTTAAAAAACACCACGTCCGATATGTCCTTAACATCCAGAGAATTTAGGTCCAACTGGAATGTTTCGTCAGAGAAACAACGTCACGCGATATGCGTCATCGTTTGCGCATTCAGTTGCATGAAAAATAAGTACGGAAAGCCGGTACAACACTGTACAATGATGCAGGGGACACTCTTCGGTGTAATATAAGAAATAGTAAACTCCACTCAGGTTCCAAATGCCATAGGGGCCTCAGTGGGGTTTACTATTTCTTAATTATTACATATTGCTGGTCATAAACCTATAGATACAAAACAGAAAAACCAAAAGAAGAATGGAAGTGAAATTAAAACATATGAGTCAACCCGCCACACGCGAAGTATCCGTACATATTTTAAATATTTATACGCGCGTTCTTCGAACAAACTGTTTTAGTGGTTTGTCGGGCATTGCTATTTGATTCGATTATTAACAATATCGAGCATCATCGTGCTCATGCTTAATACATAAGTCAATATGGTGAAATAATTCTTGTTAAATTAATCAAAATAATATTTATCACGGTATTGTTGAAAACACATAAAGAATCTATTATTGACATACCATATTTGTATCTCTGAATATCTTCATTTAACATATTTCTGGTCTAAAGAAAATTCCAGTTCACCAAGTTCACGCGATAGCGTCTATATTATATAACGATTATTTTACTGGCCGAAAACTGATCCTGATACCTTGCGGGTTGGAATGCAATGCATTAAAGTGAGGCCACGCTTCCACTGCTGGAACGACGGGTTGTTTAAAACTTAATACTTTTACATGTATATTGTTCAATTTCGAAAACAATTTAAAATGGTTTGGCCAAAACGAATATCAGGATAGGGAAAAACGATACTGTTATGAACTTAAATATACTAGTACACAGACAGGAATATGGAAGTAATTACTAAATATGAGAACATAGCCTTTAAGTACAGACGCTCTGGCGCTGGCAATCCTCTGAAAATAAAAGGTGCACGCACAAACTGTATTGATGTCAAGAGTTGAGTGTAAAACTGTTCTATCTATCAAGCCATTTCATTAGAGATAAACTTGTTTCATGCTGAACACGCAGTAAAACAGTGTTACAAAGACGCGGCATGTTTCCAATGTTCTGGTGGTATGCTCAAATCAGCCAATGGAATAAATGAAGTGTATTCATTCGTGTCTAGCCGCGGGAAATTAGAATTTTATTGGACACTTACAAAGGTCAGGTAAGGTCAAAAGTGACGTTAAACAGCTACGCCGAAAAAATAAAAGTAAACTAGTTCGTTAAGCGGTAAAAATGTGGATGTGTGGCTCTGTTATTTTTTGTTTGTTTCTGTCTTTAACTTCCAAGCGCGTATGTTTCTTGGGTAGGTAGTAAATTTCCACTGAATGCACTTGCATTCTCCCATTTGGCCACCTCTCATAAGAGTTGTCTCTTGAGTTACGGGGAATAGTGCAATCTATAGGATACATCCCGTTTGAAATGGGACCATGTTGTGAAGCACCAAGTACACTGCACCTCAGTTAATTATCACATGTGAAAGATAAGTGAGTAAGATATGACTGAGGAGGGGATCGAACCTACGACCCCTTAGCTCTGACGTCAGTGTGGTCTCGCTAGACCACGGTTGTGCTCTCGTCGCATGGATTTATTAATTAATGATGGCATATACAATTTGCTTTAAATATTGGGGGAAATCCGAATGTTTCTGCAGTCAATTGCATTATCTCATTAACTTTTGTAGTCGGATGGACAAGTAGTTCCGACGTACATTGTTTGATAGTCACATGATCATAACAATCAAGATGCAATGCACAAAACCACTCTGTTCAGGCCACGAAGCATTATGTTCATATCGGTTGAGAACGGATTCTATATGCAGAAATGGGAATCAAAACAAATAATGTTATTAATCTATGAGAATTTATACACGTTGAAACCAGGATTTTAACGATATTTAAAGATGTTTCTTAATAAGTTGAGTTTTGAAGGAGTTATTGCACTGGGGCCATTTGGATCAAGTTCAATGTCACTGTTACTAAAATGATTAAACATCAACCGGGTGGTTTAAGGGAAATAACTTCTGTGACTGACTAATTTTTATACTTTAACTAAACATAAAATAAAAAAAAGGTTTTCACTCAATAACTCTAGTTATGAAAGGGGATTCTGCTCAAATGTAGTGAGTTGATAATTAATGGGTACATATAGAATTCGATTAATACTATAATAGAAATGAAATCCATATGAAATCCTTTTAATGAAACCTGCTTTGCTAGCTATGTTTTTAGCTAGGCTCTTCATCGAAAAGTCAAGGCTATACTACTCATTAAATATCGGCGTTGGCATCTGCTTTGGTCGAGGTGAACGTGCGCAATCTGAATGTAACGGTTTCTTGTAAAGGCATTCCATTCAAACTTCACACAATTAGTGAGGGTAATTGTGTTGGGTCAATTTCCAAGTTCCATAACTCAGACCCTAATTTAGTTAAAGTATGCCCATGTATGTACTTAAACCTCACACAATAACCCCGAACACATGCGTGAAGTTTCAATTAAAGCCCTTTAGCAGTAACAGTGAATGGCGATGTTGCACGTTTACCTTAACCAGGGCATTACGCGGACTTTGACATTTGATGAGCCTCATTTGGGTCAGGAGTAGGCTAGTAGCTCGGACAATTTGGTAAAGAACCGAACTTGAGTGTTTTGTGACAATTAAAAATTGACTAACCATTCTTAGCTTTTTTTGATCCGCCCATTGATACCTCATGTGTACACACATTATATGTTTGTGGCAGTGTGTTTCATTGTGGTGTTGTGTTGTGTCTTCAAGATCAGTTCTATCTGCAGCTGACCAGATGATTGTGGTAAATTAAGGTTTGAAGTGACCGATTAAGGGTTAATATTTCGCGTGGTAGATACTGGCACATGATTGTATATTCCCTGACATTTACTTCATGTGCTTGTACAGACAGAAAGGAGACTCTAGCTATGTACGCTTTTTTAAAGCGCACGTTGTTGCGTATCCGATGATTTTAGATGAATTGGAAACCTCTCTGACACAATAGCGAGTGAGGAGTTGAACTTCGACGCAAATCCTAAATCGGGCTACACTTATTAGACTGACCTAAGAAAGAACTTGCAATGTACATGAGATACAATTAAAAATGTCCTAGATTCATATTATTACGTATTTTAATTTATACATAAATCTTGTGGTTATATTCTTATATTCATTTAACACTTAACAGCAGCCCGCTGTTTGTACCTATGAGATTCAAATAGTCTCTTATTTCTGACTTCAGAGATCTCACTTTGACCGTACGTCGCACAAAACAAAGGTCCCCCCGAGAGAAGGTGATGAGATTTACCCTAGCTGATGGGACCGTGATCGAAGAGACCCCAGAGAAACCTGCATCAACTCCCCAGGGAGGAGCTGGTCCCAAAAAACCAGGTGATTGCAGGATGTTTGTCTGCAACTTGAACCCATCAATATGAAGTTTTCAGTGTCCAATTTTACCATTTATAAAATTAAGTTTAACACTGTTTAAATGTTGTTGTTGTTGTTGTAAATATTGTTGTCATAACTTGCATTTATTTTATTTTTTGCGTTTATTCACTAGTAAAAATAATGGAAGTACCATATTTTATCTAATACAGGTCTGTTTATGGAAGATTTCCTGCAATTTGTTGGCAAAGTTCAGGGAACTATTGACCCGTCAGCAGATATGGCGCGCACGTTACACTGCATTCAAGTGGCAGCCGACATCCACGGGCTCATGGGGCTGGCAGTGGAACGTTCTTCAATTTGATCTTGGTCCAATTGGTGTAGAGTTATATGGTGCTGGTTACAAAATACATAATATAAAGTCTTTCGTTGTAATGTATTTTGCTATTTGTCGCATATTTTTGTGCTGTATTTGTATGCCCCCATATCGAATGATCTGGGGTATAGTGCTTTTGGCCAATCTGTCTGTCTGTCTGTCTGTCTGTCTGTCTGTCACTGTATGTGTCACAAACTTTAATCTTGGTCATAACTTTTGCAATATTGAAGATAGCAACTTAATATTTGCAATGCATGTGTATCTCATGGAGCTGCACATTTTGAGTGGTGAAAGGTCAAGGTCATCCTTCAAGTTCAAATGTCAAATATATGGCTTCAAAGTGGGGCATAAGGGGGCATTGTGTTTCTGACAAACACGTCTCTTGTTTTTTTTTCATAAATTAACAAATGTTTCGAAAGCGATTGTGAATACTAAAATGTCAGCGAAGTAAACAAAATGAGCACAAGACGTTTATTTCCCTGATCATGCACCATAATCTGAGTTATTTGACACGTTTGATTTTCGATGCTTTATTAGTGATAGGGTTGGTAAAACCGATGTTAGACTCGAATTTGCACAATGGCTGACTATTCAACTGAGCAAAATTTCAATCGATCAGTGCAGAAACATACACACAGTATTGAGTTGTCAGGTTCTTAATAAGAACCATACGCAGTTGCAAACACAGTTGTAATTATTCATCTTATTAATGATTAATAATTCAAGAATCTCATATCTGTTTTATGCCTTTATGTATATTTATAAAGTTAACGTAAACACAACTTTTCGTCAACAAGATGTTTATTGCACCATCGTAACCTTGACACAAACACATTGGACATAAAGCAACGCATATTCCATGTACCGGTATTCATATAATAAAGTCGTTTCAAAACGTAATTATGTTATTTTGTTTCAATCGGCTTTTGATAATATATAAGATACAATGGATTAAGTACAAATGAAAATCATATGTCAAAATAAGTGCATGTAAAATAATAAATACGAATCAAATACATGTGTAACAATAAACATAAAATAATAGAACTATCATACATTAAGGTAGCATATAATAGTTGCGCCTTACACAATAAATGCTCTAATTATATATCAAAATATATCACTTAATATTCAAATATGTTTTTATATTACAGAATGGATGTGCCTTAATACCGATACTTCAACATTTGTATTCAATATTATGCAAATTCTTTGAGAAATAATGCATTTTATAAAAAACTGGTGTTTTTTTGCGCAATAAATATTAATCACAATAGTTATAGCCACATATTGTGCATGCATGCTATTCGTTAATTATACATACTCAATATAAATGCCACACTCCACGACGAAAGTAAAAACAATGTTTGACTGCATACTTGACTGTGAAGTAAATACGGGCAGTGTGTAGAGTGCAAAAAATGCATTCAAAATAACCTAGTCTAATTAACTACTGGTAACAAATCGAATTACACTTTACGTATGGATCAAACTCCCTCTCAAAAATGATATTCATGTTGCAAATCGTAAAACGATAAATAAACGATGCAATTAATGCCATATTGGTATGCCATAAGTGAAGTGACAATAAAACGAGAGAAATACAATGAAATTATCACAGCAGCTAGAAAGGATAGCATCAGATGCTTAATCGAATTACTTACGAAAATAAGCGGGCAGGGCAAACGATTGATAAGTTGCCAGACAATATGTTCATGACGAACTTATTTAGCGCCAATCCGTTTAGCTCTGTCAGACATAGCAAAATGAATATATGTGTCGCGTTATAGAAAAAAAAACTAGGCTTCGTTCATGCGCTTAATGTGTCCCAGCCTAGCCTGTGCAGTCCGCACAACACTTATCAGGGACGACCCTTTCCGCCTAATCTGGATTTTCGTTTAGAAGAGACTTTCTTTAAACGAAATTTTTTATAACAGCGGAAAGTGTCGTCCATGATTAGCTTGTGCGGACTACACATGCTAATCCGCACAGGCATTAAGTCCATTTTTCCCAGATCGCGGTTCCTAAAATGAAAGGGACAAAACTCCTTTAGGTACCATTTCGTGAAACAATACAACCTTGTAAATAACAAATACACTTTCCGAAGCAACAAGTCACTAGTTTGCCTTGCTGTTCGTCATTGGTTACCAATCCTGTTAATATATGTAACCGCTGTCTTAGAGATATGTATATTGTAAACACAATAGAAATTATTGCGATAATTATTCCGAACGCTGCATTAAATCCGCCAGTTAGCAGTATGCGGGGACGTTCTTCAGGATTGCAGGACATGTGACCAGTCCGGATATCCGAATAACATTTGCGCATGCCCAATGCAGAGTAGATCACGTGCAGCGTTCCGCACGTGATGTCTATTATTACCAACGTATATAAAGTGATTACCTGAAAATACAAGTAAGAAAGACATGCGTGAAAAAGTCACAAAGAACACGTTTTAAGATAAAACTAAAAAGTTAGTGTATTTTAATAGTTACGTATTTCGTCACAAAATCCACGTGCAGTTAAATCATCATATATACTATATTTAATGTCAGCGTTTAAAAAAAGTGTTAAATTCAATTTTGATAAAAACAGTGTCAAATTCATTGTTGATAAATTTAAAACATCAACATGTACACAGGTATATGGTGCGTGGCCAATTCACTCAAACACTTTCAATATGTAATGAAAGAACAGTTTTGAACACATTGACCAAAATAATTATTGAATAATTATTTATAATATGATAATGTTTTTTTCATGACATATTGATTCAAAGAGACATTCAACGAGGAGGAGGGGGGAGGGGGGGGGGGGGGTTGACATGGTCTTGCGCCCAACACCTGTGGTACATGATGATTTAATGGTGAAAAGGGTATGTATGATTCAACTTTTCTTTATTTACAACTAAGTCCCTAGTTACAATCGAAAACTTCACCACGTGTGAGGCTGTAAATAGACAATTAGCAGTAAAAGTTATTACACACATTGCTGTGCGATATAAAACATGACCTACTGCGGTCTGATATTTGCTTTTTACCTCCTGAGTAAACACAAAATTGCTAAATAACTGTTAGGGCTACTCGTAGTTAATTTAAATGCGTTTACGAGGAAGGGAAATATACACTCATGCAGAGTGAAATGTACTCGTATGCTTTTAAATTTAACAAGATACAGTTTTGGTATCGTGTCATCCACTGGTACCTGCGGCGGTAACCAGCTGGTAACCAACTCGAGGTTTCTCGAATAACAAGATTTACCGAAACTTAAGATATTACATTTGTTTTAAACATTTTTATCGGACTATGTTTGCTATATTGTATTTCGTTCATAGTTTCTGTCATTTAACACTCTTATATCGCTTAGATTTGCCCTGATTGTCTTACCAGACATTTGGTTGCCGCCGGGTTCCGGGAGTCGTAGAACCGACATAAAAACCCACCAACACCCGCGTTGATCACTGTCTGTAACCAATAGCAACAAAACATGACATGGTCGAGATATTCGCTCTATGCATGACAACGGTTGTTGACGCGATAATAACTAGAGCTTTGTCACAGACGTGACTAATACCCCCTTATTCCGCACTGACACAGAATATTTTGCATGTTGTCTTTACAAAAAAACAGCGGACACCATGCTCAATGTTTAAAACGCACATAGTGACCCCATGACCTAGTTTTTGACCCGGCATGGCCCATGTTTGAACTTGACCTACACATCATCTAGATACAACTTCTGACCAAATGTGGTGAAGATCGGATGAAAACTACTTGAAGTAGAGAGCGGACACCATGCTCAATGTTTAAAACGCACTAAGTGACCCCATGACCTACTTTTTGACCTGTCATGACCCATTTTTGAACTTGACCCCGTGATTTAGTTTTTGAACCGGCATCACCCATATTCGAACTTGACCTAGACATCATCTAGATACAACACCTGACCAAGTTTGGTGAAGATCGGATGAAAACAACTTGAAATAGAGAGCGGCACTAAATACGGACCGACAGACAAGCTCACTCCTATTTACCCCCCTAAACTTTGTGTGTGGGGTATAATTTAAACGCGTAGTTTGCTACAAAACTAGTCATACTATTACGGTATCTTATGACCCGCGTCAAGCGAAAATTTGTCGTATTTGGCCAGCATAGGTCCGGCCCAGCCAGCGCATCCTTGAAGTCTGGTCAGGAGCAAAACAGTCCGAATAGGAGACCACGAAATCTTATGTTTCTTCAAAGCGGATACTTACCAGAGTGCGCGGATGCGATGAATGAGGTTAGCTGGCCAAATACGGAAAAGAGAGATTGGTCTAGTTACGTTGTACGCATACGATTCATTTTCGCTTGCCGCGGCTTTTACTTGCAGTTGTTTATGCAGTATCAGGTTTTATTAAATTTAACAATAATATTTGCATTTTTTAACTGTAATTTATTTAGTCAGCAACCGCAGATAGCAATTAAAATATGACAAACCATTACATTGTTGGCATCTGTCTCCTCTAGCATTTCTTAATGAAGAAAAAGGGTCCACATAATGTTGAACGTATGTGTGTTTGATTTTTCGAAGTAATAATAATCAAAATCTTGTTGTTCTAGACGCATGTAAACTAGTTCTAAGTTTTAAATGAGTCTAGAGATAAGCGTCTGAAATTGCATTCCACATTTTTGTGGAAGACAATGTCAAACTCGAAAATTAATATTTACAAGAATCGTCACGTGACCTACCAACAGCCCCGTCCAAAGGCCAGATCCAGTCGAGTACGGGAAGCTGATGTCCGGGGCCGCGTATTTGAGAGTAAGACATCCAGTTGCCAAGCAGCCGACGCCGATCAGCAGGTAGAACAGCGATAGCAGCTTGACCATGTGCAAGATTGCCTCATCTGACACCTTGTTACCGGGTAAGGAGGTGGATACTTAAAACAGTTAAGAAATAATATAATCAAAGCATGGATGGCATAGAAAGACAGTTAGAGGGGAACTGGAAGGAGTTTAATTAATCGAAATTATAGTTAGTAGTTAGTGCAAAATAAAATATCATAGAAAGGACTTGTCATGTTGGGCGTCCTTAGCTCAAACACACATAGGCTTTATAACGGTATGCTTATCTTGTCCATATCCATTGTTTAAGATAAATAGGACGACTTATTTGTTTGGCAATTCCTGAAAAAAACACTGGTATTTTACTAGCCATTTTGCCCAATCTCCTGGACCGTTTACTGTCCCCATGTATTATTATACTTGATATAATACTGTGCTTTGCGTTGAGTTTCTACTACTAGTAATTCATGCAAATTTTAATTTTGAAATTACCACACATTTACCGTTCATCGGTTAATATTTCGTTCTTTAATTAGCCGTGCGTAATTTTTTTAATGCAAGGTTAGCGTTTACAGACGATGTTGTGTTATATATGTTTCAATTATGGCTTAAAATCGTTGAGGCGGAACACCTATTTATTGGCTGACACATGTACTAGTATACTGATGTTACTGACACATTTAATGTACTTTTGTTGATTTTTGATAGCTATCTGTAACACTAATTTTCAAATCGCGATCTGAATAATAAACAATAAAAAGCAAATACGCAATTGTTACTGAATTTCATGAGCTATCTCGCATACTTATTTTGATAACAAAAAATAGATATGCCATGGTATACATGTAAATGATAAAAATGGTTCTACCACTCGCATCATGGTACTAATGGTCGCACATGCTACTTACAGTGGTACTAATGGTCGCACATGCTACTTACAGTGGTACTAATGGTCGCACATGCTACATACAGATAATCATTCATTCATAACTACCAACGAAAATGTCGCTAGTTGTCGCACCTATCATTCAACACTATACCGTAGAAAAAAAGTTTAGACCTTTGCAAATATTAAGCTACTTCTGTTATTGTAAATGTTCCAATGAGAATACATCTCATTTCGCGTTCAGCGTTACATTTGTTAGACTGCACAATACCGGTTATAGACTTACGACTGACTTTGCTAGATTTGTATAACAACAGCACCGCATAACGGGAGCCACGCTCGGCTGCGAAAGCTTGTCAGAATTTTTTTTTAGAGGTCACAGTGACCTTGACCTTTGACCTAGTAACCCAAAATGGGTATGGCGTGTAGAACTCATCAAGGTGCATCTACATATGAAGTTTCAAAGTTGTAGGTGGAAGCACTTTGATTTTAGATCCAATGTAAAGGTTTTAGCACGACGCCGGCGGACGTAGTACGGCGGACGACGAGCAGGCTATGACAATTCCTCGGGTTTTCTCCGAAAACAGCCTCGCTAAAAACAACTTATCTGAGGTTCAAACTCACATACCTACTTCTTTTAAAATGAGCTTCGTTTTGGGGAAACCTTGCTTAATGCATGTGCTGAAAGTGTCATCAAATATTAGCCTGTACAGTCCGCACAGGCTAATCAGGGAATAACCTTTCCGCTTAAAGGGGATCTTTTCACGGTTTGGTAAATTGACAAAATTGAAAAAAGTTGTTTCAGATTCGCAAATTTTCGTTTTAGTTATGATATTTGTGAGGAAGCAGTATTACTGAACATTTACTATAGTCCAAAATAGCCATTATATGTTTCTTTTGACGATTTGAAAACCTAAAAGTTATAAAGCGTTGCAACGCGAAACGATTGAATAATTTGGAGAGTTCTGTTGTTGTCGTTTAAATTTACGAAACTACGAAGACTGCTTATATAAGGTATTAAATACTTAAACTGTATATACCCAGCGGAATAGCCAAGAGGGCAAATGCGTTTTTACTTCAGACTAACTCCAGGACTCCGGGGGTCACTGGTTCGAGCCCTGGTACCGGCTACTTTTTTTCCTTTTTTAAATTTTATTCTTGATTTTTTTACTGGAGCTTTTAAGATCCAATGTTTACATTTATCAATATAAAGCATTTAATAGCAAACTTCAAAATATGCCAAAATCTGTGAAAAGGCCCCTTTAATGGAATTGTTCGTTTATAAAAAGTATCTTCTTAAAGAAATCCAGTTTCATAGATGAAGGCAGATGTGTGGACGTTGCATATTGCGACTTCATGAAAGCGTTCGACACAGTACCTCATAACAGACTTCTGCATAAACAACACAAATATAAGATCGGGTCGTTATATATTCGCTGGCTTGAGTCATTCTTAGTGGGACGAAGACAACGGGTCATTGTACAATGACAAAACTTTAAAATAAAGGTAATTCGCTTGAAAGCACATCGATAGACAGGGAAGTATTTATACGTATACCGATCGGTCGTGCATATACGTGTATTGAACCCATTTAAGTCTAGTGGACTCTCCCATCCTTCTAAATTGGATCAATTTTATTTCCAAAATTAGGGAAGTCTAGTATATTTATTTCTATATTAAGAATATTTCTTACAGAAATTCCTTTAAGCAAACAGCTAAGGGACGAAAAATACCATAAAAGTGGGGAATGTCGTCCCCGAGTGCGGACTGCACAGGCTCATCTGGGACGACACATTATGCACATAAAGCCCCGTTTGCAAAGTATCGAAAAAAAGTGTGCATGATATAAACATAAAAACAAAAAAGCTCCCGAAGAACGGGAGTCGCCTTTAAAATCAGTAGCAAGCTTTACTAAAAAAGGTCTTTAGGTCATGTTCTTGATGTGTCTAATGTCGTATGATATTGGGACACAACTGCAATATGTCGTATGATAATGGGGCTCAACTGCAATATGTCGTATGATAATGGGACCCAACTGCAATATGTAATATGATAATGGGCCACAACTGAAATATGTCATATGATAATGGGACGCAACTGCAATTTATAGTATGATGATCGAACACAACTGCAGCATGTCGTATGATAATGGGACACAACTGTAATATGTGATATGCTAATGGGACACAGCTGTAACTAGTCGTATGTTAAAGTATGATAATGGGACACAACTGCAATATGTGATGTGATAATGGGACACAACTGCAATATATGAATTGATAATGGGACACAACTGCAATATGTGATATGATATTGGGACACAGCTGCAACACGTTGTATGATAATGGGACACAACTGCAATATGTGATATGATGATCGAACACAACTGTTATATGTAATATGATAATTGGACACAACTGCAACTTGTCGTATGATAATGGGACGCAGTTACAATTTAAAGTATTATAATGGGACACAACTGCAAATTAACGACGAAGATTATTTTTCTGAACTTAAATCGGGTGGCTGATGTAGTTTAAAATGTACACAAACAAACAATTTGAGTCTCGCTCTTTGTAAACGGGGCTTTCTGTGCATAATGTGTCGTCCCAGATGAGCCTGTTCGGTCCGCACTCGGGGACGACTGTTATGGTAGTTTTCGTCTCTTATTGGCGAACATCCAGTTTAGACTCAAAGTGTGGTCCTTGATTAGCATGGGCAAACACGTAACGCACATGAATTATGCTCATTTTTCCAAAAGCGAGGCTAATTAAATAATATTAATGTAAGTTTTAAGACTTCGTGTTTTATGTTAACACACTTGAAATCTAACTGCATCGAACTGCCTGATTTAATAATTATTCACACAAAATACAACAAGGTAAATATTGGAGGATACAAGTGGTTTCACACTGAGCTTTTCATCAATGTCGAAAGCGGATATTTAACGTGCGAAACTTAAAAATAAAGGTAATTCGCTAGAAAGCACATCGATAGACAGGGAAGTATTTTTATACATATACCGATCGGTCGTGCATATACGTGTATTGAACCCATTTAAGCCTAGTGGACTCTCCCATCCTTCTAAATTGGATCAATTTTATTTCCAAAATTAGGGATGTCTAGTATATTTATTTCTATATTTAGAATATTTCTTACAGAAATTCCTTTAAGCAAACAGCGCAGACCCTGATGAGACGCCGCATCATGCGGCGTCTCATCTGGGTCTACGCTGTTTGCCAAGGCCCTTTTTCTAGAAGCTAGGCATAAATGGGTTAATATATAGGACAATCTATATTAAAATGAAATAAATGTAAAATGAAACATATAATGATAATTTGATTGATTGATTTGATCGATTGAAAATTTACAAAGGAGGGCGACAAAACGACTACCAGGAATGGACAAGCTTAGCTACCCGGAACAATTAGAAAGGTTGAAACTACCGTCACTTACAAACAGACGCTACAGATGTGACAGTATCGAGGTGTTTAAAATACTGACAGGAAAATATGACCCTGAGGTGAGCGAAACATTCAAAATACGAGATTCTGAAAATACAAGGGGCACACTATGAAAATATACAAAGAAAGATCTCGCTTGGAACTTCGAAAAAACTCCTTCAAAAACAGAGTAGTTGATATGTGGAATTCCCTACCTCAGAAAGTGATAAACTGTCAAACTGTTATAACATTCGAGAACAATTTAGACAAATTTTGGAACACACAAGATATTAAATATCAATAAAGATCACATATAAGCACTGGGCTAGCACCAACCCAGTACACAACAAAAGAAGAAACTCTAGAGCTGAATCAAGAGGCCATGAATGGCCTACTTTCAGAAGAGCATTTGTGAGTATTTGTGAGTAATCGGGAACAAAACTTTACGCACATGCATTAAGTTCGGTTTTCAAAGAACCAGATTATTTAAAACAACTTATTGGAACTACAAATGTAGTAGTAACAATAATAAGACGTTATTATTTGGCTTACAGACCTCGTAGAGTCATTTGTAAAACGCCCTTCTGAGTACGTTAAGATTTCACGTGGTATAGATAGAAGGGTTCAGCTTTGTTTGTTTGTATTAAATTGGGTTATCTGATAACCGGAAACAAACACATTTTTTATAACATTCGATCATTACTCGTTACAGCATTTTCGCCAAAATAAAACAGACATTATCTTCCCAGTAATATTCTAATAATAGCATTGTATTGAACGTGTACACTATCTGTAATACCTTCATATGTTTGTGTTTAGGATTTGAAGAATTAAATGCTACTTGAAGATTGTGTGGGTATATTATAAATACAATTTCACTATTAGACTCACAAAAGTCGACAAATTACTAGCATAACTAATCCATGCCCTAGGAATTGAAAATGAAACGGGTCAAAAAAAACTTTTATCGCGCCTTATGCATTATAATCGGATTAATTAATAAACCAAACGTCAGCATATTACAACATTTTGTGGGTTTAACTAGACACGGCAAGAAAATTGGTCATGCAGGTTCACACACGAGTGGACAGTGAACTCTGATCTTCGAAAGGATAATAACAAAACCCTTTCGATCAACGAAACGACGTTTGCAGTTGTTACTAACATTGGCAATCGGCGATTAAAATTGAGCCTGCAGCAAATTTAGTCCATTGAAAAAAAATCGACTAAAATCTTCTCTTTGAAAGTCTTGTTAACAAAACCAACACTAAAGTGTCTTGATCCTTGGCGAATAAACATTCAAATTGTCCGTGTCGGTCAGTGAACACGGTTCGTGTAGTGCATATAATTTCAAATCAAACGTGTATTGAATGTAAATGAACTATTAAAAGTTAGTATCGGACCATGATGAAAGATCCGAGTATTGAAATGGTGACAACTTGTAACAATATTTATTTTACAATGCCTGTATTGTTTGATCCTCGTAGATTGGTTTTTATACTACAATCAATTGTATATTAAAAGTCACGCTTTGAAATATGGTACGATCGATAGGTCTGTAACGGTTGATTGAAATCCGTGTTATATTGTTGTTAATTTTAATAACATTCGATACTATCAGTACATTAGTATGTTGGGTCCATTGCGAATTCGTCAACAAGTGTTTCTTTATGTCCACAGACACAGTTAAAATGTCTTAAACATTAAACGACTTAAACTTACCCTAAAATCACGAATTGTCAGATTTTCTACTTATAATACTATGTCTACTACTTCTGCTGCTGCTGCTGCTACTGCTATTGCTACTACTACTTCTAATCCTAAAATAATACAATGTGGGAGAGGAATGTCACAGAAGACATTATTACCAGCTGACTGGGATATTCATATGGGCCGTGTTCTGTGAAAAAGGGGTTTAATGCACGTGCGTAAAGTGTCGTCCCAGAATAGCCTGTGCGGACTAAGAGCACGGCCCATATACATGTAAGCGTATAAAATATTGATTGATAGATATCCAACAAATATAGATTATAATATAAATTTATACAAAGAATAAATGCAGGTTGAAATTAATAATGATATGGGGGACTTGCTATCTACTGGAAATTTAATACTTAATTGTTGTTGTTTTTTTCTTTAATCGGCAACTTCTCAATAACGTATCTACTGTCTAATACTAATACAATCACGAGTTACAATACTACAAACTGTTGCTGTTGAGTCAAATATTGCAAATGACACGATGTTATGGAGACAAAGTATGCAACGACTATATTCGAGTATTCGAGACAAAGACGACCTTTTTACAAGTATGTTTTATATCAGAAACTTATTTATATTAAACATGTCTGGTATTTATTTATTGAAACCCAATACACAGTTCAGCCGACATATATAATTTATTTTAGTATACTAACAAAACATGTACAAAAATAAATAAACAACACCAAGCGTGTATATTTCACGCAACAACGTCAATTAAACTATACAATGTTCTACTTACCCATTTTTGAATCCCTTTCCTCTCTAAAATAATGTCCGCATCGAACCTATTTTAATCGTCCAATAATTAAATATTATTAAAACAACTGAAAATTTCACAAATAATTAAACCAAAATTATATCAATATTTCTTGATAGTTCTTTGCATCAAACAGTTCGATCATAATAGTTTATCTTCAACTTCCCTATGTCTTAGTCTCACCGCGCGTTGTGTGTCTGACACATTTTACCTATGTAGCAATAACACTTTTATCTGACTCTATGTTTAAAGCTGTGTTATACAGTTAATACAACAAACGATCGATCTTCGATTCTTCAATAATCCACAGAGCACATGACAGCTAGCTTATAAATTTATAAATACATGTGTGCGTGAAGTCGATTCAATACAAGTTTAAGGTAGAAAAATGCAGTGCAAGTAATTAAATAGTCTGTTTCCCGGCCTTCTATCGACTTTGTTTACAGACGACTAGTGTTCAAGTACATGTGATTTTGTGCGCTTTATCTTATTGTCAGATAATGTTGTGGACTCTTAGTTTAAGTACATTATGTACATTGTGATAAAATACGTAGACGTTGGGACATTATATCGTTAGTTCTCTGTTCGTTTATTTTTGCACCCGCGCTTGTTGGCATATACATGTACATTATATTTTTTTGGCCTTACGGATATCCGCGCATTGATTCGTAAAAGCTTCATTGATCTACGCTGTTGTTCGTTTCGAATACTGTACAGGCCGATCAGTATCATTTATATATGAGAGACATGTCTGACTCATGTACATATACACGCGTACAAGCGCTGTTATGCTGTACAGGTATTATACAATTACATGCAAGCAATGTTGTGATTTGTTTCAGATATACTTAATTTCCTATAACACAAGTGATGCATGCACATTAGGACGAGCATGTCAATTAAAGGGACATATTGTCGAATTGACAATTTTCCAAATGTTTGTAACCCAAAATAAAAGGACACAAAAGCAACCCAAATTATATACTTAAAATGACCAATTAGTATTTAGTTCATTTTCCATAAATGTTAATAGCATAATAGCTGATTACCACCCTGTCGCATAAATACTTTGTAAAAATGCGATAACAAGTATTTTGGGTTTTCCCCCTACTTTCATGTATTATGTTTTATAGTATGCATATTACTAAATTCTGTATTATCACTTACTTTTCACGTGACCTTTTGTTTTGTGTATTATAGTATGGTTAAGACTGACGATGTTCTATGTACAAGTCGTAATAAATACTGTATATGTTCTGTTCTGTTCTGTTCTGTAAACCAGTGAGGTAAATACAACTAATGACAAAAACTTATACTGTCAATACAGCGTCGTTTATCATTCTCATCATAAGAACTTGATTAAAAAAGCATCACAAACGCAAAACGATTTAATAATTTGGAATAATTATGTTGTTTTAATTTTTTTTTTTCAATACCTGGATCACTCATATCTAATCTATAATGTCTGAATATCTAGTAGTTTGTAGTGGTCTAGTTAATAGCATATTTATTCAAACGGAACCGGTTCGATCCCCGATACATACAACCTGTTTTTGTTCTTGGTGTGTCATTATAATGGAGCTCCTCAGTGCCGTGCTTAAACATATCATTTGAAGGCATTTAATGATACTCTTAAAAAATACCAAAATCTTTGAACAAGTCCATTTTAAATGGGAGAATCGAATGTAATGTTTACCATTTCTTCTTTCGGACGAACGATGATGTGTTTGCATCGCACATTCAAGAACTATGAAAACAACTTTGGAAATGTATATACTAGTAGCTTTTGTCAGTATCGAAAAAAAGTGTGCGTGATATAAACATAAAAACAAAAAAGCTCCCAAAGAACGGGAGTTGCCTTTAAAATCAGTAGCAAGCTTTACTAAAAAGGTTTTTAGGTCATGTTCTTGATGTGTCTTATGTCGTATGATATTGGGACACAACTGCAATATTTCGTATGATAATGGGGCTCAACTGCAATATGTCGTATGATAATGGGACCCACCTGCAATATGTGATATGATAATGGGGCACAACTGAAATATGTGATATGATAATGGGGCACAACTGAAATACTAGTATGTGATATGATAATGGGGCACAACTGAAATATGTCATATGCTAATGGGACGCAACTGCAATTTATAGTATGATCATCGAACACAACTGCAGCATTTCGTATGATAATGGGACACAACTGTTATATGTCATATGATAATGGGACACAGATGTAACTAGTCGTATGATAAAGTATGATAATGGGACACAGATGTAACTATTCGTATGATAAAGTATGATAATGGGACACAACTGCAATATGTGGTATGATAATGGGACACAGCTGCAACACGTTGTATGATAATGGGACACAACTGCAATATGTGATATGATGATCGAACACAACTGTTATATGTTATATGATAATGGGACACAACTGCAATATGTGATATGATAATGGGACACATCTGCAACTTGTCGTATGATAATGGGACGCAATTACAATTTAAAGTATTATAATGGGACACAACTGCAACATAACGACGAAGATTTTTTTCTGAACTTAAGTCGGGTGGCTGATGTAGTTTAAAATGTACACAAACAAACAATTTGAGTCTCGCTCTTTGTAAACGGGGCTTTCTGTGCATAATGTGTCGTCCCAGATGAGCCTGTTCAGTCCGCACTCGGGGACGACTGTTATGGTAGTTTTCGTCTCTTATTGGCGAACATCCAGTTTAGACTCAAAGTGTGGTCCTTGATTAGCATGGGCAAACACGTAACGCACATGAATTATGCTCATTTTTCTAAAAGCGAGGCTAATTAAATAATATTTATTAAAGTTTTAAGACTTCGTGTTTTATGTAAGCACACTTCAAATCTAACTGCATCGAACTTCCTGATTAAATAATTATTCACACAAAATACAACAATATTGAAAGATACAAGTGGTTTTACACTGAGCTTTTCATCAATGTCGAAAGCGGATATTTAACGTGCGAAACTTAAAAATAAAGATCCTTCGTTTGACAGCATATCGATAGACAGGGAAGTATTTATACGTATAACGATCGGTCTTGCATATACATGTATTTAACCCATTTATGCCTAGTAGACTCTCCCATCCTTCTAAATTGGATCAATTTATTTCCAAAATAAGGGATGTCTAGAATATTTTTTCTATATTTAGAATATTTCTTACAAAAATTGCTTTAAGCAAACAGCTCAGACCTACGCTGTTTGCCAAGGCCCTTTTTCTAGAAGCTAGGCATAAATGGGTTAAATCTATATCACTACATGCATTTATTGGAAATTATTGTTCTGATGTGAAAACTTCGTTTTTTTCTTATTTGATTATAGTGAAACATAATGAACACTCTAAACGTCATATTTGTTTGCCCTGTAATTAATTAACTTGCTCAGAACCTTTGCTCGAATGATATCCGAGCCGATTAACCGAGTTTTCCTAATATGGCTAAAGTGAGATACTTCCAGCTCAGAACTTTTAAGTTCCTTCGGGTCTCAGTTGAACACCTTATGGCATTTGGCTTCATTGTCTGGATGTTGCATTATCTTTCAAAATAAATAATGCACGCTAACTTCTTTGGGTTTTTTTCCATTTGATTCAACACATATGTGTTTTGAATGGCCACAACGCATTTCGTATGAATATAATTGGTAAGTGAAGTGGTAAGCCAGTCAATTATAAATGTGCATGATGTTGTTTTTTGTTTGATCCTAGAAGACAACGAATATCAGTTCCCTAGTTTTAGTAGTTCGCCAAAGTATGTATAAGTGCACATATCATGAATAGTTATGAATACACGAAACTTAAGACAATCGCAGTGTTTAGAAAAAGTATACTTGTGTTTGTCGTTTAACTGATTTGTTATTATCGCTTAAACAGTAATTGCCATAGCCCTTGTTTCCAATAAACATACAGAACCAAATGCCTCCGTCGACATTCTAATAGCCATTTCATCCAACCCCACGAATGTGTTGACATTCAGAGAAAAAACCGAAGGTCTGTCCTCAAAATTAACTAACCAAAAAAAAGTTATTTGTATTTATCACACTGAAAAACTTTTTGCATAGAACGTACATATCATTATTATCTCGAATAAAAGCACATATACTAGATTGTGTATGATATTAAATAAGTTCAAACAATTCAATAAACTTGCATTTATATCAATAATAAAATATTGTGTTGGGTATAAAACAATGTAAAAACTTAAGAATTAAATAGGCACTAGCAAGTAATACATTTTCTTTTCATTTTAAAGTCACAATGAAATACGATCAACTGTTCTATAATTTATGCGGTTAATATGAAACAATAAATGTTTTTATATATGGTTATATAAATTAACAGTGTATTATCAGCTGCTTTGCCTTCACGCCAAATGTCAAAGAACGTTCGTTTGATGTATTTTTTCCGTCCTGCTGGGCTTGGAATATTTTAGAGGATACCTGCGATGTCAGCATACTGATTAATTATCACTAACGCCACAATCATAATCTAAAAAATAATGCAGCAAAACCAGATCACAAAAAATGGTTAAAAGATATACACACAAAATCCCAATGAATGCGTCTGCAATTAGCTTACCTCATTTATTAAATTTGCGTCCTGTCGCTTTTCGTAAGTGTTGCATTCTTTTAACCTCTGCAGTGCAGCGGCAATGAGGAAATCGACGTTTGATTCACGCAATGGAAAATATGGGAAAACGATATTTTATGTTATTATTGAAGTTGAAGTGACACATAAGCATACTTAAAAAACGGATACATTACTTTAATGAAAACAAAATGGCCAACATGTCCATGGTGCACTCACCTGAGAACAGATGGTACTAAACTGTTTTGGTAAGGCAGTGCGATGCTTGGGTTATACTATTATATGTGGCTTCTTACATAGTCATGTTACCTTCATACGACCATTGTTAAATTTGGGCCGAAACATTATAGGAACACATGTTCTGACAAAGTTAATTGAAGATTGGACAATGTTGTTGAATAATTTGGCATAAATAAAATAAAATGCGTTTATATCACGTAGAGTAACTGTATAAAGGAAGTAAAGTTTTTGATAAAAATGCCACTCCACACATGCTTATTTGGAGATGCCCCGAAATGAGGAAAACTATCCCATTTGCTTTTACATACATGCATTACATGGCATTTCAGAGCAAGAGCATGTGTACAAAAGCAGAGGGGTTGAGTCAAAAGTTTAAACAACATTAGCAATCGACTATTCCCATCAACCGATTTGTTTTGTTATGGATGCAATCATATTTATGAATATGCTAAAAGGTGCATGCAAGTGAACCAATCGCTTTTATAACTAGAAAAAAGACAACAGTTTTTGTTGCAAAACAATTACACATAATATTAAAAAATATATGTAAAACATGAAAAAGGGCTGAAGAATGTTAAGCATGTAACAAAAACATAAACATATCTACTAGTATTTGTTTCTATTGCTCCGCACTCCAAAATGCAAAACATTAATTGAAATGCAACTAGCTACGAGTACGACCCCATTTTTTTAAACGAATAAAACCAATTTCAAACTAGTTTGAGATATTATTAAACACAAATGTTTATCTAGTTTCATGATGATGACAATACGTGTAACTAGTAAAAGTAAAATGTTCAGAAGTTGTCATCATAGCCACATAATAAAAACTTCCCCAAATCCCATATTTTGTTACAGACTTACATTCTTCTTATATATTCAGAATGAGATTAGAACAGCATCTTTGTGAAGCAAGGTTTGTGGCGACTAACAGCTAGTGACCTAGTATGTCCACAGGCTGCCACTACACCACAGGAAACCCGAAACCTTGTGAGCAGTGTAAAACCATTGGAGCAGTGTTCGGTATTTTACCATTAACTAACATAGGGTAAGTAAGTAAGTAAATCTGAAAAAATATAATTGTCAAAGTCCAATTTGAAACAACTGTGTATTAGCGTTGATAACAAAGGTGTTGACCTACATGTAGAAAAAATCCTGACAAATTTTCTCAAAAAATGAGCGAAATGTGGCTCCCTGAAGTAGAAGATCAGGCAAAATAAGCCATGTTCAGGCGTTTAGGGGAGAAAAACTGTTTTAATTTGCAAGCCACTACAATTATTAAAGGATTTATACAAACTTACACATGTCTGCCATAATCTCTCAGCAGAGTTTCTCCAGAAAACTATTTCTTGTGGAAAAATTTGCGTTTTAATGACCATATTGGGAAAACATGGATATCCTCTGGAGAAGACCAGGGAACCTTATATGACCAGTGACTTTATAATTACCCTAGTGACTAAATGTGCATTATCATATTTAAACAGAGGCTAAGGAATTTACAACAATGCGCTTCTAAGATAGTTTGTAATATCAATAAATATCCGTGTTATAAACATCATTCGCAAGGTTTAAGCGATTAATCATTTTAATTATAGCAAGTCGATTTTGATTTATCAATAATGGTTTCAAACTTGTATTAACTTAAACAATACATAAGACGTCCCAAGCTGAAGTTCAAACTCATTTAGATAATTTATACCTATATTGCAATTCTTGGGGTTTAAATGTTAACACTGCAAAAACGAAAATAATGGTATTTCGGAAGAGAGGGGGATTAAAAGAAAACGAAAAATGGGTATATAATGGTAATGCTATTGAAGTTGTTGATAACTTTAACTATCTAGGCACAGTGTTGAATTATACTGGAAGTTTTAAACTAAACCATGAGCATTTGATTGGTAAACCTTTTAGGCCATGAATACATTATTGTCTAAATGCAATGAATTTGACATAAAACCGAAAATATTTTGCCAGTTGTTTGACTCTTTTGTGGGTTCGATATTAAATTATGCTTCAGAAGTATGGGGTTTCACGAAGTCCGATGATTTAGAACGTATACATTTAAAATTTTGCAAACGCTTACTACAAGTAAAAATAGATATATGTAATGTTGCTGTTTATGGAGAATTGGGTAGATATCCATTGTATGTAAACAGGTTTGTTAAAATTATTAAATATTGGTTTAAAGTTCTGAACAATGATAATATCATAATGAACACTGTGTACAAACAAGCCTTGAGCGACTGTAATAAAGGTTTTACAAACTGGGTCTCAAATGTCAAGAACATGTTAAATATTTTGGATTTGGTTATGTTTTTGAAAATCCAAACGTTGTACATGTTAATAGTTTTATTAGCGAGTTCAAATGTAGACTTGTTGACAATTTTTAACAAGAATGGTACGGTAAAATTAATAATAGTACTGTATTAGATAATTATAAAGTTTTTAAAAACTGTCTGGAATATGAAACATATTTAGATTTACTACCTAGACGACTGCGACTATTTTTTGTAAGATTAAGAGTCTCTGTACATCCTTTTAGAATCCAAACTGGGAGATACGCCCAAAATAACATACCACGAAAAGAACGTTATTGTTTATGTTGTAATGACTTGGATTTAGAAGATGAATACCATTTTATATGTATACGCCGATGTTACACTGATCTTATGAAAAAATATATAAGCCGTAAATTTTATATAAACCCATCTGTATATAAATTCCACCAGTTATTAGTTTCATGTGACAAATCAGTTATTTCAAATGTACGTATATATTTGAAGGAAGCTCTTGCTTTAAGGAATACAATTCTAAATAATGTTGTTTAAACAAATTCATTACCGCTTTGATGGAATTTACGTATTCTTGCAATTGATTGTGTTTCTTTATTTTTGTATTCGCAAATGACCATTTATGTTATGATAAGTTAAAAAAAAATTCATTACCGCTTTGATGGAATATACGTATCCTTGCAATTGATTGTGTTTATTTATAAAGACCGTTTGATGGAATGTACGTATTTTTGCAATTGATAGTGTTTATTTACATTTGTATTCGTAAATGACTATTTATGTTATGTTATGTTTAAAAAAAAAAATTCATTACCGCTTTGATGGAATTTACGTATTCTTGTAATTGATTGTGTTTATTTATATTTGTATTCTTAAATGACCATTTATGTTATGTTATGTAATGTAGTATTGTTAACCTATTTGCGTGACAGAAATCAATGTATATATTTGTGTATGAAGACGATGTACTTATGTATAAGTCTGAATAAACTGTCTGTCTGTCTGTCTGTCTGTCTGTCTGTTAAACATCACTTGAATTGCATGAATTATAAAATACAGATGGCTGTCTTTAAGTTATGCATGCATTTGCAATTAAGGCGTTGTAAATTATTTTACTTTAGTAAATGAATTAAAATCATACTTTTCTTTTGATATCATAAAGTCCGAATAGATCTCCATACATTCGTTACCATATCTTCAACATGCACGTGAACACGTTGACAAAATAATTACGTAAAATATACAACCCATGTATAGCGAGAAGGCATCGAAAGACTGTTTGGTGGCTTGTAACCCAAATGGACAAAGCCGGGCACTCTGGATCAGCAGACGATTTATTCCATAAAATATCTTATCTTGCGAAGGATTTTGGATATAGCACATGTATCACAATTGAAAACCGGGTTAAACTCAATTATCTCGCGTGATAGGTTAGTATGACGCACTCATTACGATAAGAAAGATATAAATAAGTCCATGGTTATCGGTTCGTTTATTTACAACAAATAATTAATGACAAGTGTTTGACAGGCGCACACTTTTTAATTATGCAAATATACTGCATAGTATTCGCGGTAAAACACACACACACACAAACACGCACACACGCACACACACACACACGCACGCACACACAAATGTAAAGCATGCTTTTAAAATCTTCTTGGATATATACTGACAAAAGTTCGCATCTACATCTGCTAGTAATCTAATACATAAACAATTTTTAATTATGTTTGTCATATCATACAACGCGGTTTGCGCTTCTTTATGGCGTGGATAAAACATGTGCGATGTTGTAGATTTACAATAATATCCGTTGCAAATGGCACGAATCTTCATTCCGCCTAAGTGGATACTGAAAAGCCACCGTCTCTAGCTTAATTACATATTTAACATAATCAAGTTATATGCCATAAACGTTCATTTCATGAACCGTGGACCTTTATGATAACGGTTACTGGAATAATAGTATGGCTCGTGATTTATGAACAAATGGGGCAGCTGTATATATTTAAAAGTGGATAATACTAGACAGGTCTGGAAAATTGCGGTGTTTCATCATCTTATACCTCAGGTCTGTCAATTACTTTGTAACCTGATCTTTAATTTACAGTACTGTAGTACAAATCTGCTAAACATCCAGCTAAACTTTCTTAAGGTAACACCAGTTAACAACGGGCTTACACACAAATTTCAAAAAACAAAATCACATATGTAAGCATATAAAAATATATTTCAATATAAAAAACGAGATTCAAGCTTTATTTTTCTGTGTAGCTTTGAAATTAGAAACAGTTTGCTACTTTTTATGGCAATTATTGCAAATGTATATTTATGCATACCTAACAAATTCTTAATGTTAATCCTGAATAAGAAATTATATCAACAATTCTATATGGCATATTTTCACCACTTGATAAGTAGAAACTCGATAAGTTGAAACTCGTACCACTCATGAGAATGGCGCTCTGTAACACGTATCAACGTGCTACGTAATCCAAATTCTTATAATACGAATAATAAACAATATCAGCACGGAGAGCTTAACTCCAAGGGTCAGTGGTATGTATAACACTGTAAGGTGTTATTACGTTATGGTATGTATGGCTAATTTGAACTATACATTACTTTATTGCACGCGTACTACAAATAGTAACATATTTGAATAAAAAATCGGGCATTATTCGGCTTATATTCACCACTTATATCGGGTGTGCAAATTATGGATAAGTTAAAACTCGACCTTTGCGCCAAAAATCCATGTCCGTACTCTGTGAAAAGGGTGTTTACTGCATGTGCGTAAAGTGTCGTCCCTGATTAGCCTGTGCGGACTGCACAGGCTAATCAGGGACGACACTTTCCGCCTCAACTGGATTTTTGCAAACAAGAGACGTTCTTTACACGAAAAATACCATACAAGCGGAAAGTGTCGTCCCTGATTAGCATGTGCGTACATGCATTAAACCCCCTTTTTACAGAGCCCGGCCCATATGCATTTCAAAGGTAAAAATACGGCATCGGTGTGACAGCTGCCCATAGTAGCCTACCTGACAAGTGATGTCTCTGCGACACCGACGCAATGTCTTCACATTAAAATAATGAACAATATTCGTTATGAATTGTGTTTGTTTATGTACGATTCTATAAACTGGTGTTTGCACTTTCTTTCAGGATGTATGCGCGTTTAAAATGGACCTTTTCACAGATTTTGGCATGTTTTGAAGTTTGTCATTAAATGCTTTAAATCGATAAATGTAAACATCGGAACTAAAGAGATCCATTAAAAACATGAAATTCAATACAGAAAAAAGTAATCCACACCTGGGCTCGAACCACTGACCATTGGAGTAAATGTCTAACGCTTTAACCACTCGTCCATTCTTGCTGATATTGTTTACTATTCATAATCTAAGAAATCCTGGTAAGCTCAAAAATATTAAGATGAAAACATAACTTTCACAGTCTTTTCTCGTTTGTAACGCTTTATAAATTTTAGTTTTTTTTTTAATCGTCAAAAGATGCCTATAATAGATACATAAGAGCATGGTAAATGTTCAGTATTACTATTTCTTGGCAAAAACATAACTACAACGAAAATTTGCAAATCTAAAACTTTTTTTAATTTTGTCTATTTACAAAACGTGAATAGGTCCATTTTATGTCCACGATACACAATAAACCTCATACGATTTTTCACGGCCAGTGGAGCGGTAAGACGACCAATCATACATGCGTGTGATGGTTAGTGCTTGGCTGCTTGCTATGCTCGTGTAGTTATGGGTAAAAATCAAATCGCTGACAATGTAGATA
Organism: Dreissena polymorpha; assembly: GCF_020536995.1. Classification (NCBI taxonomy): domain Eukaryota; kingdom Metazoa; phylum Mollusca; class Bivalvia; order Myida; family Dreissenidae; genus Dreissena; species Dreissena polymorpha. The sequence goes on along the minus strand of NC_068366.1, from coordinate 61,886,529 downwards.
TAAATATTTTATGGTCGTACGAGCATGAGATGTACATGTCATTTTTTTCCATTTAAGTTAGTAAAAATGTCTAAAAGAACGGAGCAAACTAGTTTGGTCCATCCAGCCGTAGCCTATATTAAAACTCGTATTGTGCATTATGTTGAATACACAAAACGTAAGAAAATGGCAGTGTTTTTAAGACGCATCCTTCTATTCTTGGGTCACTGACTTGGAACAAGCGCGTTAAAAGTAGTTTTCGTTGCGCATGTCATCGATTAGTAATGAAGTACAAAATGATTGAACCGTTAACATAATAATAGCTGTCTATCCAACCTCACACATGTGTTAATATACAGAGAAAAGCTCAAGTTATATCCTCAAAATCAACAAATCAAACACATTTTATTTCTGTTTAAATCACGTTAACACTTTTTGCATTAAACGCAGAAATTTGTTTAAGCCATGCATTTAACTTTCATTTAATGCCAATAAGAGAAACCGCTTTGTTTTATGTAAACGCTAAACAAACGTACAAGTAAAAAAAACTGTATTATCAACTCATTTGCCATATGCAAAGTGTCTGTTCGACGTCGTATTCAATCATTTTCCATCCGTGTGTTCTTGAAAATTTTTCGCTTGTCAGCATAGCAATCGTCCCGTGCAAATGCCGGATAAGATGTCACGTTTCAATTGGCATGTCCTCTAGAATACTACATCCATCTTAAATACAAATTATCACTCACGTCACAATCATGATACATGTACATCAAATTTGAGGCAAAATAACAACACAAAATGGTATAAATATAATACAAAATAAATCAAAATGAACGTTCCGTAAATAGCTGACCTCATTTGCTTAAAATACATGAGTGTGTTGCTGTTTTCGAATCGGTAAAACAATAATTGATTCAACTATAATGAATTCGTGTAACTGACAATAATAATTCACAGAGTCTCTTCGGTTAAGTCGTTCCTTGTTAGAAATAACTAAAGACAAGCACATGCGGTAATCTTAAAACCCTCACGTTTGAATGTTTTTTTCTTGTTCAAATTGCGATCTGTTATCCTCGCTATCGTTGCATTCTTTTACAATTTTAACGGCAGCATCAACGATGTCATCGACGTATACACGAACTGAAAACACAATTGATAATTTAAAGTATTACCAAACACAATTGTTGAGACACTGATAAATACTCAATAAGAAAACAATAGGGATGAAGGGCACGCCTGAGGTCTGACGCTCACCTGAGACCCGACGGAAAGAAACTGTTTCGAGCCGGTAGTGTGATGCTCGGATACTAAATGTGGTTTGTACCTAGTGTTTTTACCTCCAATGCACCCAAGTATAATTTGCGCCAAAACATTATTGGAACAAGTTTTATAAAGATTGGACAAACAAGATGTTCTCTAGATGATCATTTTGACTAAAATCGAGTAAAAGCTCTGTAGCGCTTTTCATTATGTTGAAGAACTGCCTTACGTAGATTAAATTTCAGGGGAATGTGTGGCTCTACAAATGCATACATGCCAAATACCGGAAACGGCCAAATCCCAAGGAATGGCTGTTGTTCATGTTAAAAGTTGGTGGATAAATCATAATAAACAAATGTTCTTACCAAGTTTCAGGATGATTGTAAAAAGTGGGACTTTTATGAGTTTTAAAAGTTATTACTCAAACCATACTAATCGCTGCCGCCCATGTTTATCCATAGACCGCAACACTCTTTGAACGTATTCGAAATATCATGAGACCAACATATATTGTGAGCAAGATTTTGTGCACAAAGATTCTAGTTTGCTCACAAATAATCACACCCTGGCGGCTCCGTTTTGCATGCATCGGAACTATGTTCGAATTAAGATGCGATATCATACGTTATCAGGTACGGAACACATCTAATGATGATTAGGCAACACTTGCAGGTTCTGGAGAGTTCAAAATGCCACTTAGTAACCATATCAGGAAAACTTCCTAAGCAAATGCGCCCCTGATTGTTTAAGAACCGCAACCATGTTTAAGTGCCTAATAGTACTATAAAATAAATGAAGATAGAAAGAAATGAGGTGTAAAAAAGGCAATAAAAATGACAAAATGCTCATCACTTCATATTTTAAATTGCATAATTTATCACACCAAATTTGGATATATCAATTAGTATCTATAGGATTTCAATCGGGATGTAAATCAGTGAAGGTGTCTCATTAATCAAAACTTTCACTATAATAAACACACGCTTAGCATTTTTAGCAGAAACGGATTTAATGTTTATGTGTTTCAAACTTGAATAACTAACATACACTGTATGAAAATAATCAGAATCGTATGAAAAGTATATCTTGAATACAAATGACAAACAACTGTCTAAATGTTGTTATTGCATACATAATTAAAAAATTATGTTGTCATAAATCATGAGGCTAAACGAAACAATGCAATGAACGTACCTTGTTCATTTAACATCGTGTCGTCCGAAATAGCCTCCATACTTTTATTGCAATGTCTTCTTCATGTGCGGTGAAAAGTTCATACAATTCTGATACGAAAGATACTAGCCAGATAAAGCTGGTAGGTTTTGAAGATTTTATATTGTGTAGTGTGTACCCACAACGGACTTCAACAAGGATACGTTCAATTATCCCGTTCACTGTGCGATATGTAGGTATGACACGCTGATTATGACAACAAAGCTACAAGCAAGCCACTGATGCGAGGCATAACATGAGACCTATTTAAAACTTCATATTTCGACACAGATAAAACACTGTTACGCGTGATAATTGCATCTTCTCGAAATAAGGTATTTCATTACTTATTTTACACGAGTAACTTTACATAATGAAGTTTGTAAGAAGTTGACAGGAACATGTAATAGAGGCGGTTGCAGTAAAAGTTACTGATCGATTGTTTATTGTAATGCAGTTATTATAACGGCGGAATCACAAATGCTGATAAACACTACTGGCTGTTATTTGTAATTCAGGGTAATTCAATATGAAGTGTATATTATTAAGACCAATTAGTTTAACTGCATTTTTTAATGGTAAATAGAGTAGAACCCAGTCATACGTTACTACTTCAAGTACATTATATATATAGAATATATAAATAAAGTTATGTGACACCCTCCACGCGACTGACAAATTTTCGGAGGGAACAAAAGGATGGATATGGAACATCTACCAGGTCCAAGACATCATAAAAAGGACGTTAGAGTCAACTGAAATAAAACGGATTGCTTCGACCAGTGCATGTGCTGAGTTAACATAGTTTTGTCTATATGAAAAAAAATATATTTTTGACAAGTAAATAGTACGGTTTTTTTTTCTTGTAAAGTTAATGTAAATGTTCATTCACCAGTGTTTTGTCAAGAAAGTGAGCGTTACAGGCAACGAAATATTATCCTATCACGTAATTTCAGTGCGTCTATTTAACATGAATAAAATAAGCTAACTCAATTAAACAAACCAAGTCGATTATCAAGACATGTTACAAAAGTATGCCAACACTAATGAGATAAAGGTTCATATTAATGAAGTTTAAAACTTGTATGAGGCATAAATCCTCTTTACGTCGATCTGAACATATATGTTTAGATTAAAGTTTAGTAACCACCAGGGCCCGGTCGCTCAAAAGTTGTACAGCCAGTTAAAATAACAGTCTGTTAACGTCATTCCAAATACAATTAATATATAAACAATGTAAATATAAAACATTTTAAAATTATTCGAGTATACTTTTTCTTTAAAAGTAACACATATATTTAAGGACTTAAAATTAAGGCACATAAATAACTTAACTGCTGTTCGATTAACTGGCCCTTAACCCATTTATGCCTGGCGTCTAGAAAAAAGGACTTGGCAAACAGCGTAGACCCAGATGAGACGCCGCATGTTGCGGCGTCTCATCAGGGTCTGCGCTGTTTGCTTAAAGTTATTTCTGTAAGAAATATTCTAATTATAGAAATAAACATACCAAACATCCCTAATTTTGGAAATAAATTGATCCAATATAGAAGGATGAGAGAGTCCACTAGGCATAAATGGGTTAAGTTTTTGAGAAGCCAGGTTCAGACACGCAACTTACATAAAGAAACTGTATTGCCTTCGTCATTTAATAAATGGTCTTCCGGAAGCGTTGACAAGCCGAGATCGCGTTCACTAATAAAAACACGAAAACATGCTTAAAATTATTTTGGTTTTGGAACTTGTTTTTGTTACCGTTATTACTGTCGCGACTCGAGCCAATACCATCGGGCGCAAAGGTTTTAATAAATTTTTGCTCTTCAAAAGATTCATGAATAAAAGAAAATAGGTCATTTCAATTTCAATGATATTTTATGAGTGTAGATCAATTTTACCGTACTTAATACTGTCAAACACCAAAGATGTGAAGTTAATTTTAACTTGAATAATAGCATACCATTTTCAAAATGGAGAATATCTGACAGTAAGATCTAAATAATTAATAAAGATCTGATTTTAATGCCGTAATAAAAGGAAATTGTGATCATGAAAGATACCATGTTGTTTATCCGCGCTATTTATGTCTGTCGCTCAGCAACTTAGGATAAGGATTCTAAGTACTTACCAATCAAAATGACTTAGGAATTTCCTCAGCTAATCAAAATGACTTCGGATTACAACAACCAATCAAATGTATTTAGGAATCCTAAATCCTAAACGTAGTTTTTCCGCTGCAAATATTCAACAATAAAGTTACTTTTTTCTTACTAACAATAACAATTTGTAATTAAATATATTGTACCTATAAAACTTTACATACAACAATAGACAAATTTAGTACTTTCTGACCAAAATGAATTTGCCATTTTAATAGAGAGGAAATATTTCGGCACAAAATATCCGAAAGATGTAACTGTCAAAAGAATGCTTAAAATGGCAAGTTTAACAAATATATAAATAATAACTAACAGTTTACAACAATGGATGCTAACTTATATTGAAAATAAGCATTTACTATATATATGCAATGTAAAACTCACTCCTATGAGAGGGGCGTAGCTGCTATTAGGCACAGCTTGCCCGGGCCTACAAATTTTTTTAAACATGAAAACATATATATGCTTCAACTTCGAAAAACGCATTACAATGTTGCCCATAAGGGTGGTGATGTGCTAGAAATCTACATTTCATATTGGTATAATCCTCAGACAATGGATTCTGGTCGTGTTCAAAGGACATGTCTTCCAATTATCAACTCTACGTCTTTCTGTGTGCATAGACTCTAGCTCGCTTCTTTTACGTAACTTGCTGTTACAGGTTTACATATATCTACATGTAGATCTACTTGTCTTCCTTTCAACTCTACAGTAAGTTGCAATAGATTATCATTGGATTTTTAAGAAACATTCCGAATGATGTTTATGACCGCGGAAATTTTAAATGGAGCACTTGCCCCCGTATCCCGATCCATTGACTCAATCCGGGTCCGTTCGTTCCCTTGATGCCGAGCAAAAACAAAATTTAGTTCTCTGACATTGAGATAAAACAGTAAAATATCAAAGAAAAACAGGCCAAAGTCTTATATTTTTTATCTTATTATTTGTCTAAATATGCTTTAAATCTCACCACAGGCGCTATAGGGTTTAAAAATGGTCAGGGGGAGGACCCCCGTACCCCCCCCCCCCCATTTTTATGTATCAAATCCGGGCCTACAGCTCACAAAAATGCTAGCTACGCCCCTGTATGATAAGATAAACAATAAAATAACTTCCGAGATGACGCCGGACTTCGTTGCAGACGGACATCGGCAGTAAGTTTTAGCAAATAATTTTGGTTAATGATCTTTTAAATATACATGCCATATTCATCATCTCAGCTTATATGTGCTATCCTTAAACTATATACCTGATGAAGGATTGATAGATGAGTGATTAATAATGAACACATGGGAATTGTTTACTTTTGAACTACACAACAATAAACATGTTAGGTGATACTTCAAGGCATTACATTATTAAATAGTTTATTTGCTGACGTGTATAACACATAGCCGACTGCAATGTTTATGGCATAGATGAAAAAAAGACAAACTCATATACAAACAATACATCTAATGTTGAAAATTTGTAGTAATGAAATCTATAACATAAGTATGTTTGCACTGTCATAAATATGAATATTTCTGACACCATAGCGATCTCAATCGTCCGATAAACAAACTGAAATTACATGCATATTTCCCTCATGGCCCTCTGTTCATAAACCGAGCTTCATCAACCTAGCTGAGGGATATTGTTTAGTTCTCGAAGGATCCAGATTTGGACGGACTGTTGGACGGACAGTATGGAAAGCTGTAATCACATGCGGAAAAACTTTTGGGGAACTTAAAGTTTCAATAATTAAAATGACTAATTGAAATTAATCAAATGATATGCCATCAACATAAACTTGATGAACTGTTGATATTTGCATTAACGGGCACTGGACTACTAGTATGGCTAATGATGTATGAGCAAACAATACAGCGATATTGAATTAATTGTGACTTAAACTTAAAAAGGTAATTAAGGTTCATGAGGCTTCAAATTCACAAATCACACTGATAATGTCTGACCACGATTGTACTTTAAACTGAGGGTCCATTTGAACCTCGCTCTGAGAAAACGGGGTTCTATGCATATGCGAAAAGTGTTACTAGACACTTACTAGACCTTCCAGATTAGCCTGTGCAGTCACCACAGGCTGATCAGGGACGACGCTTTCCGCGTAGACTAGATTTTCGTTTGAAGAGTTTTCCTGAAACCAAAAATACCTAAAAAGCTGACAGTGTAGTCCCTGATGAGCCTGTGCGGACTGCACGGACTAATCTGAGAGGACGCTTTGCGCACAAGCATTAAGCCCCGGTTTCCCAGAGCACGGCTCATTTTTATTTAAAGTCGCATTTGGAGAAGCCACCACATGAAGTCTCACCACAGCACGCGTCTGTCACGTTATCCGTGCAATATTCGATGTATTCTGTAACAGAAAAGGAACCTCCAATTAGGTAGGCGCTTAAGTATACCAACGCTGTACGTTGTTTCATTTACTTAAAAAAGTATTGCTATTTAATATAATTCATTCTGGATGTTCGACCTTTATACCAAGATACTGCGTTTAATAAACGCAGATGCCGCCAGTGGAATCATTATCAGTATTGGCAATTGGTCCATTTGAATTTGTCCAAAAGTAGGCAATGTCAAGGTAAGAATAAGCTAGGGTGATATGAGTGTAATGCGTTTTGAATGATCAAAGCTTTTCATCAAGTCCAATTTAATGTAAATGCCAATATCAAAACGAGGTCATGTTAAATGGTTCATAATTAACATACATAAAAGTAGTAACGCTTTGTTGAAAGCGATATTGATGTTAGACGAATTTGGACCTTCCGAATTAGTCCAAAAAAAGTCAATATCAAAGTCAAAATGAGGTAATGGTTATAATAGTGTGCTGATAGACACATCAACGAACGTATCAAAGTTGTGTAGGAAGATTTTATTGACGTTATACGAAGCGTGTCAGTGTGGGCTAACCTTTTACAGAGACATCATTCCAGATCTAAACTGACTTTACATGTGAATGCAATGTCCACCCTTTACCGCTTAACCTAAGGACGAGGCAACACTGCAATCACTTTAGTGCATGAGGAATCAGTTTAACCCATTTAAGCCTAGTGGACTCTCCCATCCTTCTAAATTGGATCAATTTATTTCCAAAATTAGGAATGTCTAGTATAATTATTTATATATTTAGAATATTGTTTTACAGAAATTCCTTTAAGCAAACAGCGCAAACCCTGATGAGACGTGCATCATGCGGCGTCTCATCCGGGTCTACGCTGTTCGCCAAGGCCTTTTTTCTAGACGCTATGCATAAATGTGTTAACTTGTGACCGGTTTGACATGCATCCATTTTTGTTCATGTAAAATAGCATAATGGAGCATTTGTTTCGATATTCTGACTGTTTTGCAGATGGATACCTTATGAAAACCTTAATACTTCATCAATATATAATCAATAAACCATAAATGAATAACACCTTTACTTTAATTAAAGGGTAACACAGAAGCGCATATAAAAACTAATCGTACTTCAGTAAAATTCCAAAAACAATTCCACAAGTTGTATGGAGAAATAATGAATGGGTTTAATTCATTTCACTATTCTTAAACTGAAACGAATCATCTCTGAAAACAGATTGTGCGGCTAACATGCATGGACGCATATTGTTTGACCTAACATGCAAGAAAACAGATTGTATGGCCTAACATGCGTGGATACAGATGGGATGGCCTAACATGCATGGATACATATTGTCTGGCATATCATGCATGGGTACATATTGTTTTACCTTACATGTATGGATAGTATTGGATACAGATTGTATGACTTATCATGCGTTGATACAGATTGCATGTCCTAATATGCATAGATAAAAATTATATAGCCTAAAATGCATGGATGCGTATTATATGGCATAGCATACATGAATACAGATTGTATGGTTTATTATGCATGAAAACGGATTGTTCGACCAAACATGCATGGATACAGATTGATGGCCTAGCAAACATGGATACAGGTTGAATGGTCTACCGTGCATTGATACAGATTGCATGACCTAACATACATGAATATATATTGTATAGCCTTATATGTATGAATACAGTTTGTATGGTCTGGTTTGTATCAAGTAGTGATACAGATTGTAAGGCCTATCATGCATTGATTCAGATTGTATTCTAACATACATGGATACAGATTGTATGACCTAACATGTATGAATACAAATTGTATGGCCTCTCATGCATGGATATAGATTGTATGACCTATTATGCATGAATGCAGATTGTATAGCCTTTAATGCATAAATAAAAATTATATAACAAATCATGCATTGACACAGATTGTATGGCCTATCATGCATGGATACAGAATGAACGGCATAACATGCATAGATATAGATTGTAAGACCTATCATGCATGGATTCAGATTGTATGACCTTTCAAGAATGTATATAGATTGCATGGCATAGCATGCATGGATACAGATTGTATGACCTATCAAGCATGTATACAGATTGCATTGCATATCATGCATGGATACAGATTGTTTGCTCTACATGCATTGATACAGATTGTATGGCATGTCGTGCATGAATACAAATTGTGTGGCCTATTTTGCATGGATACAGATTGTATTGGCTACACGCGTAGATACAGATTGTATTGGCTAAATGTATGATAACAGATTGTATTGCCTTACATGCATGAATACAGATTGTATGGCCTATCATGCATGAATACAGATTGTATGACCTATCATGTACGGATACAGATTATGTGGCGTACCGTGCATGTAAACATATTGTATGGTCTAACATGCATGTATACAGATTGTATGGCCTATCATGCAGGAATACAGTTTGTATGGATAATCATGCATGTAAATAGATTATATGGACTACCATGCATGAAAACATGCAGGAGTACATATTGTTTGACCTATCATGCATGGATACATATTGTATGGCCTATCATGTATTTAAACATATTGTATGACCTATCATGAAGGAATACAGATTGTATAGCCTATAATGCAGGAATACAGATTGTATGGCCTATCATGCATGTAAACAGATTGTATGGCCTAACATGCATGTATACAGATTGTATGGCATTCATGTATAAATACAGATTGTAAGGCCTATCATGCATGGATACAGATTGTATGGCCTAACATGAATGTATACAGATTGTATGGCCTAACATGTACGAATACAGATTGTATGGCCTATCATGCATGGATACAGATTATATTACCTTAAATATTTGTATATAACACACAATCAATGCTCATATGTCATGTACCATATTATTACTTCGTACCAGAAATACTAGAAGTTATATTCAGTGTTGCGTCCATCACCATTAGTTCTTCACACACGTCTTGTCGCCGAATAGAGTCGGTTACTGTAAACGAGATGTTTTGCATTAACTATTTGCATGAACAATAAAGCATCTTGTATATTTAAAAATCTTATCAAGCACACGCTATGTCTGTATGAGTAAGCGAGATTTTATAATGTCTATTTAATTATTAAAGTCGGCTACGATCTTCCAGTCAAACGTCATTCCCATAGCGAATAGTCCAGACAACTAAGTCATAAGTAAGTCATAATCAATCGCACACGTTTAGTTTAAACATATTTATTTCAAACAATGCACTTTTGTTTACATAGAATTACAACAATATTTATAACACGTACATGTTCGAATAGGATAGGAACGAAAGACAAGGTCTTATAGAGTTCTTCTCCCTATACAATAATATTTTCATGTTGTCAAACGAACAAACCGTATCCAAAACACGTGCCTATATAGAAGCTAAAAAGACCTTTCAACCGAACCAAAACACACTTCTTTACAGCAGATAATACAGCCATTCAATCGTACCAAACACGTATCTCTATAGCAGATAAAAAAAATTTTGAAAGCCATTTAACCGTACCAAAACACGAACAATATGTAGTAGATAGCAAAGTCCTTCAATCGTACCAAAACACGTACCTTTGTACGATTTAAAAAATGATAAATCATCGCATACAAAATAAGTATCTTTGTAACAAATGATAAATACCAGCACCCAAAATACTAACATTTGTAAGAAATGATAGATTATCGCACACAAAAACATACATTTGTAACAATTGATAAATTATACCGCTAAAAACGTACCTTTGTAACAAATAATATATCCCCGCCCCCAAAATGCTAACCTTTGTAACAAATGATAAATCCTCCGCACCCTTCGGCGCTCCTTCTCTTGAATGAAAACTTCACTTTACCGCTGTCCGTCTCGTTTATCATGATTTTGATGTTGTCGATAACCTCTTGATTAATATTCTTGCCACTGTCTGAATGACGGATGACACTGAGTTTGTCAAACTCACAAATACTTTGCACTACCGTTTCCATAACAACTGCCTGTTTCTTGTGCTCAATGTTAAAACTGCAAACTGTGCCTTTTTTTACCCTCTTATAATCCCACGGGTACTCCTGGTGGCTTCGAATGATGCCGGCATTTGTACTTTTGTCGTATTGTTTTCGTCTTGCCGCCTTTTTTGCTTTGCGTTTCTTGTTGCGATGGCGGCCTCTCTGTTCGCACGCTAAGTCTTTAACGTCTACAAACATATGTTAAACGTATTTTTTAAAGTTAGGTTTGGAATTAGACGATAACACATGGAATAGCTTGGCCGGAGGTCAATAATCGGGGCGCCGCCGACATTACATGACTGAACACAACTGTTTAAGCTATCCGGTAGACTAACTGGATTTGAAAGACGTAATGGTTTATATGACTTTTTTTTTAACATCGATTAACGTATTTCGGCTTTTTTGTCATTGGTTGTTCGAAACTTCGATATAAATAAAATAAATCGCTCCGACCAGTCATTTTATAATGTAAATCGTTGGTCAAAATAGTAAGCATTCAATGCAAGCATTTCCAACAAATAATGTGTTTTAAAATGCATTCAGATGTATGGATAACGGAAAATCGAAGTGCGTATCGTTATAATTTTATGTTCTAAGTATTGGATTTAATTTGTCATTGAGGCACGTGTTTCGTTTACTTAATTTTGCGTTTTGATGACTTCTAGTTAAATCTCAAAGAGTGTCATTAATCTACAGTACGGTTTCAGTTGCAATCGATATTTTTATTATTTCAATTATGTACCACGTTTTGTGATCATTATTTTTCGATTATGTCGTAAATCAGAGGCGTAATTTTATTAATCACCGTTGGCTAAAACTAAATGTGGACGCCATTTTGTTCAATATTAGCCGCGCGATCCGATTCTGTTCAGATATGAAAAATGACCCTGAAAAGCGGGCCGATATTATCATATTGACCCGGCAAATGCAAATAACGGCCGGCTACGATGTCATTTTTGTTTAGAAATTATATGTTTACATTAGACAAAAACACACGACCGGACGTATATAATTGACCCGTTGACGACAAAACCGCTCTTCAAATAGTGCACATAGCGGTGCTTAGTCTGAATGTGTTTTCATTTAATGCTGATAAAATTAAAAGCGGAAAGCATATATACTGAACACGCTATGCTGCCCGTCACTTTATTCAACAGTTGTTATTATTGTAAGCGTACATACAAATATATATGAAACTCTCTGTGAAAACGGCCTTTACTGCAGTCCGCACAGGCTAATCAGGGACGACACTTTCTGCTCTTATGGTATTTGCCGCTTAAGGAAGTCTCTTCTAAACGAAATCAAGTGTAGGCGGACAGTTTCGTCCCAGATAAGCCCGGTGGACTGCGCTGCAAAAATTTTTTTTAGCACAAAGAAAAATGGTGAGTGTTAAATGTTTTGAAAAAAGTACATAAGTAACATTGTAAGCTTGTATATATGTACACTCTGAAGAATTTTAACATGATCTCAGTCATTTATTTATTCTTATCTCTAAGAACTTATTTGTGCTACCTGGAGACCCTGGTTGGCAATGTAAGCAAACGGACCCCAATGCGCACCGGCCCTTTTTTTAAATTCTCAAATCTTATTTTTTTTTTCTAAATTAAGAACAACGTTTTCTTGACTTACATTTACTTGGTGCACATTTAGCGCGGTCAACTCTAATCATATCTGGTGCAAGCAAGGGCAATTGTAAGCAAGGGCAATTGTAAATGGTGTTCTGCTTATTGCAAACTATCGGTTTCCTTGGAAGCGTCACTTTGCAGCTTTGTTGCCAGTAGCACTCGTTGTTGACCAACGCAATGAGTTCCAAAGACGTGCCGACACACTTTCGTTCCGAGATACCCACGCTGATAACGATGTCGACCAAAACGTGCCTGTGAGGGCATGAGATATTTACGTGTATTCCAGAGTCCGCCTCTTGGCGTGTGCACTCATGTATCTGAACTCCCAGCAGACTGGTTGTCCCGTTGTTACCTGCGCAGCAGTGCACGGCGGACACGCGAGCACAGAGACCTGTGATATACATGGAGAGATCAATCAGTTAATGAAATTCCTTCTAAACTGTTTTTAATCAGAGATTAGATCACTCTACAAATTTGACGACTGATAACTTTAATGTTAATGATAAGTTGCTGCTGGCTATCATGCCATAAATACAAACAGATATGAGTCGCGATCTTTGAAAACTGGACTTAATGCATGTGCATAAAGTGTCGTCCCAAATTAACCTGTGCAATCTGCACAAGCTAATCAAGGGCCTCACTTTCCACCTGCACTTGATTTGTGTTTAGATGAGTCTTTTTTTTTAATTACAATATACGCGGAAATTGTCTTCCCTTATTAGCCACAGGCTAATATGAGACTGCAATTGACGCTCATGCATTTTAGTCCCGTTTTTTTATCAGACGTTAGATCACTCTCAACAAATGACAACTGATTACTAAGAGGTTTATGGTAACTTGCTGCTCATTATGCCATTACTAACAGAAGATATCAACAATCGCATTAGGGCCGTAAGTCCGAATGATATTATTGACTCGAGGTTGATGATAGCATAATGGCGAGCAGCCACTTAAAAAAAGAACTTCACATTTTATAACAATTTAACGAATTTTGCATTGTTGATTCTTCTGGAGATATTAAATAATGGGGTATTCCTTGTAACTTCATTTTGATTTTTCAAGTCTCCAAAAGCTTGAATAATAAAGTATTTCGAATAAGTCGAATTATTCTTTCTGATGATTGCATCACGATTTGATAGCTACTACAGCGATCCCCCAGAAGCCATCTTGAACGTGTAAGTTGAAGGTGCGCTCACTCACTCGCCCATTGTGCGTTATTTCCGATTTGGAGGCGGAACACACAATACGGGAAAAGCTGCGTTAAAGTATCGAAGACTTATCAATTGTGTTTTTTTATGTGGGGTAAAAAAAATATACTCACAATTGTGTCTGATATCGGGAAAAAACATCAGTGCGTATGATTTTATAACATTTACCCATAGATACATGTACCCACATTGTAACATTGTTAGAACATGGTAAATATTGATAACATAATTATATGAAACAAGAAATTCAGTGAAAAATAACACAAGCGGTACTTGTACAATTCCACGTAACACATGACGCGATATATTTCCATTGGAGCCCGTTAAAACAAACAGGTTTATGTGTCTGCTTTGTAAGATAATTATTTTGTTTGAGGTTTCTGCATGTTGTTCGCTCAGTGAATTAATATGCAATGCGAAGACACAAACTCGCCTATTAAAGTAAGATAGGTAAACCGCGTACAAAAGCTAGTGGTATGATGCTAAATAACACATGCTTAAAGTGTAGCTAGTCTTGTAAAGCTATAGTACTTACATGTTAAAATGATAGCAAATCGTGTAGGGCTATAAAACTCATATTGTATAAACATAGCTGCTCGTATATCGCTATAGTACTCACATGTTTAAATAGAAATTAGTCGTATGATGATATAGTACTCATATGTTAAAACGGTAGCAAGTCGTATAGGGCTATATAACTTATATTTTATAATAATAGCTACTCGTATATGGCTATGGTACATCCATGTTAAAATAGTAGTTAATCGTATGACGATATCGTACTCATATGTTTAAATGGTAGCAAGTCGTATAGGGCTATAGCACTTATATTGTATAAAATAGCTACTCGTATATGGCTATGGTACATCCATGTTAAAAAAGTAGTTAATCGTATGACGATATAGTACTCATATGTAAAAATGATAGCTTGTAGTTTGTGGCTAATGGCTATAGTAGGCACATGCTAAAATGGTAGCTATTCGTATACGGCTATGGCACTAACATGCAGAAGACTTGTCGCTAATCGCATGAAGCTAAATCACTAACGTGTGAAAATTAATGTCGTTTGAAGCTACAGTTTATACTCACATGTGAATATGATCGCTAGTCCTACACGAAATCCGTTTAAATCCATCGCATGTTCTCCTCCTTAATATCCAACGTAACCTCTAAATTTAAAGATAGCATACGACATGAGGCTGGCTGTTTAGCATCGGCTCTCAATTTAAATGTAACGAAGATTTATTTTAAAGGCCTTAGTTCAAAATCCTGAGGTTTCGTATCGATCGACGTTACACAATAAAGCGAGTTAAATTGAATATGCAGACTTAAATCTTTGTAATTGAGTTAAGATTCCAAAATGCCGCCCCATCCGCGTGGCAGGTGAATGAAATTGAATCAGGTCTGCAAAATGAACCATCTTTATTGAATTCCATTGATAAGGCTATTTAACGTTTCATACAGACACCACGCAACACTATAGATCTGTATTGTTCCTGCAAGGGCTGGGGAAAATTGCACGCTTATGTAAACTATTCGAACAATGCTACAACAATAGTTTCCCTATTAAAAAAGGAATTGCTTAAAAACAATGACGCGTCTGTGGTTGATAAAATGGATAATCAAATTAATTAATAAAAAGTCACGCTAAGGAACTATATGAGTCGCGTTCTGAGAAAACTGGGCTTAATGCATGTGCGTAATGTGTCGTCCTAGATTAGCCTGTGCAGTCCGCACAAGATTACCAGGGACGGCACGTTTCGCCTTAATTGGATTTTTGCTAATAAGACTTCATTTTAACGAAAAAATGTCATTAAAACGGAAAGTGTAGTCCCTGATTAGCCTGTGCGGACTTCACAGGCTAATCTGGGACGACACTTTACGCACATGCATCAAGCCCAGTTTTCTCAAAACACGACTTATATACATAATTTTTAAGATTTTGTTGAGTTTAATTGAACCTTGAAATCTTTTATTGTGATTTAACTTTAATATTATACAAAAACATGTAGAATATCTTTTATTAACTATGTAATATTTAATAAGCTCATATATTTGGCATGACCGCATGACCGCAACGATTTCAGATAAAAGAAATAAACACGAGTTAAATGTTTGTGTACGGCACAACGTCTGTATCAACAAATATGTTTGTTGGAATAACATTTCTAAAACAAGATATGTAGCCAATGTGTTTGATGCGACCATCCCTCAAATAACCCAAATGCAATGAGAGGATTTATTGGGCGCAAAAATGTCTACATTCTTTTGACTGACGATAACGTTGAAGAAATTGTTTAGAAACCCCCCACCCGCGACATTAGTCATAACTCTTTGATTTTATTGATGATCGTTCTGAACTTCAAAAACCAAATAACATAAACGCCATTTATCTTTTTTTAAAGGCATTTCTTGCTAGAACAAATACTTCACAATATTTATATATGCCAGTTGAATGGGGCTTATAAACGCAGGATTGCCTATCGAATACATGAAGAACGGCCTTCTAAATGCTGGCCTCGAATTAAATTGGAGGTTAATGGGAAAGGGGAAATAATGGTCATTACGTCATTTCATAAACAATAACTACAATCAATAAAAATGAGCCTTCCAATTTAAAGCTCGGAACATAAAGAAGTGATAAAACGTGAACAATATCAAGAAAAACAATTTTCCATTCGTCTCAAAATAGATTTGCAGCCAAAGTTTTGATGGAATTTGCTAAAATAAGACAATAGATTTAATTCGGAACTTGCTCGCTGTGGGTTTTTTTCCGATTTCTGAGCGCGCGCGTGAGGTACAAACATTGTCATTAATAAGTAACGACCAGTACAACGTCGATATCCGATTTGCTTCCCATTCAGTAATGAATAATAAGTATATTAAACGACAGTAGTGTTTCTTTTAGGAAATGTCAATATTCAAGTCTTTTGTTGTTATAACTATTACTATTATTATTATTAATTACACATACCAAATCTAACACTGATATACATGTAGGTCAGACGTTTAATACATGATTAAAGTCTAAATACACGCACAGATGTACAGCCACCTATACGAATGGGTCCAGTAGCTCACATCCTTAAAAGACATGAAAAGCAGAATTTGTCAGCTGCATAGAAATGAAGGAACCTATACAAACGGCTTGACATATGCAATATTTCTTCTGAAAAATAAAAGTAATATATGGTAAAGCTCGTTAGTGATGTGCCTTATAATCTTAAAGTCTTAGCCTTTATCGAAATTTTTTCTTTACTTTTCATATTAGATTAACGAAAATCACCACAATAGAGCTAAATCAATAGACATATAAATATCCAACTGATATGGTACGATCTATTAGTTCTAGTACTGCTCATTGGGTCATTGTCGACCTGAAATGGCTTGAAGGCACCCGGGGGTGACTAGAAGCCGATTCGTGTCACCCTAGGGTGACTTCAAGCCGATTCATGTCACCCTGGGGTGACTTCAAGCTTACTGGGTGACAAGAAATGGGATGAAGTCACCCGGGGATGACTAGAAGCCGATTCTTGTCACCCTAGGTTGACTTCAAGCCGATTCATGTCACGCTGGGGTGACTTCAAGTCGACCGGGTGACTACAATCGGCTTGAAGTCACCACAGGGTGACATGAATCGGCTTCTAGTCACCCCCGGGTGACTTCAAGCCATTTCAGGTCGACAATGACCCAATTAGCTTTAGTACTACGAATGAACTGAGGATAGTAAGGTTTTTGTTGTTTGGTACTTGTCTGTATGATTCTAAATATATCTGAATAGTATAATATATATACGATCGAGTCAATGTCTTGGTAGTTTCGTTGACAAACTTCCATTAAAACTGTATGCACAGGCCTACGCACAGTATATGCAATGACATAGTTACGTGACCGAAGCTGTGTACATGTACATGCAGCATTATATCGTGTTCCATAGTATTCTTACAAATTAAACACGATCGAGATTAGTTCATCTAAAGAAAAATGATTAAATCATGGTACTTTTATCAACTTTAACGAACGTTTGAGCAGAAAAAGTGGTGTTTTATTATTCAGCGTTAAGAGAAATTATAATTATTAAACCAGAGACTGGAGAGTTCCGAATAACAACTATTCAATGTTTGGTCTGATTTTTAATGAATTGGTTTGCAGATCCTGCCGTCTCGATTTTTAGCAATTTCGAAAAACCTCATTGATGAAAACCGATTTACTCTGCCGCGGAAACCGAAATGGTACACTGAAAATTTGTCTTGTGTTCAATGTGAGTTCTTTTTCATATCTCAACAATGGCATCCCCACGCAAACTTTCCTTGGAAGAGTGATGTCACTGCGTTCGTCTGACCTCTATGATAGATTGTGATTTCTCACGCCGGCTTTGACTAAATGTGCATACACTAAGATAATTGATAATTAGTGTTTAATTTATACATATTATCGGAAATACATAACCCACGGGGCGGGTCCCGGTTTGGAATAAATGAAATTATTGGAACAATCGTGGTAGAGGACAACCATACGATGTTATATGCCAAATATAATACATCTGACTCTTTTCGTTGTAGAGAAGATTTTTAAAAGTAGTTTGCTACGTTCTTATAAGTAAAGTATATATAAATCATCTGATCAGTGTGGCGTTGCCATTATTTTTTTACCTTAAATCACTATATGACCAGTTGAACTAAAAGCATGTTGTCTAATAATCTTAAAAAGACAATCAATCAAATCGCAGACTTTGCATTAACCCATTTATACCTAGCGTCTAGAAAAAAAGACCTTCGCAAACAGCGTAGACCCAGATGAGACGCCGCATGATGCGGCGTCTCATCAGGGTCTGCGCTGTTTGCTTAAAGGAATTTCTATAAGAAGTATTTTATGTATAGAAATAAATAATCTAGAAATCCCTAATTTTGAAAATAAATTGATCCAATTTAAAAGGATGGGAGAGTCCACTAGGCATAAATGGGTTAAAATAAGTAAAACAAGTAAGACCTGAAAAAGTGTGTTGTGGAGTGGGTTTGAACGCCATTTTCAACCCCTTTACCTCCCCCCCACCCCCAATGCTTACGTCGTCCATATTTATTGAATCAGACTGTTAATGAAAATCTCACTTGAATGTAAATTATTCAAATGATATATAATATACGTTCATGTTTCACACGCAAACTGAACATTAGCGCGTCCTATAGAGTTCCCGTGACTATAAAGTTGTGTACGTGAACAAGCAATAAAATGATTTGTATTTAACAGAGTCTGAAAAGTTTTTTGCCCGGCTCTATATCAAACACCACACGTCTGACAATGTCCAACAGCCTACTGCTCTTCCTCATCTGATGAGCCAAAGGTTTGCAGTTTAATGTCAGCACATCTCTGTTTGCGTGTTACACATGGAGGTTACACCTAACTATGTGTCACCGCAGCAAGTGTCCGTCCCGTTATCTGCGCACTGTTCGGTGTAATCTTCTGTAACAGAAATAACAAAATGAAATACCGACATGGCCAGGTATATCGACGCATGCACATGCGTTCAATAATTTTAACAACTCTCAATCTTAATTAAAGGGGCCTTTTTACAGATTTTGGCATGTTTTGAAGTTTATCATTAAATGCTTTATATTGATAAATGTAAACGTTGAATATAAAAAGCTCCATTAAAAAATCAAGAATAAAAAAACAAAAACAAAAAAAGGTAACCCTCAGCAGGGCTCGAACCACTGACCCCTGGAGTCATGGAGTAAAAAGCCTACGACTTAGACCACTTGGCCATTCTTCCGGATACACTGCCAGATGTATTTATTACTGTATATAAGCAATCCTCGTAGTTTCACAAAATACACCGACAACAACAGAACTCTCCAAATTATTAATTCGTTTCGCGTTGCAACGCTTTATAATTTTCGGGTTTTTAAATCGTCAAAAGATGCATATACAGGCTATTTTAGGCATGATACATGTTCAGTATTACTGTTTCCTCACGAATATCACAACCACAAATAAAATTTGCGAATCTCAAACAACTTTTTTGAATTTTGTCAATTTAACCAAACGTGAAAAGGCCCCATTAATGTGTGAATATGTATTGAGCTGAAGCCATGCCATGTTCTATTAAAAATGAAATACGTTCGTTAATGGCATAAATTCATTTTATGACAATTTACAGGTTATTAACTTTTAAAATTCATTTCCGATATTTTTTTTAAATTTCCAAGTTGTTTTGTGGAATCATACCTTCACCGTTTTAAGGCGCGCTCTCATATCTGCCGCGTCATGCGAAAATGGGTTTTTACTATATGCGGCGCATGCTGGTCTGCAGGTACGCCGGAATATGACATAAAACCAATTTTCGCATAACGCGGCTCACATATAATAGCGTTTGGAAATCAGATAAGCGTTTCGCAAATTGAATACGGAAATTTTTTAATGTCACAATTTATACACAAAGAGAATACCCAGCAAACAAAACTGGTATCGGACGGAAAAAACGATTGGGCCGTTTCTGGTCGCTGAGTGGAGTCTGACTTTCCCGAAACATATAATGTGTAGCTTAACCTACACGTATACCACACATTATACTATATTCCTATTAAACATGTAGTATATTACTTGGTTGTGATGATCCAGAGAGACTACCGGAAGTGATCGTCATTATTGCGTCCTTTTCCATCAGTTCTTCACACACGTCTTGTCGACCTATAGAGTCGGTAACTGTAAAACAGATGTCGATATTTATTTTACCAAAAAACTGAGTAGCAGTTGTACAATAAATTACGCGTTACTTACGCTAAGTCTCTACAGGGAGACATGCAAAAGCGAGATGTCGGATAACAGATACAAAGTTATCACCCTTGTTACGATTGTGAGATGTATCCTGTAAAAAGTTGTCGAGCGCTATCTATGGATTCTATGCACATAATGTTCCAACGCCCTTATAAAACCAGTCAGTGATTATCACACAGATCCACAAAAAACACGATATAATGTATGTTGGTTTGCATAACGTACATCTGTGGCAGATAAAAAGCCTTCGTATTCAAATATGTATCTTTAGAGCAGATTATATTGCCCCTTGAAAAAGGACAATTTTTATTTTTATTAAAACCCACACGTTCAAGAAACGTTCTTTGAAAGCATATTGTAAATCCAATCCCCCTCGCGCGCCAAAAAAAAGATGTCGTATAAGATTATAATGCACTCGCATCCAAAAACGTGTCTTTTTTGTTTATATTAAAAAAACACTGAAATACATACATAAGTAGATTATAAAGATCGATCTTACACTTAAATACGTACATTATAAGATTGTAATGACCTCACGCTTCAATACGCACATTAGTATATTCTAAAGCCCCCACACTTAAATACGTACACCAGTAGATTATAAAGCCCTCACGCTTAAATACGCACTTGAGTGGATTATAAAGCCCCCACAATAAAATGCGTACACTAATAATTTATAAAACCTCTACACTTAAATATAGCTTATATATTACCAGATTATAAAGCCCTTACACTAAAATACGAACATCGGTAGATTATAAAGCCCTCACACTTACAATTGTTCATCAGAAGATTATAAAGCCCCACAAATAAATACGTACATCAGTATATTATAAAGCCCTTGCACTGAATACGTACACCAGGAAATTATAAAGCCGTACACTGAAATACGTACATCAGTAGATAATTAAGCCTTTACACTTAAATACGTACATTAGTAGGTTATTAAGCCCTTACACATAAGTACGAACATCAGTTTATTATAAAGCCCTTACACATAAGTACGTTCATCAGTAACTTATAAAGTCCGAACACTTTAAAACGCACATCAGTAGATTATAAAGCCCTTACATATTAATATGTTCATCAGTATATTATAAAGCCCGCAAACATTAATACGTACATTCGTAGATTAAAAAGTCCATACACATAAATACGCACATGTGTATATTATAAAGCCCTTAGACATAAAAACGTACATCGGTTGGTTATAAAGCACTTACACTTAAATACGTACATCAGTTTATCATAAAGCCCGCACAATAAAATACGTTCATGAGTATAATATAAAGTCAGCACGCATCAATACGTATATCAGTAGTTTATAAAGCCCCACACATAAAGAAGTACATCAGTATAATATTAAAACCCAAACACTTAAATACGCACATCAGTAGCTAATAAAGCCCTTACGTTTAAATACGTACATCAGTAGATTATAAAGCCCTTACAAATAAATACGGACATCAGAAGATTATAAAGCCCGAGCACTTAAATACATACATCCGTAGATTATAAAGCCCGTACACATAAATATGTACATCAGTATATTATAAAGCCCGCAAAAATAAATACGTATATTAGTAGATTATA
Organism: Dreissena polymorpha; assembly: GCF_020536995.1. Classification (NCBI taxonomy): domain Eukaryota; kingdom Metazoa; phylum Mollusca; class Bivalvia; order Myida; family Dreissenidae; genus Dreissena; species Dreissena polymorpha. The sequence continues at coordinate 61,864,346 of NC_068366.1, read as the reverse complement.
AAGTCCACACACATTAATACGTACATGAGTATATTATAAAGCCCTTACACATAAATACGTACATCGGTGGATTATAAATCCCGCACTCATAAGTACGTACATTAGTAGATTATAAAGCCCGCACACATTTATTCGTACATCAGTAGGTTTTAAAAGCCCTTACACATAAAAACGTCCATCAGTAGATTATAAAGCCCTACACATAAATACGTACATCAGTAGATTTTAAAGCCCTTACACATGAATACGTACATCAGTAGATTATAAAGCACCACAAATAAATACATACATCATTAGATAATAAAGCCCCACAAATAAATACGTACTGCAGTAGAGTATTAAGCCCGAACACTTAAATGCGTACGTCATACGATTATTAAGTCCAACACATTAATACGTAAATCAGGATATTATGCAACCCAACACTTAAATACGTACATAAATAGATTATAAAGCCCGCACACATAAATACGTACATCAGTAGATTATAAAGCCCGCACACATAAATACCTACATCAGTACATTTTAAAGCCACACACATAAATACACACATCAGTAGATTATAAAGCCCGCACACATAAATACGTACATCAGGAGATTTTAAAGTCACACACACAAATGCGTACATCAGAAGATTATAAAGCCCGCACACATAAATACGCACATCAGTAGATTATAAAGCCTCATACGTACATTAGTATTAGATAATAACGCCTCATAAATAAATTAGTACATTGGTAGAAAGTGAAGCCCCACACGTAAATGCGTACATTACGATATTATAAAGCCCCTATACATAAATACGTACATCCGTTGATTATAAAGCCCTTACACTCAAATACGTATATAAGTAGACTATAAAGCCCCGCACCTAAATACGTACATTGGTGGATCATAAACAACACAAACTTACATACGCAGACTAGTAGATTGCAAAGCCTACCCCGTTACCAAATACTCGTCTTTGTAAAAGTCTTTACACCCTATTTTATATGCATTTAAGCAAAAAATTAATAAATAATCAAATACCTACATTTCCATAACGCTTATTTTATAGTATCAGCAACCATCAAAGTCTATTTACATTTAGATTAATAAGCCCTCGTTCGTTTATAAAGCCCCGTTACCAAACTACGAAACATTGCGGAAATGTTAAAGCCCCCTTTCACAAATACGTACCTTTATAGCATATTATAAATCCCCCGCACCCGAATTCGGTGTTTCTGGTGAACGCAACTGTCACCTTTCCGCTGTCCGTGCTGTTTATCACAGTTAAGTTATTGTCAAATATGTCATACTTCTCGTTCTCCTTACTACCGTACTGACTGACAATCTTCAGCCCATCAAACGTACAAATGTTGTTCACTTTTGTTTCCAAGACAACTATATCTTTCTTCTTGTGGTTGATGTTAAAACTGCACACGTTTGTTTCGTTGAGTGTCTTGTAAAACCACGGATACTCTTGGTGACTACGTATGATTCCAACTTTTACGCGTTTGCCGTTTCGTTTGCGTTTTACCGACCTTTTCATGATGTGTTTGTGTTTTAAAGCCCTTTTTGCGGAGGGTCTGTGTTTTGCTTCTCTTTCTTCGACGTTCCTTCGTTTTAACTTCCCTTTTGTGATGTTTCTGCGCTTTTTCTTCCGTCCATTAGGTCTCTTTTTGCATTTTAGGTCTTTTACGTCTAAAAATATAGGTTTTACAGGTATTTCAAAGTATTCCTTTTAATGACGGCACAGTAATAATAAATATGGGGACATTTAAACACCAGAATTGTAATTGTTCAAAGTATATGCATGGTCGGGAAGGCCACAGGAGACGGAGAAAGTATAGATTCTTCAAAGTGAAAGATTCTAAAAAATACAAACTCATAATCATTCCAGAGCTGGACAGGAGGACATGTTATTTCATTTATGACGACAGTGGTAACATTGACATGTGACGAGAGTGGCGACCTTTACTTGTGACCGCGGTGGTGACCTTTACTTGTGACCACAGTGGTGACCTTTACTTGTGACGACAGTGGTAGCCTTTACATGTGACGACAGTGTTGACCTTTACTTGTGACGAATGTGATGACCTTTACTTGTGACGACAGTGGTTACCTTAACATGTGACGACAGTGGTAATCTTTACATGTGACGACACTGGTAACCTGTACATGTGACGACAGCGGTAGCCTTTACTAGTGACGACAGTGGAAGCCTTCACGTGTAACTACAGTGGTTACTTTTACTTTTGACGCCAGTGGTGACATTGACATGTGCCGACAGTGGTGACCTTTACTTGTGAAGACAGTGGTAACCTTTACGTGTGACGACAGCGGAAGCCTTTACGTGTAACTACGACGGTAACTTTACTTTTGAAGACAGTGGTAACCTTTACATTAGACGACAGTGGTGACCTTTACTTGCGACGACAGTAGTAATCTTTACTTGTGACGACAGTGGTGACCTTTACTTGTGAGGGTAGTCACCTTCACTTGTGACGACAGTGATGACATTTACATTCGACGACAGTGGTAACATTTACATCTGACGTCAGTGATGGTCTTTACATGTGCCGACAGTGGTGACCTTTACATGTGACGACAGTGGTAACATTTACATGTAACTACAGTGGTAACTTTTACTTTTGAAGACAGTAGCGACCTTAATTTGTGACGACATTGGTAACCTTAACATGTAACGATAGAGGTAACCTTTACATGTGACGACAGTGATGGCCTTTACTTGTGACGACAGTGGTGACTTTTATATGTGACGACAGTGGTATCCTTAACATGTGACGACAGTTATGACCTTTACTCGTGACGACAGTGGTGACCTTTACAAATAATGACAGTGGTAACCTTCACTCGTGACGACGTTGGTAACCTTTACATGTGACGACAGTGATGACCTTTACTTGTGACATTGGAAGCCGCCACGTGCCACTGCAGTGGTTACTTTAACATGTGACGACAGTGCTAATCTTTACTTGAGATGACAGTGGTAACATTTGCTTGTTACGACAATAGTAACATTTACTTGAAACGAATTGGTTACGTTTACTTGTGAAGACAGTAGTAACATTTACTTCTGACGACAGTTATGACATTTAATTGTGACGATAAGCATACGCTTTACTTGTGGCGACAGTGAGAACCTTTACTTGTGACGACAGTGAGAACCTTTACTTGTAACGAAAGTTTAACAATTTACTAGTGATAACATTGATGAGATTTACTTGTGACATCAGTGATAACCTTTACTATTAACATAAATAGTAACCTTTATTTGTGACGACAGTGATAACATTTACTTGTGAAGACAGTGATATGCTTTACGTGTGACTACAATGGTAACCTTCACTTGTGACGACAGTGATAACCTATACGTTTGAGGACATTGGTGACAATTACTTGTTACGACAGTAATACCTTAACTTGTGACGACAGCGATAACATTTATTCGTGAAGACATTGATTACATTTACTTGTGTCGACAGTGGTAATATTTAATTCTGTCGACAGTGGTAATCTTTACTTGTGACGACAGTGATTACATTAAGTTGTGACGACAGTGATATATCATTGGTAACACTTATTTGTGACGACAATTATAGCATTTACTTGTGACGACCTTGGTAACCTTTACATGTGACGACAGTGATAAAATTTACTTGTGACAACAGTGGTGGCCTTTACTTGGGACAACAGTAATAACCTTCACTTGTGACGACAGCGATAACATTTACTTGTGGCGACAGTGATAACATTCACTTGTGTTGACAGTAGTAACCTTTGCTTGTGGCGACAGTAATGACATGTACTTGTGACGACAGTGATGGCTTTCCTTGTGACGACAGTGGTAACATTAACGTGTGATAACAATGATGGCATGTACTTGGGACGACAGCGATAGCATTTACTTTTGACGACAGTGGTAACCTTTACTTGTGACGACATTAATAACATTTACTTGTGACAACAGTGATAAAATTACTTGTGACGACATTGATAACATTTACTTGTGACCACAGTGGTGACCTTTACTTGTGACGACAGTAATAACCTTCACTTGTGACGACAGTGATAACATTCATGATTGTCTTATGACGACAGCGATAACATTTACTTGTGACGACAGTGATAATATTTACTTGTTTCGACATTGGTAACCTTTACTTGTGACGACAGTAATAACATATACTTGTGAAGACAATGATGGATTTACTTGTGAGACAATGGTAACATAAACTTGTATCAACAGTGGTGACCTTTACTTGAGACGACAGTGATGACGTTTACTTTTAACGACAGTGGAAGCCATCGCGTGTGACTACATGGAAAATTTTATTTGTGAGGACAGTGGTAACCTTAACGTGTGAAAACAGTGATAACATTTACTCGTGATGACAGTAATAAACTTTACGTGTGACTACAATGGTATCCTTTTCTTGTGACGACATTGATAACATTTACTTGTGATAACAATGATGGCCTTTACTTGTGACGACAATGATATAATTTATTTGTGAAGACAGTGGTATCCTTTACTTGTGACGACAATTATAATATTTACTTATGACAACAATGATAACATTTGTTTGTGACGACAATGAAAGCCTTTACTTGTTACGACAGTGATAACATTTACTTGTAACGACAATGATAACATTTACCTGCGACGACCATTGTAACCTTTACTAATGACGACAGTAATACGGGCAAAAGCCCGCGAAGCGGGCGTTGACCTTTCATACATATGGAAATTTAGACATAACATTACATAAGAATGCCACATAGGGATGCGTCTAAAAAAATGCCACGCGACATATATTTTCGCGATGCTATTTATGACCTTGAACAAATCAAAAACACTTTGACATAAGCTAAATCACATGTAAATACATACCTCAGGAAAAATTATATCAATGACATCATACTTGTGTAGCGAATCGCACTAAATATTCTCGCATTATTTGTTTTTCTTCGCAACCGTTCCAGAATTAAGTCATTACTCAATTATCTCCCCTGAATACTCATCTTCAGTGGGTATAAGCCGAAGACTGACAGTCTTTACCAAACACAATTTACGTGAACATAACCCGTCTTAAATATATTGCCGAATCTCAGATTTCTGTCGAATTTATTTGCTTTGATCTTTTCGATATCTTATTGTTATTATTATCCTGACAAATCACAAACGCTTGTTAAACAATTATTTGTTTTAAACATTATAGTTGGCATCTCTATTCTTCCAGTATTCTCGCGGTATTTCAATACCTGCCCCTAGTTTATTTGTCAGAATTCGTGACGCATTTTCCATTCGCTCTCAGAAAGAAGTTTTACGTGTGATCATGAGAAATATTCTGGTAAGTTGTCGTTGTTATCCATCAGAAACACATTTATTCACAAAATTTAAAGATATTCCGATCTAACTTTTTAGTCTGCTCGCACTTTACCAATATCCCGAAAGGTTACATATCAATACAATAAGTTTAGGCCTGAAACCACAAAAAATCCGATACCGTTGGATTTTCGTACCACAATCTTACGTAAAAAATCTTCCAGATTCAAAATCAACAAAAAAAACAAGACATTTATAAATTGTCTGCATTATTGATCAAATTTTTAGATATTTGTTGGTTTTCCGTTTTTAGAAGCTGTTCTGTAAAGGCAAGAGCTGGGCACAAGCCATTATATCCAGCAAAACTGACAGTTTTGGTTTACAGAAATCAACAAAGAAGGGATTCCTGAACTATCAAAATTTCCAAGCTATACACACAGTTATTATCTGTGGTGATCTTTATTGGTTCTGTTGGTTTACTTGGATGGAACATGTGTGAACTTTTATAGAACTTTGAAAAATCTATATCTGTCTATCTTTATACAAAAATCAGCTATGGTATAATAAGATTAGATGTGCAAACAATGTCAAAGGGTTGTTAAATTAACAATTTGAATGCAATTTTGCTGAAAAAATATGAAAGTTCCCATGCAAATTTAGTCTGTATATCGACAAGTGTCTGCCAATAAATGTCAAACTAGTAATACAAAACTTACCACAAGTATGTAAAAGCACTAAGTACCTGTTGTGATCATTTTTAGTAAGATAGTGCAATTCTAAACAGTAGCAAATAGCTTGTTTAGTAAATGCATAATGCAATTAATATGATTTCCTTTCTATTGTGTAATTAATAAATTGGTTGTTACTTGTTATTCCATGATAAATGTTTTATGGCTAGTACAAAACCAGCATTGTTAATTTTGTAAAAGGTAATAAAATAACACCACTTTGTAATATCATATACGTAAATATTCTTGTACTGTAGGTTGATGAAAGTGTTTTAGTATTACTTATTTTGTAACTAATATTTTATGTGCAAATAAATGATGTGAAGTGTTTTGTATCTCCACACAATACCACATACCTTTTTATATATGTACTGTGTTATGTGTTATTTGAATGTTTAAATAAAAAAATATGGATGATATAACATGATGCATTCCAATATTTGCATTCAAATTGTAACTATAGAGCTAAGTGCAGTTTAGACTGTGATTTAAGAATTGCTACAAAATGGCTAGTTTTTTAGTGGCGACAAAATTTAAACTATTCAACAATAGTTTGCGAAAGAAAATTAGAAACCTGCAAGTTACCTGTATTTATTAAATATTTTAATTGCGAAACAAGTATGTTGATATACTGTTACACATAATTATACATTGATAATAAATAAGAAGACAATTAGCGGTGTTAACGTTTCCCAACAGTAGAAATCATTCTTCCGATGAAGTCAGTGGTATACAGACGAAATCTCCAGGTATGGCTTTCAAAACGTAGTGTGTGTTATTTGACAGTCTAAAACTTGTTGGATTAAAAAAAATCCTGTCAAATTTGTCAATCAAAATTGATTTGACACATCACATGATTTTTATTATGTTAAATCAGTGTACTGTTTTCTAAATGCAACTTCTTTAGCAAGCTGTCAAGTTGAATTGAGACATTTGATAAAACAAACAGAAACTGTTTCCTGGGCAGGACCAGTACTTAGTGTCTTTTTGACGTACCATGACGTCGAAAGTCTTCAAGACCTACTAGGTAGAACGAGAAATGTACTTCAACGTACAATTTTCACCGACCCTTGAGTGTTAGTCAATCAGAAGACACCATACATCTGTTGCTTTTAGATATATTTGACATTGAACATTATTCATTATATACATATATTATTATTTTTATTTATACCAATTTATGCGACTAGCGACCGCTTACTCATAGATATTGTGCGTATTTATTAAACATGTTTGTTATTATACTTTATACCAAATTATGCGACTATCGACCGCTAACTCGTAGATATTGTGCGTATTTATTGACCTGGCGTGGCTGAATTAACCTCTGACTTATGCAAGTTATGGTATTACAAAATACGACCAACGGGGAGGTTATTATACATTATTTATCCCGTTAATGTTTGGTAACTGTTTGGTTACCGTTGGGAATTTCCTACACAGTAATGCGCTGGACGGTCGTGATACTCCGCCCCGCATGATCAATAAATACTCACAATATGTTGAATAATTTTAATTTTAAAAAGGTAACAATTGAATCTTCTTCAAATTTGTATAAAATCTATTTCAATGCATTAAATACTTGAAACTTCTATGTGTTTTTTTGCCATTCTGATATTTGTATTCATTTTGTCCTCAATTCAAAAAGAGATTATAAACATTAATTATGAATAAATCTGAAGGAAAAGTGGCTCAAGAGACAAGTGTTTTGATTGGCTGTTCAGAAAATGTGTACGTTGAAGTACAAACATGTATGTCGAAGTACAAATTGTACTTTGACGTACAAATATATACTTCGAAGTGTATTTTATATTTGTATGTCGATGTACAATTATTGTACTTCGACGTACATTTCTCTTTTTACCTTGTAGGTCTTCTTGACTTTCAACCCAAGTGGTACGCCATATAATGTCTTTAGGGTTATCTTAAGAATGCTCCCACTTAAGGGATCAATACAGAGACCTTCCAGTGACTAAGCCAGTTAGCAGACACCCCATCCACTATACCACAGCCACCGAACCAGCTTTAAATTCCTGTGGCTGGAAAACAAAATAATTATAAGATGCTAGATCTTTAAGCTAGGAACATGTAACTCGTTTTAAGATTGATTTTTTTGGATGCATTACTCAATTATTGCAACAATTATAATATTTTGAACACAATCATGTCCATATATTTATTAAAAATACATGGTTATCAAAAAAAGTTAAAAAGCTTTTGCCCGTAAATTAGGTAGCACCTATAATCATATTAAAATTTACTTGTGACAACAGCGATGACCTTTACGTGTGACTACAATGGTAACATTTTCTTATGACGACAAAGGAAAACGTTTACTTGTGACGACAGTTGTTACATCTACTTGTGACGACAGTTATAACATTTATTTGTGACAACAGTAATGACCTTTGCTTATGACGGCAGTGATAACCTTAAATAGTGATGACAGCGATACAATTTACTTGCGAAAATTGGTATTTTGCCATATGTTATTGCCAGGACGGAGTGACTGCTGACCAGACTGCGCGAATTCACAAGCTGCTACTCTGACCGCATATGGCATACGACCCAGTTTCGCATGACGCGGCTCTTATACAAGTATTCATGTATATTCAATATTCGCCTTAAAATAGAATGTTTATATGCCCAAGCTATGACTAAAGCACCGATGATTGGTTTATGGAGATCCCTTTACAAGGCGTATCATGTAAGCTTATGCACGTAAATGTTTATGTATTGACACGCCGCTTAACCTCAAGAGCAAACCAAACACCAATCTCCTCGAGATTGCTTTTTAGACAATCGCCGTGTGTCAAAATTTATTTTACCGGTAGCTTGAATGAAACTCGTTTTCTATCAAAGAATAGCAATAAAGCGAGCTTTATCTCCGGTAATTGATCATGTTAAGGCACTTAACGTTCTGTTTTGTAGTTCTAGTGTATACAAACCGTGAGGTCAGTACTAGTGAAATGAAAACATCTAGCTTAAATGCTCAAATTATGTTGTTGTTTTTACTGATTGCATTTTGATGTTGACATACAAAGCTTCAAATTTGTTGAAAACAAAATTCGCTTATATCCACTTATGTGCATGCATTTAGATATGGCTGACACAAGAGGAATGTTTTAAATTATAATACACTTAAAATAACTACTAAATAACCCTTGAATTAACATCGACGATAGCTGTTTGTTAAAAAATTTCGTTTACAAGCTACCATCATTCATTCAATAATTATCTCTTTCAGTAATACCTGCATGTTGACCAGTGTTCTACATGTCATAGTTGCCGTCGCAAATTTTGGACTTGCATACAGATCAATAATCTCAGTTAATTAAACAGATTTCTCCAAGCTGTCGGAAGCAATAAGTCGCAATTTAAATGTTTGACTATTAAGGGTTGTTCGTAGCACAAGTCGGTTCGCAAAAGACATGATGCGGCACCAGTTTGAAAATGCCTAATAACTTTGATGTAACCATACATTTCTATATGTATTACAAAAAAACATATTTCCTACTTACATTTACTTTCGGCGCATTTAGCGCGCGTGACTAGAATCATGTCCGGCATGGCCAGAAAGCACGGACAATTCTCTTCGGTGCTCTGCTGAATGGTAGGCTTGCACGTGATCATCTGTTTCCTTGGAAACGAAACGATGCAGCTTTGTTTCCAGTAGCAGAAGTTGACCGCCGCTATGAGATCCGCCGTTTGCCCCACGCACTTGTCACGCGAGCGTCCCACATGGATCTCAATGTCGACCAACAGGTATTTGCTCGGGCACGCAAGGTGCACGTGTAATCCAGAGCCCGCCTCCGCGCTGCCGCAGGCCCGGATCTCCACCCCGAGCAGACTGGATGTCCGGTTGTGGCCCGCGCAGCAGTGCAAGGATGAAATACGTGCACAGAGACCTGGTATATGTAACTTTGTCATTTATTGGCATTCGACGTAATGTTTTGTTTTAAATTACGCCAGATGGTGTTCATACAGGTTTTTAAAGCACTTTTTTCACAAATCGTTTTTAAACGTATATCTTTTTGACGCGTTCGCTTGCCAAATATCAAAGCAATTATACGTAGAATGCATGCTTTATAAATATCCCTTAAATTGTTTAAGCTCTGTTTATTTGTGATATAGGACTCCGGCCCTGACAAATATATGTATTACAATGTATTACAATCCATTGAAGACAATGCTGTGTGCACAATTGGTTGGAATAACATAATTGTATAACTTAGAAATATATTTTTGTATTTCCATTATGCATGTTTGTTTCTTTTCAGTTATTCACAGACGGGGCCTATTAAATGTATATTTCATCTTTAAAAGAAGTAATAGAATTTAAATTTTCAATTTACTTTTTTAAAATGTCAAATGGCATGGTCTACGAGGTCAAAGGCATTTCTAAGTCATAAAACACCGTAACAACACATGAACCATTATTTGTCTTCGTCGTGTGTATTTTAGGTAAAAAATAGTTGGGTTAAGTGAGTGGTGTTTTCTTCAGTCAGACATGGCACAATTTACTGTGTTCCTAGGTTTAAAATATTAATGGGTTTCTGTAAAGAAATATTTTCGAAAATGTTGGCAAATTGATCAATATTGGGATGTAGTTACTTGGTAATTTATTGTTGCCCAATTAGAATATTGGCACGACTCTGGCCAATCATATTAAGTCAAGATAAAATGTTGTTATTAAAAATTGACATAAAAGCTGGGTTTTAATTTATCACTCCCATATTTAGGGTGCAGGATCACGTGACTGTGTGGGCTCACAAATGGACGCTAATGGATTTAAACACACCGGTAAGTGGTGCTTTTTTCAAATGGCTGTTAAAAACAAATTTTCTTAAATTAAAACAAGTGCATAAAAGACATTTGTTATGCGGCTTATGACTATGTGAAATACATCACCATTACTTTATTTAATAAGCCTGTACTCTTGGCAAAAAAAAAATCGATTGTACAGCATTCATATGCAACGTGAAATTTTGTCACCGATTTCAGATGTATTCAAAATTCTAAAGATATCGACAAAAACCGCAAGTCTTTTATGCACTAAAAATGTTTGCATATGTATTTCAATAACTAGAGATACAATACAAAATACAATTCATAACGGTGTGTTTTCTTTCTGTCCAGCCCGTGTGTAAACCCGTGAGAACCCCGTTGAACCTGCATCCTGATATTGTCAAATCCTACGGCTTACGCTATTATTGACATTTCAATATTGATCTTATCTGCTATATGCTTTTCTACTAATGAACTGATTAACTAAATGCTAAATTAACCCTTTGCATGCTGGGTAATTTGTCGTCTGCTAAAATGTCGTCTGCAGAATTTCTAAAATTAGCATTTTCTTCGAATTTTTTTCAAAGAAAACTATCAGCATAGCAAACAGTTTGGATCCAGATGAGACGCCATCTGGATCCAAACTGTTTGCAAAGGCCTTTAAAATTCAGCTCCAGCGCTTTAAGGGTTAATTCTGCCTTTCTACATTATATGTTTTGTACAAAGTTGCCGGCCTAAAATACTATTCCCAATTTTTATTGTTTTTTATTTCGCCTGATGTACTAATGAAGTACTTATTGAATTCATTTGCAATGTCAATTTCATCATTGATTATTGTCGTTGTGATGTGCACTTGTTTCACTGGAAGTTTGAGTTTCTTTGTACGCATTTTAATGTTTCCCAACAAAAATGAAGAGTCTTTTCCTCCTCAATTGCTTTATCAAAGAACTTTCTTTTAAAATATGATAATTTTTATTTTATCAGTAAAGCGCAGACTTTCATTCGAGTTTTATCCGTCTAGTTTTTGTAAGGCTCATATTCTCGCACATAAATCCAAAATCTTTACAGTATATTATCAAGTGCATTTTGAAATTCATGATATGTTTAAGCACGATCAATACATGTATGTAAAAGGTCGTGAAAATCCAGCTGGATATTAATTATTCTGTTTTCGTTATTTTATATTAAAATGATTCAAAATAAACACAAAACGGGTTATTGTAAACAAGAAATATCTTTAAAAAAGATATACGGCGTAAATAGTTTAATGAATGAGATCAAGGATAGCGAATGTCTTTTTCTGTGCAGTTCTTAGCTGCATCACACGCAGTACGGGATGTTACGGGGAGTTTTCGCGGCTTATTTTACATTATAACATATTGCTGGTCATAAACCTATAGATACAAAACAGAAAACCAAAAGAAGAATGGAAGTGAAATTTAAATATATGAGTCAACCGGCCACACGAGAAGTATCCGTATTTATAGGCGCGTTCTTCGAACAAACCTGTTTTAGTGGTTTGTCGGGCATTGCTATTTGATTCGATTATTAACAGTATCAATTATCATCGTGCTAATGCTTAAAGTGATATTATGGGCATTTTGCACTGTTGAATTGAGCTGAAAAGAATTAACAGGTCAAAATAGTTAGTTAAAATGTGGTTACTGATTAATTATCTGCAACTCACCTTGCTACCAGTTGTTTATAAAAATATATTTTATATTCGATATTCTTACGTGACCCACCCAGTCCTGTAAGCTGAAATGGTCCGTAAAACAATATTGTGTCTTTGTGTCGTATGAACAAATCTGCACTAAAACTAAATTTAGGTTCAACTCGTAAACGCATGATCAGTTGTCAAACGAAAGTACGGTTGATATTCAAATGCATTATTTTTCTCTTTCTGGTATATTGTTTTAGTATGATGATGCTGCATTAATTAATATAAGTGTATATGAAGTAGAAACATCAAAAATAATCAACGGTTGCGATAGACACCTATAAACTGTTACATGCTCATAATATCACTTTAGTACATTAAGCAATATGGACGAATAATTATTGTTAAATTTATCAACAATAATATTTATCATTGTATTGTTGAAAACACATTAAGAATCTATTATTTACATACCATAATTATATTGCTGAATATCTTCATTTAACATATTTCTGGTCTAAAGAAAATTCCAGGTCACCTAGTTCACGGATAGCGTCTTTATTATATAACGATTATTTTACTGGCCGCCAACTCCGGTGATGACCTGTATATAAACTCTGAATGTCCGCGCATTGACCCGATATACCTCGCGGGTTGAAATGCAATGCTTTAAAGTGAGGCCTCGCTTCCATTGTTCTTTATACTTTTACATGTTAACATGTTGACAGGAATAAGGAAGTAAGTACTAAATATGAGAACATAGCCTTTTAAGTATAAACGCTCTTGCGCTGGTAATACTCTGAAAATAAAAGGTGTACGCACAAACTGTATTGATGTCGAGAATTGAGTGTAAAACTGTTCTATCTATTAAGCCTTTTCATTCGAGATAAAATTGTTTCATACAGTAAAACAGTGTTACAAAGACGCGGATATGTTTCCAATGTTCTGGTGGTATACTCAAATCAGCCAATGGAATAAATGAAGTGTATTCATTCGTACCTAGCCGCGGGAAATTTTTTTGGAATTTTATTGGACACTTACAAAGGTCAGGCTAAGGTGAAAAGCTGGCTTATGCAGCTTACGCCGAAAAATTGCTAGACCAGTTACGAATGTTTAGTTATGTTTTCAGTAAAATGAGAATACCCGGTACTAGTTTTATATTGAATATGACGACCGAAACTGAAACGTGCACAATATGAAAGAAGTGCGTTTTGACCATACAAGTTATTTTAAAACATAAATAGCATGTTTTTGAATGTAATCGGTGTTTAACTATCTAAAAAATAAAAATAAAACTATTGGCGTAATTTGGCCTATTTTTCCCAACAGTGCATAAACAAATATCATATGTTATTCTTAATCAAACACGATTTTAAAATGTTATATTCGGCCAGTTCATCATTCACAAAAGTATTTTTTTACGACAAAAAGTAAAAAATAGAAAGGAAACGCGAACGACGGGTAAATTATTTTCTTTTTAAACATTACTGCGTTTAAACACGAGATAGTAATTTAATTATAACATAATAACATAGATCTAGGTATGCCGATAAACACCAGTATATATTTAGCGCAACATTGCACCAAAAACACATTAAGCGCATCTAAGAGCTAGATAAGATGCAAACATGTATGAGAGCGAGTTTATTACCCCGCGGTTACAAGATGTATTGCATTAGCGTCAGAAACAGTGAGAACTATGGCCTACCATTTGGGTCGAAAGTAAACAAGACCTACTAGATAAAAATAAAAATGTACGTCGACGTACAATATGTACGTCAACGTACAAAAATTGTACTTCGACGTACAAATATGAAATACACTTCGACGTATATATTTGTACGTCGGAGTACAATTTGTACTTCGACGTACATTTTTGTACGTCGACGTTCACATTTTCTGAACAGCCAATCAAAACACTCGTCTCTTGAGCCGCTTTTCCTTCAGATTTATTCATAATAAATGTTTAAAATCTCTTTTTTAATTGAGGACAAAATGAATAAAAATATCAAAATTGAAAAAAACAACAACAAACAAAGAATTAAAAATAAGTATCTACTTGTCGGTATTTATATTAAAATCGGTTTAAGTAATAAATATTATACACTTTATTCGACTGCCGGCCGATGTCTAATCTATATGTCATAACGTGACGCACAAAGGGATAGAGATCACCACAGCAGGTTGCTAATACACAGTGTAGACTTCCACTGTTTTATGGTGGTAACACGATTGTTTAGAAAGCATAGGCCAAATAATATGGAATAAAATTTTGAAATAAAAATCGTATAAAGAGTCTGAAAATAGCGCAGTGAATGTTTAACACGCGGATCAAAGCAACAGATGTACGGGGTCTTCTGATTGGCTAACACTCAAGGGTCGGTAAAAATTGTACGTCGACGTAATTCTCTTTTTACCTAGTAAGTCTTGTTGACTTTTGACCCAAATGGTACCTCATAGTATGAGAACGCGCAATGCTAAGCACTGATTGAGCGAACCTAACGAGTCTACACGTGTAGAGGAATCTCGTCTAGATATACTATTCTACTCGCATGATAGCATGATAGAGCCGAATCGTACGAACTACAATACTCACATGTGAAAATGATAGCTATTCCGACATGAAAACTGTTCACATCCATTGCACTTTCTTCTGCTTCATATCAGACGCAAATTCAAATTTTTATGAGCATAAGACACGAGGCTGGCTGTTTGGCAACGATTCTCAATTTCAATCTAACGGAGATTTATTAAATAAGCCTTCGTCTAAAATCCTGCGATTTCTTATCGCTCGATGTTACACTATAAGCAGTGCTTAATGAGAATACAAACAGACATTGAAGATTTAAATCTTGAAATTAAATCTAGATTCCACCGCCTCACCCCCCCCTCAACCAGGTAAAATGCAGTCAGTGCTGCAAAGTGAAATACCATGCTTTGATAGTATCATTTATATTTTGAAGTAAACTTTTTGCCGATACTGTTCACTATTTGGAGAAATGAGTTACCAATGTTCAAATCGCTTGGTTTCTCTATTAACAACGGGAAAGCACCGTCGTTTATCTGTAAATTCCTCTCTAGCTATTTTAAATGTATTCTTGAATTATTAAACAAAACCAATTGTTCTATAGTTCCTTAAAATGACCTTTACCCCAACCTCCCCGTATACAATCCAAACCTTGGTTTGTGTACGAGGAATTAATGTATCAAGTTTCATCACATAACCTCAATTCGTTATCGAGAAATTTAGTTGACTCCATTGTGCTATTTAGTCACGGTGACCTTGACCTCACCCAACTTATACGTAACCCCAAGAGTGCGTGTGTCTTTGCATAAGGTATCGTCATAAAAAGTTTGATGAAAATGTCTAAGTTTGATTGCCCTGCTACATAGCTTATACGTAAAATTTCGAAATGAAAAGGCCCTTAATCGTGACAAATTTAAAACAAAAATAACCAAAATTGGCCTGTGTGGTCATTTTGATATGGGATCGACCTAAAACTATTACTGCGAAACTAGCTTACCGAAAAAAAAATGCATTTTTTGGTGCATATTTACATTTCTACGTGTAAAATGGTCCGTAGTTTTCGCAAAATTCAAACTACGTGTAGAGTTTATACGAAACTTATCATATGGGGTCATTTAATATGGGGAGTATATGCTATCAGTTTTAATAAAATCTCCAAAGACATTCGTGCGAAACAAGCTATCGAAAAACTCAAATCTGCCTATATAGTGCATACGTAAAAAAATTCTAAATGTAAAATGTACGCTAATTTCGACCAAGTTAAAACTGAACTATAAACAAGAAACCGTCGGAGACGGGTGATGCTCCCCAAAGTGTTTTTTGTCACAATATTGCACTATATATTTAGATAAAAGGAAACGTCTTGAGGGGCATAACTTTGGACAAAATAATACGATGGATGGTTTAGCAACTTAAAAATTTCAAAGGGCCATAACTCTCTAAATAAATCATCTAACCAGAACCCAAAAATAACATGCGCATCTCCTCAAGGTAGTTAAGCTTCCCATAAAGCTTCATTGCATTCCAGTCAGTAGTTGGGGAGAAATAGCCCGGACAAGAATTGAACAATATGTAGTTTATAGAAAATTTCAGAGGGTCATAACTCTGTGAAAAATCATCCGATCATAACCGGCTGATAATATGCACATCTCCTAGTGGTAGTGAAGCTTCCCATAAAGTTTCATTGAATTCCAGTCATTAGTTGCTGAGAAATCGCTCGGACAAGAATTGCACTATATGTACAGTTAAATGAAAATTTCAAAGGGTCATAGCTCTGTGAAAAATCATCGGACCAAAACTGACTGATAATATGCACATCTCCTAGTGGTAGTGAAGCTTCCCATAAAGTTTCATTGAATTCCGGTCATTAGTTGCTGAGAAATAGCCCGGACAAGAATTGCATTATATGTACAGATAATGGAAAATTTCAAAGGGCCATAACACTGTGAAAAATCATCCGACCAGAACCGGCTGATAATATGCACATCTCCTCTTGGTAGTGAAGCTTCCCATAAAGTTTCATTGAATTCCGGTCATTAATTGCTGAGAAATAGCCCGGACAAAAATTGTGCACATACAGACGGAAACATTCACGGACAGACGAAGCGGCGACTATATGCCCCCCCCCCCCCCAAAAAAAAAAATTTTGGGGGAGCATAAAAACACCACCAAACCTGGCCATTGGGGTCATTTAAATATGGCGAAAACATGGTACACGTTTGAATGAATCCCTCGTGCAATTCCCGAGAAACTGGCGCCCAATTGGTCATTGTCGGCTCGGGTACTTCGGGCACACTTTATTATACTATAATGTACTCCGGGTACGCAAAAAACTAAAATGTACCCAGGAATACTTCCGCTAAGTTGGTCGTTGTCAGCTCTCTTTTTTCAAATAAATTATGTTCATTTTAATGTCAATATTCTGTAAAATGGTCTCTATATGATCAAAACTTATACTAAAAATAATTCTGCTTTCAAAATCAAAGTTTAAGATGAAATTTACGGAACAATTTAGGATTCTCCCAGAGAAAATCCCAGATGCCAGCCCACCATCTTTTGCCCCCAATTTGTTCATATCATTTTTATTTCAAATTTCACTTTCATGAACATACATATTGATAAAGAAAGACTAATTTTGGATTTATTTTTCACATTTTTGATGCATTCATGTTAGTAAATGAGGCTTAGTAAGCGGAATACAGAAAATATAGGCACACAAGCATTGTTATCTTCCCTCAGAAAACAAGAACAATACTTATCTCCGGTAATAAGTAATTTTAAAGATATTTTTTCAAGAAATTACTGCAGATAGAAAATACAAATTTTGAGTAAAGAAGTTTTCTATGATCAAATTTTTTTTAAATTTCAACCCAAATATGTTAAGTACCAGCTTCACTTACTTGAACAAATGGATATTTCATAACCATGCTGCTGTTGAGAATGTTTGATGTTGCTTATGAAATATAGCATATTTATATACAACTGGCATACACTGCTTACGAGCATGAATAACATGTAACATTATAAGTATATAATTTGCAAACAAAAGCAATTGCGGCCCAAAAAAGATCATATTGCTCACCTTAGCATTGATATTTGATAGTTTCCAAATAAAATAGTTCAATTGTGCAAATGTATGTTAAAATATCTTTAAATGATCAATAGTTCATAATAAACTTATTGAAACAAGAAATATGTTTACATGGTACCAACACAGATCAGGAAGGTATTAGTACTTGCCTAAACCTTTTAACTGCCTTTCCTGTTATGTATAACATGGGGGGAAATTTAGACTTGAAAAAAGGGTATATAACACTGAAATCATTTATTACATGCATATTGAAAACATGGAAACATAATTTAGAAACAGTTTATTAGGATTAGTGGCAAGCAAATTTAAGAAAAAAATGCATAGATGACAATCACAAAAGCAAATAGGAAAAAAGAAACCATGTGACAATAAAAAAAAACAAGAAGTATATAAGTAAACTTGCAGTTTTTAACAGAATTTAAGCTTATTTAAAATAGATTCAAACTGAGTTTTTGTGTAAATAAACTGATTATGTTAGCATAATTTTGTACATGCCTAGAATCATTGTGAAATTTTAATTGACATTAAATTCTATTAAAAATAATGTAGAGTTAAACTAATGTGTCTTAAACAAGACTCATCCATACTCATACAACAATTAATAATTTCAGCATGTTTTTACGCGTATTTAAATAAAAATTAAATACCTTTTTTTTACTAAAAATATGTATAGCATACAAATTTTGTGTACAAATTGGAAATAATAAACAAAAATCAAATGTTTTTCTCTGTATAATGTTACCCAATTTTTAGTGAGTGGATTGTAATATTCTATTATAATTTATAACTAAAACAACATACATTAGTTTACATATATTGAGCATTATTAGATATGGCTTACCAGTTCAAACAAATGAATACACAAAAACAATCCAAACATATTTGGGGCATTGCTGTAAATGCTATCAAAGTGGAATACACAGACATGTCCCACAAACAACCAAATTCTTCAACCAATAAAATTTCAATTCCACAATCAACAGTCACTCAAATAAAAAAAAGATGTCTGTATTGTTTACTGAAAGAACAGGATGCAAGACATACTTATGAAGAAAGTCAAATAAAACTGGTTTGATGAGACATGTCCCAATAACTCAATGGCACACTACTATTGTATAATCAGTTCTATGTAAATATTTGCAAGGTTTAAACCAATACAGTTTAAAGGAATTTGACCAGTTTTTGTATGGAAATGAACACAAAATAAAATTTATATAAATAAGAGCCGCACTCTGGGACAAGAAGCTTGATGCACGTTCATAAAGTGTCCTCCTAGACAAGCCTGTGCAGTCCACACAGGCTAATCAAAGACCACACTTTGTGCCTAAACTGGATTATCGCTCTGAAGAGATCTCTTTTTAATGAAAAATATTTGTTAAAAAGCGGAAAGTGTTGTCCCTGATAAGCCTTTGCAGAGTGCGGAGGCTTATCTGGGATGACAATTCACGCTCATGCAAATAGCCTCATTTTCCCAGAGTGTTTCTCATAAACATTTCCTAGTGACTATCCATCACACCTATTTGGTTTTCTTATCTCTTGGTTTCCAGGCTTTTAAGAGATTGGCACCAAAGTACATGGCAAAGGCATGCATTTGAAAACAGATGATCAAACACAAGTACCACACTAGCACTGACGGAAAACCTAAAATCTGAGACGAGTATTTCCGTTCTCTATAGTAGATCAACAAATCGTCTGCAAGTTCTATGAGTCCGTACAACACAGGGAGGACTCCAAATACCACAGTTCCAATGAGGGACTGTTTCAAGATAAGCGAGTCATTCTTCGAAAGAGATTTCAGGCCCAATACAGCTGCTACAAGACTCACAATCCAGGCATACTCCCATGCTTTCGGTGCTGGTAAGTCCCATAACTGCAGTCGCTTGTATATTGGCAGTCCCAGTAAGGCAGTAAGGCCAGGCAGTAGCCGCACTATGATGACCAGTCCAAACAGTATCTGTGTACATAAAGTAGTCTTCAATCTTCCTTTATTTATAGAGCTGAAATAAAATAAATGAAATTCAATAGTTGTCATCCTACATAACACAGAAAAAGAAATTCTGATGTTTCCCCACTCACTTTTTGTAAAGACCCACAAAAAGTTTGTTAAAACCCCAAACAAATCACCAATGAAAAATAATGTTTCAATAATCAATGCAAGAGGGCTATGGGCCCTTGGCTTAGGTGCCCATCTGAGACATGAATGAACTTTTCTGAGAAAGTGCTGTTCTGAATAATGAAAGCACTTTATGAATCATAAATATTTAATTTTAAGCTCATGTTTGTTTAACTTTGCTGACAAGTTTAAAGAAGATTTGACTTAAAATGAGCCTTCTTTAGTGTTTTTTTAACTTGACTTACTGACCTAGTCACCTTATTCTTTACTTTATGACTAAGATCAAACAAGCAAATTCGTTGAATTGATATCCCCCGCCATTATACTTCTGGACACAAGATATGGCTCCAGACACACAAAAAAAGAATTTTTTCAAAATACAAAGGGCCTAAACTCCGTTAATATTCGATGGTGTACAAATGCCAGCACCTCACACTACTTTGGGGGAAGGGGTCCGCAGCCCTTAGGAGGGGGATTGTTTTGTAAATGGGGGAATTTTTATAACAAAACACAACAACAGTTATAAACATATATTTGTATATATGTGACTGTCTATAGGACAGAAAGGTGGACTTTTACTCAATCTATATAACAGTAATCTTATTTAAAAGTCCAAATATATTGCGGTTGAAGGGGTCCAAAGATCGCGACCTAGATACATCCGGCCCGCAATATAAATTGTCAGGTTATTATTGCATGTTTAAGTATGCATTATCATAATTTTGCAATCTCAAAACAGGCTATTTTCCTACATTATTGAAGTATGTGTTACATTCATATGTTATTCATTGGTATAAAACAAAACATTATTCCATGTAAGTATTTTCAAATGCGTATAATTAAATTTGTAATCCGAAAACAATTGCCAAGTTTTATTGTTCAAGAAAGCATGCACAAATTAGACCCCATGTACAAAATAACAACAATGACGTCATCTTATCCTCATGGAAAGCATGGTGCATTTTGACAAACTGAGGAAGCTTTGCCATCTTAATTAAAAGTAAGTAGTTTACACTGTATCTAACGCGCAAAGATTGTTGAGAAAGGTCAGTATTGACTTGTGACATTTACAGTTAAAATTGTAAACACCTTCATGTGTGCACTGGTGCGTTTTGGCAGTTCAAAGCAATTTCAAGAGAGAATGTTCACACCCAAAATGACCTGATGTTTGGCAAGAGGAGTTATTGTTTATCGCAGTACACAGGTGTTACAGTGATGTACAATGAAACCAAACAATCTGGTCAAAACTGGATTATGAATGTCGGATTAAACAGAAAATTAAAGTGGGTGAAAAAAGGGTAAAATACTAGCTTGTACCTGATTTTATCTCTGCAAATTCTCAGATTAAAACACGTTATTTGGGGATTATGCTTGTCACATTTTTGGGAGCCATAACCATAGCCGATTTGTGATATATTGGACAACGCAATATTACGGACAGTGATATATTGAATCAATTTTCAACTATAAATCAGTGATTTTTTCTCTCATTTTCTGAAGGGAAAAAAATCATTTTTTGTTGGAAAAAAATATACTTTTCAGGTTGGGGACTGCTGCCGAAATTCGGCGGCAGATTTGATAGATTGAGGGCCCTGAATGCCATTTGGCGTGCATCATCCTCTTATCCATATATATACTCATACCAAGTTTCAATGAAATCTGCCAAAGCACTTCCAAGATATGGCTTCGGACACAAAAGTGCCGGACGGACTAGGCCTAGATATAATTAGGAAAAATGTTCTCAACAAGTTTCATGAAGATTTGACCAAACAATTTGACTTCTAGAGTATCAACAAGGTTTCACTAATGCCATGTAAGGAAAAACTGCCCCCACCCCCTTAAAAGCTGACAATTACAGATTATAAATGTTCTTTTAAAGTAAATTGTATAAACACCAAAAAAAAATATTCTTTTGATCGTACACAATTAGATAACTTTACTGCCCATTCATCCAGTTTTGCCACTCACTGGTGTTAGTGAAAAAAGGCCCAACCGCACGATACAACCGCGCGAGACGCTTATTGGATTTGTACAGGCTGCTGATCTTTTGAGTTTGTAATTGATTGGTATCCAATGTCTTTTCAGACGCGGTCTCTCCATATATGGCAATTTACCTTATTTTGTATTGCCAGGCGACACTTTCACGATGCCAGTGATCACTACCATCTGTCCCGTCTGGTCTTTTTCCGAAACTGGACATTATTTGAAGGATGAAGTTACGAAAATATGCGAAAACAGGTGAAATATCCACCTGTCAAATTTACCGGAAGTAGGTTGATTTTTTGCGACGTGTATGCAAATGCGGATCATCAAATTGTATAGAGTTACGTTTGCGGGACAGTTCTGCACATACTCATTTGCAATGATTATTTATTTATTTATTTGCCTTCTAGGTCAAACGCATATAAAAATATCACAATACATAAAAGCATAAAAACATAGTTGCACCAATGTTATTCTGACAGCTGTTATTATCAAATAATATATTAATATTTAAATAAATTTAAATATATATATATTATAACAGTTATAAAAATTAGTTATCAATTGAAATGCAATATCTGACCTATGGATAACCCATTAAGCTAAAAGCTCATTTCAAATGGGGTCCATTTAAAGTACGAGAAAAAAATTATCAAGTTGTTATAAAATCTAACTTACACACATATACTTTGGTGTTTGAGAGAAAACATGTGAATAACCTAGCGTTTTGTCTCAATCCGACAACTAAACCAATGTTAACAAAAAATGAAAAACATTACAAACATGAGGCTTAACTAAATACATATTATTGCAAATATGGAAACATTTCAATTCAAAAAGTATATATCACAGATTCCAATTGTTTTATATCACAGTCATATTCTTATATAAATAATACATATGTATGTCCTCACTTATCTCAGTTTGTTTGTTTTGTAGATGTTTTTTAACGATTCTTTTAATTTTGTCAACATTTTCCACTTTTTTGATGTCCTCTGGAAGGGAATACCAGTCTGTAGACCCAGAGTATTTGAATGTTTTTTTTAAATAAGCATTTGTCACAGTTGGTGTTATGAAATAATTTTTTCCAGAACTTGATGATTTTTCAAAATTCTCGCTGAGATATGAAGGACATTTTCCATAATAAATTTTATGCATATAACTTAATTTAAGTTGTTTCAGTCTGTTTTCCACATTTAACGTTTTCAATTGTACATAATCATCATTGGTAATGGATGTTCTTGGTTCGTAATCTTTAATAAATCTGATAATTATATTTTGCATAAGTTGTAATTTTTTCGTTAGGGCTTTATTTAAACTATGGAACCAAGATGAACAGCAATAATCAAAATGACATTGTAAAAGAGCTGAACTGAAAAGTTTTCTCGAATTAAAATATAAACAAATTTTGTGTCTGAATACAAATTTAAGTTTTGCATTTACTTTAGAAACGATGTTATTTACAATATTATCACCAGAAAGAGTATCAACAATCTGAAGGCCCAAATACTTAACCTTCTTAACATTTTTTATCGTATGGCCGTTACAATTTACTGGAGACACTATCAGTTTGCTTACTTTTCGTATTGGCCCAAACATAATATACTCTGTTTTGCCGAGATGTAGTAACAACTTGTTATCCACTAGCCATTCAGAACAACATTCTAAAACATGACCAAGCTTTTAGCATATAAAATCAGGATCTCTGTGACTAAATAAAATTGTACCATCATCAGCGTATAAAATAAGTTTGCATTCTTTGTCTTTGCTTATAATCATATCGTTCACGAAACAAAGAAAGAGAAGTGGTCCTAAAATACTGCCTTATGGCACACCACACGAAACAGGGTTAGAATTAGAAGAACACTTACCAATACTCACAATTTGACTTCTATCTGATAGGTAAGATTTAAACCAGGGAATTGATCGTATGCCCATAAGTTCTAATTTTCCAAAAAGAATATTGTGATTAACTGTATCGAAGGCCTTTTGTAGATCTAACATTATCATTCCAGTATACAATCCTTTTGAGGTTTTTAATTTAATAGAATCTAGAAGCTGAATAAGACAACTCTCGGACGAATATGATTTTCTAAATCCTGATCGTATTCATAAAAAATATTGTTTGACGTTAAAAAAGATTCCAATTGTATGTACACTGCTCTTTCTAAATTTTTTGAGGTTACACTAAGTATACTGACTGGCCTGTACTTTCCAACATCTAACTTACTATCTTTCTTGTGCAAAGGCTTAACCCTAGCTTGTTTAAAGTCATCTGGAACACATCTCTCAGATATAGACAAGTTAACAATAAAACGAATTTGAATTTTCAAAACATCTGCCCCATCCATAAGGAACCTAGCTGAAATATCATCCAGACCCGTACTCTTACCGGCATTCAAATTATTAAGTTCTTTAAAAACAAAATTCTATGTAACATGGTGGAGGTGCATTTCCTTGTTATTAGGGTTCATTGTTTTGTAAAAACTATCCAATGCTTCCGACTTTAAGTCATATTTTTGTGTTGCGACTGGAAGTTTTTGAACCAAAAGTGTAGCAATACTGGTAAAAAAGTCATTAAAAGCACTGCAAACGCTAAAAGAATCATGGCAAGTTTCACCATCAATATTCAAAACGACGTTCTGTGAGTCATTTTTAGGATTTTTGTACCCTAAAGATTTTAGACTCTGCCATAGCTTTTTGGAATCAAATTTGTTTTCCTCTACTTTATTAGAAAACTATTCGGACTTGTAATAATAATTTTAAAGGTTTAAAATTTAACGAATATTTTTGGACTGATCGATCGGAAAGTGTTTTTTTTTACAAATACTTATATACTGTATAAAAGATGCTGCAGGTCTCGCTTGGATACTTACAACATTGTCACTTGGAAGTATGCTATAGAAACATGTTCGCCGAGCTCTACACGTTGGGTATTGTGGGCGCTTTCTGAGGGTCTCGGGTCGTTTCGCCCTTAATCCCGTTCGCCCTCTGTCACCCCGGGTCGTTTCGCCCAGGGTCGTTTCGCCCTTACAAGTGGGTTGTTTCGCCCTTATTTAATTATTATGTAATATTAGGCTTTTGTAAATGATTCTTTCGCTCCGAATAGTACTTGTTTATCATATATG
This sequence comes from Dreissena polymorpha, assembly GCF_020536995.1. Taxonomy (NCBI): domain Eukaryota; kingdom Metazoa; phylum Mollusca; class Bivalvia; order Myida; family Dreissenidae; genus Dreissena; species Dreissena polymorpha. The sequence continues at coordinate 61,838,996 of NC_068366.1, read as the reverse complement.
GGAAATTAAATTTATTTAAGTATTCCATACTACAGCCTTATCAGCTTCTGACAAGCCTAAGATAAATCCTTTAATATCGCTATACGTATAAAAATTAGGGCGAAACGACCCAGGAATTAGGGCGAAACGACCCAGGGCGAAACGACTCGGGGGGCGAAACGACTCGGGGGGCGCACGGGATTTAGGGCGAAACGACCCGGATTCCTTTCTGAGCACTAAGCAAGCAAACGTCTATATGATAGAGAGGTAACAAGTATAAACAAATCAAATTGTTGCAAAAGATTGAAAAAGGTGTTAGATGTCAGCATTTACACCATCGCGTGTCTATGCGAGCGTGCAGACCAAGTCTCCATATCATATATTCCAAGGACAATCGAAGGAAAACATGCTTCCAAGCGCGGGCAACTTTGTCCCAGCCGGTGTTTCCAACTCTGGGGACAAAAGACACATAAAAGTGACAGCAGTAGGAGAGGTTTCATTACCCCCGGACCGCTGCAGAGTTACAGTTAAAATTCACAGTCAGAAAGATAATGTCCAAGATGTGAAGAACAGCATTCAAAGGAGGCTTGACTACGTCTTACAAACTTTCCAAAATCATAACATTAAGGTTGGTTAAAGCTTAATGATCAGCATTACAACTGTCTATCATATCAACTTTATTGAAAAGGATTTCACACATGTTGAGGTATTTATGTATCCTGCAAAATTACAGATATAAAAGCAATTTGGTTGGGTCCGGAACAGTGCTTTCCACAGGAATTTTTCTAGTCCATAAAAACCGACTCCCAGAACCTTTTATAATTTTTGCTATGGCGGCTCTGGCAGTCCATATGCACCCCTTCATAAACATGGGTGCAGTTCAGCGCAGCGAATCCCTGGCTTCACTAAACAGAGTTGGCTCCAACACATAACGCGATGTCCAAAATATTGGTGTAATGTGACCTGACCTATATTGGGTCAATTTTCCAATATGGCGGATACAGCGTACAAAACAAAACCTTTGTTAATACAAATCAATTATATCTTGCTTTAATGGTACCATTTGGATGAGTTTGTGGTTTAGATAGGTAAATTTTAAAAAGTTCTTGCAGTTTCAGTGTTCATTAACTTTTGAATTGTTGATAACATTTTGCACCCATGGACAAGAGAGAGCGCATTGCAACTCTCAGCCTAAGCTGAGAGTTGAATTATTGCACCTAGGAATTTTTCCAGATGCTCCGGGCCAATGGGGTAGGGACCACCATTCCCTCCGTACTTTTTAAAATACATTTTTAGAAGCCTATGGTGTCATTTGATGCGCTATGACTATTAAAACAACAACTATAAAGTCATTAATAAAGAAATATTTATAAATTGTTTTTTAATTGTTTAAAACGTTATTTGTATAAGTGGCTATTTAAAGATTGATAAAATACTCACACTAAACATGTATAAACCACCGGACCACCTAACGTGATGTGTGTCTGTTTATACAACAATCAATACACCCACGCTTTTCCACAACGTTTGACGAAAAATGCATGAAATGCACAATTTCCATGAGGATTGGAGCCGGTTGCCATCATCATTCTTCTAATTAACTGGCCAAAATTTATGTGGCAATTTCATGTACGTCACAAGTCCTCTGCATGATTGAACTACAGGTATTGCATGCCTACAAGTGCTGTTGCTCATAAAGTTAGAGCTCTTATTGGTCAATAATAATGGTCCAATAAAATGTTGCTCCGCCTGTCGTTGGGTAAAGCAATACATGAGAGGATCATAAATCGGCTTTCAAAAGTTCGGCAAAGTCATTATTGCTATGCTCTTTAGGAAGGCTAGTTGCAGAATTGCAAAAATGAACTGATTGGAAAAGTTCAGGTGCCCCGCGGACTCTGATTTCGAAATTTAATCGCCCCGGTGAGATACTGTTAAATGGCCTGTGGAAAGCACTGGTCCGGAAGCCAGTTGGTCAAAACAATACATATTGGGAGTGTGTCAAATGTTTGTCAAAATGACATTGTAAACAAACAAACTAGTGAGTTAAGGGCTTTTTCCGACATGGGGTGAAAAGAACTGGCCCTTTTATTTGCAAATAAGGATTTTGGTGGAAATTTAAGCCAGTAATTGAAGTTTTGGTGAAAACTTAAACAATTGTTAACATAGACTCTTAAGTGTTATTGTAGTATAAAATTGCATTTGAATCAATGCACATTATAAAATAAATATTGTTATCCCCACGTTTTTCGGAGAAAAAGTGGGGATATTGTGCGCCTGTCTGTCCGTCCTGGCCACCTGCTCCTCCTACACTATTAGAACTAGAACCTTGAATGTACATACATTGTTGCTATGAGCATATGTGCGACAGTGACAGTGACTGAATTTTTATCTTACCCCTGGGTCAAAAGTTATGGGGTTGGGGCCGGGCTGGGTCAGAGATTTTCACTCATTTTTATGCCCCCCTTCGAAGAAGAGGGGGTATATTGCTTTGCTCATGTCGGTCTGTCGGTCGGTCTGTCTGTCGGTCGGTCCGTCCACCAGGTGGTTGTCAGACGATAACTCAAGAACGCTTGGGCCTAGGATCATGAAACTTCATAGGTACATTGACCATGACTCGCAGATGACCCCTATTGATTTTGAGGTCACTAGGTCAAAGGTCAAGGTCACGGTGACCCGAAATAGTAAAATGGTTTTTGAATGATAACTCAAGAATGCATATGCCTAGGATCATGAAACTTCATGGGTAGATTGATCATGACTCACAGATGACCCCTATTGATTTTGAGGTCACTAGGTCAAAGGTCAAGGTCACGGTGACCCGAAATAGTAAAATGGTTTCTGGATGATAACTCAAGAATGCATACGCCTAGGATCATGAAACTTCATGGGTAGATTGATCATAACTCGCAGATGACCCCTATAGACTTTGAGGTCACTAGGTCAAAGGTCACGGTGACCCGAAATAGTAAAATGGTTTTCGGATGATAACTCAAGAACGCATATGCCTAGGATCATGAAACTTCACAGGTAGATTGATCATGACTCGCAGATGACCCCTATTGATTTTGAGGTCACAAGGTCAAAGGTCAAGGTCACGGTGACCCGAAATAGTAAAATGATTTTTGGATGATAACTCAAGAACGCTTTTGCCTAGGATCATGACACTTCATAGGTAAATTGATCGTGACACGCAGATGACCCCTATTGATTTTTCAGGTCACTAGGTCAAAGGTCAAGGTCACAGTGACAAAAAATGTATTCACACAATGGCTGCCACTACAACGGACAGCCCATATGGGGGGCATGCATTTTTTACAAACAGCCCTTGTTTTATGTTATTTTACATTAACTTCTTCATTTCTGCACCGATTTACTTCAAATTGATACTGAGCCTTTCTTATGACAATAAGGTCAATCTCAACTATGCATGGCCCCATTACCAACCCTGGGGCGCCCCGGCCACACAGGCCACACCCACCCAAAATTGCCTTTTACTATAATTTCTTCATTTCTACACCGATTCACTTCATATTGATACTGAACCTCTCTTATGACAATATGGTCAATCTCCACTATGCATGGCCCCATTACCAACCCTAGGGCATCCCGCCCACATAGGCCACGCCCACCAAAAATTGCCATTTACTATAATTTGTTCATTTCTACACCGATTCACTTCAAATTGATACTGAACCTCTCTGATGACAATACAGTCAATCTCAGCTATGCATTGCCCCATTACCAACCCTGGGGCGCCCCGCCCACATAAGCCACGCCCACCCAAAATTGCCTTTTACTATAATTTCTTCATTTCTACACCAATTTTCTTCAAATTGATACTGAACCTCTTTTAAGACAATACAGTTAATCTCAACTATGCATGGCCCCATTACCAACCCTGGGGCGCCCCGCCCACATAGGCCACCCCCACCCAAAATTGCCTTTTACTATAATTTCTTCATTTCTACACCGATTCACTTCAAATTGATACTGAACCTCTTTTATGACAATACGGTCAATCTCAACTATGCATGGTGCCATTACCAACCCTGGGGCGCCCCGCCCACAAAGTCCACGCCCACCCAAAATTGCCTTTTACTAATATTTCTTCATTTACCGGTATACACCGATTTACTTCAAATTGATACTGAACATCTCTTATGACAATACGGTCAATCTCAACTATGTAAGGCCCCATTACCAACCCTGGAGCGCCCCGCCCATAATAGGCCACACCCACCCAAAATTGTTTTTTACTACAATTTCTTCATTTCTACACCGATTCACTTCTAATTGATACTGAAGTTCTCTTATGACAATACGGTCAATCTCAACTATGTATGGCCCCATTACCAACCCCGGGGCGCATTGCGCATAATAGGCCACACCCACATAGGCCACGCCCACCCAAAATTGCCTTTAACTATAATTTCTTCATTTGTACACCGATTCACTTCAAATTGATACTGAACCTCTTTTATGACAATACAGTCAATCTCAACTATGCATGGCGCCATTACCAACCTTGGGGCGCCCGCCCACATAGGCCACGCCCACCCAAAATTGCCTTTTACTATTTCTTCATTTCTACACCGATTCACTTCAAATTGATACTGAACATCTCTTATGACAATGCAGTCAATCTCAACTATGTATGGCCCCGTTACCAACCCTGGGACGCCCTGCCCATAATAGGCCACGCCCACCCAAAATTGTCTTTTACTATTATTTCTTCATTTCAACACCGATTCATTTCTAATTGATACTGAACTTTTCTAATGACAATACGGTCAATCTCAACTATGCATGGACCCATTACCAATCATGGGGCGCCCCTGGGGCAAACATGCGGCATGGGGATACGGGTCGGCCTCTGCCGCGACATTTCTAGTTTACTTTTCATTTCACTAACAAGCCATTATTGTAGATTGTGTAGTGTCGTGGAACAAACATTGTAAAGTAGAATATATTTATGAATCTAACTATACACAGGTTTACTTAATAAAGATAAGTCATGATTGCCATTTACTATTTTCAATCTATAATTTTGTTGTTGCAAAATGTTGTTGTTTTTATAAAACACTGAACTTCTTCTTTAAGTAACATTTCCTTTTCAGAGAATTACTTTAACTTTGTAAATCAATGATTTTTACCTTTGGTGTAAACATTTGCCAGGGTTGATAGATGCAACTTTTTCTAATCATAGATCATCATTTCTAGTCATAATAATTTAATGTAAAAGTATTTATAAATTTGATTGATATTTGTCATTTTTTGGTATAAATGTTTGCAAAAAGTCTCCATTGTCCACCATCTTTAAATAAAAATTATGGAAATGTGTGCACAGCAAGGTAACATCATTCATTTTTAACTACATTTGCGAATAAGTTGTATTGTCCGCTGTTGTTTGGTGACAACTGAAGACGCTCTGTAAACGATAGTTGAGAAAATAATGGAATCTGGTATATATGTGAACGTTAAACATGATAAAAAGTAAAAAAATTAAGAATTGTTGGAAATACTTCAATAGTTCATCTTTAACAGCTTAAATTGATTTTATAATGTGCACAATTAAAATTCATTTCATGGGAAAAATTATGGAAAGGGAAACAACTTTTATAGAGAAAAGGGCCAATATTCAGCAAGTATCAATGAGGGAAGAAAACAACCCGTTGTTAGTTCAATCCTATCTCCTCTCCACCTCACGCAATCAATACTTGGTCGTTGCTTAAAATGATTTCATTCATGATCAATTTAATAATAATATCTTCTGTCTATCATACCATGGCATGCTACATGGTTATATTGTACAACCTTTAGAAATAATTTAAGTTAAAAAAAAACAGGAAACAAAAGTAAATGCATACAGGTAAAATCTTACTTTTAAGCAACTATTTAAATGTTGGCCCAATCACAAGCTTTTTCACATTATAAATTATCAACATAGAATAACCACCAATCTAATACAAGCGGATGATGATGACACATAGGTTTTATATATTCTTATTAATGCTGACTACCAAATACTTTTGTTTAAAATCAAATGAACAAGATTAAAATTTGGGTCACTAGGTCAAAGATCAAGGTCACTGTCACAATTAGTGTGAAAATTGTTTCCGATCAAAAACTCTTCAACTAACTGAACGTTTGGCTTGATACTTAACATGTGCATTTACCTTTTGAAATTGGGGTCACTAGTTCAAAGTCCTGTTTGAGGGGCATATGTCTCCGGCTGCGGAACTCTTGTTTAAATAGATTTTAATTGTAAAAACTTAAATTGGTTCTTATTCTGTCTCAAACCATATCAAATCTGTGTCATAAAGAGGTCACAATCTACCGGTAGATGAAAAACACAACATGACATACACATCACATAATCAGATCATATAAGTTTAGTTTCTACATTTTTCAGGTGAGCAGCATGGGTTTTCTGGCCCTCTTGTTTAAACTAGGCAAATAATTACTGGGTAATAATGTTAGAATGCTTTTGTTTCCTTTTTAAAATTAATAGTTAAGATCAGAATGATTGTTATTGTTTATTTACATGTAATATTAATTTATGTAGACTTTGTGTTACAATGAACTTTACTTAAAAGTACAATACAAAGTCTTTATTATATTGAATTATCCATTTAATTGGAAGAAATATTCTTCAAATTTCAACAACCATTGTTATACTTTCAGTATTCTTCAAATCTCAACAACCATTGTTATACTTTCAGGATTCTTCAAATCTCAACAACCATTGTTATACTTTCAGTATTCTTCAAATCTCAACAACCATTGTTATACTTTCAGGATTCTTCAAATCTCAACAACCATTGTTATACTTTTAGTATTCTTCAAATCTCAACAACCATTGTTATACTTTCAGGATTCTTCAAATCTCAACAACCATTGTTATACTTTCAATATTCTTCAAATCTCAACAACCATTGTTATACTTTCAGTATTCTTCAAATCTCAACAACCATTGTTATACTTTCAGTATTCTTCAAATCTCAACAGCCATTGTTATGCTTTCAGTATTTTTCAAATCTCAACAACCATTGTTATACTTTCAATATTCTTCAAATCTCAACAAAAATTGTTATACTTTCAATCTTCTTCAAATCTCAACAGCCATTGTTATACTTTCAGGAGTCAGATATGAAAATACACAAGTCGTTAAGGAGAAGTGCAGCCATGTATGACATGGTCACGGAAGTCATTGTGGTTTTCATGGATTTTCACAAATGCCAGACAGCTTGCAACCTTCTTGTGGAAAAACTTGATGAAACTGTCACTGTTGGAAACCCAGAATTTTTTCATGCAGGAACAACATTAGAAACTCTAAGGTATTAAAGAATTATAAATGACACAGTATTCATTACCTCAAAATAAATGCTTGAAAATATTATGGTAGTAGATATCTAAAAGGAAACTTAAACAATCTTCACTTAAACTGCAAAGGTCAGGTTTTACTACTTAGTGTGAAAAATCTTCTAGTGGTCCTCTACTTGTTTAATGCCCCTGCCTGGGTGTTACTTGTTTACCCTTATATGATTATAGTAAAAGCTTAAACAATCCGCAGTGAAATCGCATGATATATCTGCTGAGTTTAAAAAAGGTTGCAGTCAGTTGAAAAACATGGTCACAGTGGGGTTCAAGTTTCCTCATATGGCTATAGTGAAACACTGTAAACACTCTAGAAGAAGCATTTGTTGGTCTTGATTAAACTTGCTAAGAATTTAAACTTAAAAGATATCTTGGCCAAGTTTGAAAAGGGTTTTAAAACTTCACACAAGTTGCCCAAAACAGTTCTGTTCCCAGAAGTCACAGATGAGCGCCATAGGGCTTGTTTCCTCTTGTTTATTATGCTCCCCCAAAAAATTTGGGGGGGGGGAGCATATAGTCGCCGCTTCGTCTGTCTGTCTGTGTGTCCGTCCGTGTGTCCGTCCGTCCGTGCACAATTTTTGTCCGGGCTATTTCTAAGCAATTAATGACCGGAATTCAATGAAACTTTATGGGAAGTTTCACTAACAAGAGATGTGCATATTAGCAGCCGGTTCTGGTTGGATGATTTTTCACAGAGTTATGGCCTTTTGAAATTTTCCATTAACTGTACATATTCATGTAGTGCAATTCTTGTCTGTGCTATTTCTCAGCAACTAATGACCGGAATTCAATGAAACTTTATGGGAAGCTTCACTACCAAGAGGAGATGTGCATGGCCATATTATCAGCGGGTTCTGGTCAAATGATTTTTCACAGAGTTATGGCCCTTTGAAATTTTCTATAAAAAAAATTGTCCCCCCAACTACTGTGCCCTCAAGACGTTTCCTTTTATCTGAATATATAGTGCAATATTGTGACAAAAAAAACCTTTGGGGAGCATCACCCGTCTCCGACGGTTTCTTGTTTTTTTATACCCACGCTTTTTGAAAAGCGTGGGGATATTGTGGTTATCTCTGCTGTCCGTCTGTCTGTCCGTCTGTCTGTCCGTCCTGGCCACTATCTTCTCCTACGCTATAAGCACTAGAACCTTGAAACTTACACAGATGGCAGCTATGAGCATATGTGTGACCCTGCACTATTCGGAATTTTGATCTGACCCCTGGGTCAAAAGTTATGGGGGTTTGGGTGGGGCCAGGTCAGAGATTTACACTTATTTTTATGCCCCCAGTATGGTGCATTGGCCAAAACTTTTGCAATATTGAAGATAGCAACTTGATATTTGGCATGCATGTGTATCTCATGGAGCTGCACATTTTGAGTGGCTAAAGGTTATGGTCAAGGTCATCCTTCAAGGTCAAAGTTAAAAAAAACAAATCCAAGAGAAGTAATAAGCTTTAAAGGGAGGTAAGAAAATAACCTGCCAAATGATATAAAAAAAAATAATAAATCAAAGCGGTACATAGAGTTATACAGTAGTGGCGCAGAGATGTATTTAGTATACAATTGTTTGTGTTAACTCATTTGTGAAATGGTTTAGCTCATCCATCTAATGTTTATACAAGGGATTATAAAATATTGGTGCAAAGGGACACCTGTATATGAGAGAAGAGATAGAATGCAGTCAAACATAAAAAGCATGAGAAACTCATGGAATAGAGCCTCAAGAATCTATAACAGGGCTGAAACTTTCACTTTGTTCAATTACAATTTTAGACTCATTACTGAAAATCTGTCAAAATGTTCAAGTGGGAAAAATGTGAGAAACAATTTAAAGCCAGATGGACTTTGAACAGGCACATCAAAGACAGACATGAAATTCAACATATTCATTGTTGTGTACAAGATTGCGCTAGAAAATTTCTGAGACGCTACTATTTAGTCAACCATTTAACCTCAAAACATAACTTTTCCAAAACAGATGCAAGAGGATTGGCTATAAGAGAGCATGTTCAGCGATGTCATAAGTCATTCCAATTAGGAGGACATGTACATAATTGACTACAGTGAAGTTATTTCATTATTAGATTTGTTAGGAGAACAGGATGAGGAGGAGAAATCAGGGTATAGATTGTCACTCATTTTTTAGGTTATTTTACATTAATTTCTTCATTTCTACACCGAATTACTTCAAATTTATACTGAACATCTCTTATGACAATACGGTCAATCTCAACTATGCATGGCTCCATTACCAACCCTGGGGCGCCCCTGAGTCAAACATGCGGCATGGGGATACGCGTCGGCCTCTGCCGCGCCATTTCTAGATTAGGTTATTTAACATGAATTTTTTCATTTCTACATTGAATTACTTCACATTTATACTGAACATCTCTTATGACAATACGGTCAATCTCATCGATGCCTGGCCCCATTACCAACCCTGGGGCGCCACTGTGTCAAACATGCGGCGTGGGGATACGCGTCAGCCTCTGCTGCGCCATTTTTAGTTCAGTATTGCCTTGGAATACATTAATTATTGATATCTGTCGTGTCTGAGAAAGCTGGGCATAAGGCATGTTCGTTAAGTGTTGTCCCACATTAGCCTGTGCAGTCCGCACAGGCTAATCAGGGACGACACTTTCCGTCTAAACTTGATTTTCAGTAAGGATGGACTTCCTTGAAACTTAAAATACCATAAAAGCGGAAAGTGTCGTCCCTGATTAGCCAGTGCGGACTGCACAGACTAATCTGGGCCGACACTATGCACATGCATTATGCCCAGTTTTCTCAGAACTCTACTCATATATCTGAGACTGTGAAGTGTAATATTTGGCGGTGTGTTGTAGACAACAGGCCAGTCTTCTAGCAGTCCATAATGCCAAGCAAAAAGCCCAAGAAATGGCAACGTTTGTGCACCAGGCCGTGGGGAAACCAATCTCTATTCAGGTATGATCGGGAACATTCTTTGTTAACTTAGCCTTGTTTTCGGAAAACTGGGCAAAATAAATGTTGGTAAAGTGTGGTTGTAGAGAAGCCTGTGCAATCTGCGCAGGCAAATCAGGGATGACACATTTGGCTTTAATTGGATGCATGTTAAAATGAGACCTTCTTTAAACAAAAAATTCCATGAACGCGGAAAGTGTCGTCTGATTAGCCTGTGTGGACTGCATTGAGCCCAGTTTTCCACAAACAAGGCTTAATTTATTTTAAAAAAATGATGGACTTTGTAAAATTTTAAGAATAATAAACTAAAAGACTTATAATAATGTCCGTTCTTTGCATTTCTTTTTCATTTGTGTCAAATGTGAGTGCACTCTTAGACATAAAAAACAACAATTTTACAATACTCTGTGAAAACAAGTCATTGTTCTTTTTTAATTTTTCTTAAGGCATCACCTTGATGATATTTGAGCTAAGCTGATGAGTATCAACCAGTTATACAGACTTTTGGCTGGATAAAAAAGAGTGTATGACGATGAACCCATTAATAGTTACACTCATTTTATGGATTAATAATTATGCATAAGAACTCCAAATAGTTGTCTTTTGGCTGATAACCAATGATGCGATAAAAATGATATCTTAGTACATATGAGTCTCGCTCTGTGAAAACCGGGTTTCATGCATGTGCATACAGGCTAATCTGGGATGACACTTTGTGCCTAAACTTTTTTGTTAAGAAGAGACTTCCTGTTAACTCTTTCAGTGCTGGAACCGAATTTTGAAGGCCTTTGCAAACAGTTTGGATCCAGATGAGACGCCACATAACGTGGCGTCTCATCAGGATCCAAACTGTTTGCTATTCTGATAGTATTTATTGAAAAAAATCAAAGAAAATGCTCATTTTAGAAATTCAGCAGACAACATTTTAGCAGAAGACAAATTTCCCAGCATGCAAAGGGTTAAAAAGGGAAAAAAACTAAAAAGGGAAAAGTGTTGTCCCTGATTAGCATGTGTGAACCTGACAGGCTAATCTGGGACGACACTTTACGTTCATGCATTAAACCCAGGTCACTGATTAACATGTGTGAACCTGACAGGCTAAATAACATTAAACCCAGTTTTCCTAGAGCAAGGCTCATATTTATTGTTGAATTCCAGGAGGAGGAGTCCAAAGAGTGGGAGGGGCAGGTAGAGGGCGTGGCAGACTTGGAGACACGCCCCTCTATGCAGCAGGCCATTGCCTCGGCAACAGTCACTGTGTCCTGTCGGGTCAATGTGACCTTTGAACTGAAAGGCAAAGTGAAAACAAAAAACAACAAGGACTATGCAGAGTAAAAACATTTAATGCAGTATTATTGTGCGATAAGTTTGAATTAAATGCTGTGATAACATTTCAGAAAGGATCCATAGAAGGACAGATAGTATCAATACTATAAGAGGGACACATTATTTCAAATGATTTAAAGTACTTTAGCTTTGCTCATGCAGCTGCATTTTATATTACAATTTTTAGTTGGGCTGTTTTCGGAGAAAACCCGAGGTATTGTCATAGCCAGCTCGTCCACCGTCCGCGTCTTGCTAAAACTTTAACATTGGCTCTAAAATCAAAGTACTTCCACCTACAACTTTGAAACTTCATATGTAGCTGCTCCTAGATGAGTTCTACACGCCACACCCATTTTTTGGGTCACTAGGTCAAAGGTCAAGGTCACTGTGACCTCTTAAAAAAAAATCTTGCCACTTACCTTTCTTCCTTTTTTTCAGGCAAGCTTTTATTTATTCAAAACTGCACCCACAGCCGGGCGTTGGCTCCCGCTATGCTGTGCTCTTGTAACTACATTTTAATAGTATAGGAAGACTTTATGGGGAAGAAAAGTTTTTGGACAGAAAAATTCACCCTCTTATTTCAAACAGATTGTTCCAGTTTTGTTTATGATAAACAGTGGTTACCGGTACATATTACATAATATTATGGTAACTCTTACGACATTTGACAGACGTGTCAAATTATTAAATCATTGAAAATAGAAAATTATAATCGATTTTTTTTTCAATGTCTTTACATTATTTAATATTGTAGGGTTATGATGTATGCTTTTCATAAATAATTAGTAGAAGGAAACGTATTTTTTGTTGAAATTTGTCCATGATGATTTGTAAATGATAGTTTATATGTTTTTTATTACGTTTTCTTATTGTGAGTTAAGTACCTCTATATGAAATACACACTAGTTAATCTTTTATTTACAAGTTTCTGCTTTAAATTAATTCATAATATCATTGAATGTGTTGTCTTGTATATATCGTGCATGTAGTATTTATTTTATAACGATTATTTCAGAAATAAAACCACATCCAAACTTTTAATGTCATTCTGCTCGTATTTATCTTCAATGAGGCTTGGTCATTATTGATCTAATGTTTTGTTTTGATAAAGCATCACGAAAATATGTGTGATTATTACGCTTCACATGACCAGATAATGTAAGCCATTTCTAAGAAATTGAATAATTTTAGCTGCTGTCTAATTGTCGATGTAATCTATGGACATGAAATCGCTCGCTAGCTAGCGCCATTGTTGTATATTGCTATGCATAAGAGTGTCTAATTGTTGTTTATTACATTATGCATGAATGAATGGATCTATATTGCATTATTGTTTGGTGGACAGGGTGCTGGTTTCCATAAGTGTTCAGTTGTAACTCATCTGCAATTGTTAGTACTGACCCACAAGCCTCATTGTATACATCCAGATTGTACATATTTGGTACGAGCATCGATGTTTGCCATCGTTCTCAAATTGGACGGATACAAAAAAGTAACAACTGTATATAAACAACATAGGCAGTGTAAATGGTCCCGAAGACAAAGTCTTCGGTTGTATTAATTTCGGATTAACTACACATCCGACTATTGAACGAATGACTACGAAAATCAACTTGCGGATCGCTGACGGTGCGGAGTTTGAAAAGACAATATGCCGTCTTTGTTAGTCCTTAAAACCTGACGGTACCAACTACCATTTCATAGCACCAGTAGTTAATACATTCACATGTTCAATGTATGAAATTATTTTACTTAATAAAATTATTAAACACACTATATGTAAACAGAGACGTATGCAACGTTATCTACGCCTCTGATGTAAAGTACTTGTTTGGTAACTTGACATTGCGCATGTTAAAAATATTTTAATTCACGCATATCAAGAAGTTAACAAAACATAAGATGTTTCATAATAAATCACTATTAATAATTTATGACTCATGCTGTTATATTGATAATTGCAAAATTGATTCAATAGAAATTCGTGTCGCTCGATTGGTCATTGTCGGCTGGGGTACTACTTGCGGAAAATATGCTAGCACGTGCCTGCAATCGTGATGCATCGACTATCTTCGGAATCCACTGTATGGTCGCCATGTTGGCTTGTATTACTACTTTACTACCCAAAAGGTTGTCGGTCTATTGTTTTAAGGCTGTATACGACGCACGTTGAACTAGCGCTAAACTTTCTACCGAAACTTTGATATAAAAAGCACTGCCTATTCTCATTTGTGTTGCCTTTTGATCTATTATCCAAATGATTTACCTTTCCAACATTATTAAATCACGTTATTGTCCACTTTTGAAAAGGAACCAACGGTGTTGCCAAACAAACCAAAGCACAAGTGAAACTGTCTACTAAATATGATACTGACATAAACATCGACTTGGAATCCTCGTCAGGATGGCAGCAATCATACTCTACGTTCTCGAGGGAAACTCGTCGGCTCTTCGGCTACACTCGTCGGGTATACGTCTCGGAATCGCACTTACACATTCTGGGAATACCTCTCCAGAGAAACATGTATTATCACACAAGCACAGGCTAACATACACAGTCACAGGCTAACATATACAGTCACAGGCTCACAAGTCCTCCTGGTAATACTCACCTCAGGCAAACACATCTACTCGCTTCAACCGCCTGTGCAAGATTAGAGCGTAAAAACTCGTGCTCTCAGTAAGCTTACTTCTGATTGTTTATATATATTTATTTTTTTTAACCTAAATAGTTTAATACATAAAATAGTCACAAGCATTAGATAGGCATCCCGGGTTAATTATTTGTTCAGGAAGCTATTTTCTAAAATTTAAGTATAAATTTACAAACCATGTAAAGCTTTTATCAGTGTTCGTAACGGACATATTAAAACGCTAAAAACATCTCACATATCGGAAAGAAGTAATTTGGAATATTTCATTTATAACAAATACTGGTATATTAAAGGAGTCAATCATGTAGAACAAATATACGACTATTTAACAACGCAATTTCATAGTTTTTAGCAATTAAAAATGAAAACAGGAACACTAAATTATAAATTATCAACCGCCAGAATATTTACTCTCATCAATCTCAGAGCCAACACAATGCTGCAATAGTAGACCAAAAACTCGTACTTACGCAGCAAATCAATCCCCAGGGCTAGCGCTGGCCCAAAATTTCTTTGAGTCAACCAGATTTCGTTTTTGGCGCTCGAAAAGTGGTTTTGAAATAATAATATATACTATCAACTTGTTCATATTTCTTTTTATGACAACAAGGGCATATCACATATAACATGCAGTTTTCAATATAGAAATAATTATTATGGTACTTTTCAAAGTACAAACATAAATTAATTTGCACATGTACACTTAACAGTGGAGTAAGTTGTCCCAAATTTGAAATCCTGAAAATTAGTCCGGAGGTCTTAGAACCAGGAACCCAACAGGAATAAAGGGCAAAGCCCCCCACCCCACCCACAGACTTACAAATTGTTCTTTATTATAGTATTTCCAATTGCAATTTCAAGCATTTGAAATCCACGAAATTACGTGTCAACGGATCAGTATTTAATACCGACGAATTTCTATACGTTTACAGTAATCGATTATCAAGATCGTAAATTATCTACTTTGAATGAATGAATACTTGTATAGAGGTTATGCATATTTTATATGGTGACATTGAATTGTCATCAAGTTTACATATGCTTTGCAAACAACGCAACCTGAGTAACATTTATAGAGATTGCTATGCCATCAAACTATCCGCATAGCGTGGAGTTTATCATGATATTTACTAGTACATGTGTCGCGCATAACTTAAAGGGATCTTTTCACGCTTTGGTAAATTTACAAAATTGAAAAAAGTTGTTTCAGATTCGCAAATTTTCGTTTTAGTTATGATATTTGTGAGGAAACAGTAATACTGAACAATTACCATGCTCTAATGTAGCCATTATATGCATCTTTTGACAATTTTAAAACCTAAAAATTATAAAGCGTTGCAACGCGTAACGATTAAATAATTTGGAGAGTTCTGTTTTTGTCGTTTAATTTTGTGCAACTACGAAGATTGCTTATATAATGTATAAAATACGTGATACATGTGTACTCGGCGGAATAACTCAGTAGGCTAAAGCGTTTTTACTTCAGGACTCTGGCAGGACTCCAGGGGTCACTGGTTCGAAACCTGCTCCGGGCAATTTTCTTTTCCTTTTTTAAATTTTATTCTTGATTTTTTACTGGAGCTTTTACGATCCAATGTTTACATTTATCAATATAAAGCATTTAATGAATAAGTTAAAAAATGCCAAAATCTGTGAAAAGGCCCCTTTAAAAAGTGTTTCTGCTATATGGATTAAACTTAACAAAATATAAACCAGCATGTGATTGTGAGCACCTCCATATGTTTCACGGGATCTTGTCGTAAGAACCAATGTTTTCCCCCTTTAACATTTTTAATCCTTTTTAAAGTGCTTTTAGACCGGAATATGGATGTAATACAACTTTGCTAAACATCATTGAAGATTTGACAGCATTTCTTGATAAAAACCATGGCGCTGCAGCTATTTTGATGGATCATTCAAAGGCTTTCGACTGCTTACCACATGATCTATTAGTGGTATTGATAAAAAGTCTTTATCTTTAATTGATAGTTATCGATCACAAAGGCAGCTATGTGTCAGGGTTGGTGATGTCCATTGTTCTTTCCAAGAGACATTGAAGGGAGTTCCTCAGGGTTCTATTCTAGGTCCTGTCCTTTTAAATATTTGTATTAATGATATATTTGAATTTGTAACAGAATCAAACCTTTAACCAAACTATGCAGGTGACAACACACTCTCTTTTAGTAGTATATCACATGAACATCTGGTCAATGTTCTTGAACATGCTAGGTTAAGTCTCATCAAATTGTTCCATGAAAATAAAATGCAAGCATGTTCGAGCATCTCTGGTGGCGCGAGGACGAGAACGTTGCACGAGACCCAGCATTTCCGCTGGAACACTGCCGACGTCCTCGGCAAAGGGGCCACAGCAACCGTCTTCTACGGCCGAAACAAGGTGCAGTATTGGCGTTAGTTTAAATTTATTTGGAAAACTTTGTTTAATTAATGTGCGTAAAATGACATCCAAGATTAGCCTGTGCAGTCCGAACATGCTAACCAGGTAATCAGGGACGACACTTTCCGTTTTAATGGAATTTTTCGTTTTAAACAAAAATTCATTCTAGTCAGATAGTGTATTCCTTGATTACATGCACAGGCTTATCGAGGACGACACTTTACAAACATGCATGAAGTCCAGTTTGCACAGGCTTATAGAGGGCGACTCTTTACACACATGCCCGAAGTCTAGTTTGCACAGGCTTATCAAGGACGACGCTTTACACACATGCCTGAAGTCCAGTTTGCACAGGATAATTGAGGACGACACTTTACAAACATGCCTGAAGTCCAGTTTTCCTAGAACAAGACCCCTATTACCTCGATTGGATCTATCGGTAAAACATATGGCTTATTGAGACACGTTGCAGTTCGTTTTACGTGTAGCTTTGGTGTTATAGCAGACAATATTGAAAATGATCTCAGAGTGGCGATCAAACTTCGGGCCATTGAATCGTAAGGCGGACTTTTATTGCAGAATGTTTTAGCTCGGTCTCATTTACCATGTAACACAACCGTGGGCTAGTGTTAACGCACTGGCCCTACAACCCAGGAGACCGTTTGAATAAACCCTCGTAAATGATGACTGTTTAACCATGCAGTCTAAATGCTATTTTAAATGGCAAGATGATCAGTTGCGAGAATCGTATATGGTTCACCAGTCGCAGATAACGGTGGCTTTTAGAATCGGTCTCCAAATTCGATCTCACACTATATTTTACCTACTTACTATTTTTTCTCAAGAGACGCAACGCCGCCGTGTAGAACACTATACGCTTTACACTGGACTCTAGCATACCATATGTCGTTGCCTGCGGAAACGGGGCGTCTCTATCTACTAGTACTAGTATTCGATGCTCTTTTTATCGCTATCGATCTTTTGGGGCGAGGTCCGTATGAGAGATAATCTTTGTCCTCTTCACCCACGCACAATTACATGCATTCAAACAATTTTCTTAATGTATACTCGTTTTCTAAGTATTAACTCCCTACTTCGATTACACTTTCCTTGGCCAAGTTGGGGTATTCTCACACGGTTGGATCTTGTTGCGAGCATGGATCATTATTATAGTCAAGTGTACTCATCATATAATATCACTCGACGAATCTTATTTTGTCGCATTCAACGGTACTGATTTCTATTCTAAGTCCTTTTTATGAGCCGCGCTCTTGGAAAACGGGGCCCAAGGCATGCGCGTAAAGTGTCGTTCCAGATAAGCGTGTGAAGTCCGCACAGGCTAATAAGGCACGACACTTTCCGCGTTTATGGTATTCTTCGTTCAAAAGAAGACTATTCACAGCGAAAATTCAGTTTAGGCAGATAACTGCACAGGCTAAAGTGGGACGACGCTTTTCGCACATGAATTTAGCCACATTTTCACATAGCGTAGCTCATATGTTTGTTTTACTTTCATTTGCAAGACACGGGTGACGTGTGCGCTATCAAGGTCTCCTATGAGCGTATCTCGCGGCACATCTCCACCACGAGACATCGAGAAATCGACTCCATGCGGAGGCTGCATCACGACAACATCGTCAAGCTGATCGACATGGAAAAAGAGGTTCACAGCGAATTATTATGTTTTGCGTGAGCGTCATGTCAAAGAAATGAAGCTTTTTTTGCCACTGAATACATTTTCGAATGCTTGTGTGGTAAGTACCTGTACATTATGATGGTATGTTTTGCTTTAACTTCTTGAAAAAGAAGTGCAGTTTTTTTCCACAAATAAATAGTCGAATGTTTCAATAATATATATATATATATACTTTGATATTGTTATTGAATGGTTTATTGCTATAACTTATAAAAAACTTTTTTTCAGGAATATCAAAGTGTCAACAGCAACTGGGATACTGTATCTCATTCTGCATCAAGCTCAAGACTTCTACACCTGGAATTTTATTAACTCTTGCAATTAATATTATACATCACCACAGTATTATAACTATGTTCTTTGAAAAAAAAATAAGATACTTTAGATGTGCGTATACTTCATACCCTTACATTAAAAAATATCCTACACATTCAGAAATATAATAACATGGATGTTTGCTACACATCCAATGTTGTCATGTAATCATTTAACATAACATGTGATGTGTTGACATGACAATTAACACTGCTAAGAAAACATTTACTTCGAATTAAAATAAGTGTCCCTGGTCAAATGTCCATTGGCTAAATATCCGTATGGGTGAAACTTTCACCTGCATCACAGTCATCCTTAGCTGGTTGTGTGTTGGGCTATCCCAATTAACTACCCGTCATGGCAGATTTGTTCAAAACAAGACAAGTATCAATGTTTGAAGAATTATTATTGCTTTATAGTCTTGACGCTTACCCCTAGCCAGACAGCCCGGGGCTAGTGATATGTTTTAAATTTGGGCTATTAAAATTTCCAGATTCATATTGTCGGGCTAGTGGGTATTTTAATCTGTTCTATTAAATTTAATGCATACAGATTCGGGCTGGCGCTAGTTGTTCAAAAATGCTAAAGTCAAGACTGCTTGTATATGCTGGTTATGTCAAATAATGATGAGAAATTGGGTGAAATATTTGGGTTTTCTTTATGTACGAAATATTGACAAGTATATCAGTAGCGAGTATGCATTAACAACAAAGGGGTTACAATGCTGTTGACACAAGCCTTAGGCTGTATTTACATTATTTATTATTTGTACTACAACGCTCATTAACGTGTGCATACTTGAATAGTGACTTCTCCAGATTGTAATTCAGCCAATTAGAAATAAACACACATAGAACACTGACCAATGGGATAGATAACTGAGTTTCACTGGGCAGATGTTAGAGGGAAACAAGACAGTTAGCGTTTAGACTTGGAGGTGTACGGATCGAGAAAGATATGATCATGTAGCTATCAGACTGTATTTGTATAACCGAAAATATTAAGTATGTTAGACATTAAATTGGACTAGAAACTGATACATGGTGTTGTTGAATATTTTATCCTGTATTATGCAGAGAAATTAACATAAATAGAGAGGGACCGACTTGTCCCATGCGCGGCACGAGAAAATGGGAGTTAATGTAAAACTCGTCATCTTGGCAATTCGCGCATGACGAGATATCGAATGATAGGCTACATACCGGTAATTTAAGAGTAATGAACATTGTTAGTAACTATGTGTCGTCTATGAACTATGAACGATTACGGGACAGTTAGTCTGAGACATTCCAACAAGCAATAACTGTGACACTCCAAAAACTTGCTCATTAAAGTGTGTGTATGTGCAGGAGCTTGTGTGTGTGTTTGGTACAAGCTCATCTCAAAAACTGATTCACTATTTAGTTTTTAACCTAATAGAAGTAAAACCTGACTGTAAAATGTTTACTATCATTGTAAAGATGTTGTTGTTGGGATGAAGTATTATAAATTGTAACCCCTATGATTAACACAGAAAACATTAACCGAACGCTAATTCCTGTTGATGTAGCAGAGCCAAAAGACCTTGAAGTATAGATGGTTAATGGATGATGTTCCTTATGATAGTACTAGTAGGTACTAGTTGGTTTGTCTTTTTGGATACATCTAATAGTATATTTATTTTTTTCATAAATAAAATGGGTTAACTTAGTAATCCTGCTCAGTGGTTGAATCTTCAGGAAATGTTAACATAAGCATATACATTGTATTTGATACATATATGCCGGTGACCCTCAACTGCAATTTTGGTTACAGACAGGGTAGCCTAAGGTGTAATTATTTCTAAGAGATGAACCCGAGTTGAGGCTTAAACTTACCAACCCATGAGTGAGTTAGAGATCAGCACTCTACCGGTTTAGCTGGCCGGGGTAAGCTTGGAATTGGGGGACTTACTTTTGCTTAATAATGATCTTAAATAATATTATAGTTGTCAACAATTTGATATTTATGTATTTTAAAAGCACAACAAGTTAGGCTTGCAACATTACTAATAAAAATATATAGATTATTATACAATTTACAAATCAAACATATTTAACAATAAAGTAGTCTTATGTGCACTGAATCGTGCAAATACCAATTGGTTTATATTTCAGGAAATTTTGAAAAATGAGCTAATATAATAAAATAATGTTTATTTTTTTATATGTGGGTGGGTTTAAATTAACTTGCACTCAAAAATTATAATAGTCTAGGGTTGTTTTATTTTCTGACAGGTTTCTGCACACAGTACAGTAATTAAGGTATGATCTTGTTATTTTTGTCAGTAGTTAATTACGCTCGATTGGTCATTGTCGGCTCGGGTACTACTTACATGTACCCCGGGTACTCTTAAGTATACTTACATGTACCCCGGGTACGGTAAATATACTCAAACGTACCCGGGAATTTTAACGCTAAATCGGTCGCTGTCGGCTATTTTTTTTTTTAAATAATTGTGTTTACATTTATTGCAATTTTCTGTTAATTGGACTCTATATTATCGGAATTCTTACTAAAATTTCATGTTGATGCAGTTTTTTTTTCAAAAGAAAAAATTTGTTTAAGATATACGATATCGTTTTACGGTAATTGGTTGCGCGTTTTACAACATCGGATTTTGGCGTTAATACAACTCGGGTACAGTCTAATATCGACCGGGTACGTTTAAGTATATTTACCGTACCCGCGGTACATGTAAGTATAATTAACGGTACCCGGGGTACATGAAAGTAGTACCCGAGCCGACAATGACCAATCGAGCGTTAATTACGGCGCCGTTAATTACAATGGTACTGAACTAGTATCGAGCAGATGGTCGTTGAACGTTATAATAAAAATAATGATTGTTTTTATTAGTAATAAATCGGCAATTTATCGCTTTTATTCTATTTTTAAAGTCAATATAGCGGATAGGTAAGGTGTGTCATGTAGAGCGAATACTGGCAGAACCCCCCCCCCCCCCAACCCTAAATCTCGCGTTATCTCGGCAGTCTCGTTACGCGTGATTTAACAATGTCGAAATCGTGAATGTACGTTAATGCATAATAAATAATAACCCCGCGTGTCCTTTATTGAAACGTTATGGAGACATAAGAAATACACACAGGCTAATTATTTGTTTGTAACGGCTCGAGTGCACAATAACAATGTTATGCGGGAGTATTAAAAAAATTGCATCGGCACAGTAGTAACAACAGCATCACGCATATTGTAGACAATGTAGTCTAAAGCTATTAATAAACCTGACAACAAACAGGATTGTTTACAGGTCAAAAAGTTTAAGGTTAAACATTCAGTGTTTGTGTGTCACAGTGTTTAGATACATATCTTACACGTTTACGTACGCTGTTCCACTCATTTTTAAAAGTGCAGTAAAGCGAGTATCCTGTTTTACTTAAGAAGACAAGGTTTTCTTACATGTAAAAAAATCCCCTCCTGATGGGGATTCCCATTTTTGGCCGGAAGATACTGTCTACTTAAGTTTTGTGATGTCTCTGTGCTTTCTGAAGGAAGTGAGCATATTGATCGTCAGTTAGCGCAAGAAACGAAAATTTATTAATGTAATTAATGCAGTTATTAAAATTTATACCTTCATGGAAGCATATTTTGTGTGGTGTAGTTGCAACTTACATAACGAACATTTAAATTATTATTATTATAAAATTATTTGAGCGATAGATCATTCAAAACCAATATATACGGGTTCAACATTTAAACTACTAGTAATCTAACTGAGTTTATGTGCTGAGCTGTATGTTGCTATCTTTTTGCCTACTACTTACTCTATTGGGGATTGGGTCATATAGATTCGCCACTGCCAATGAGACTGTCCTTTGTATTTTTAAATCATCCGCGAAATAAACTGAGAACTAAAATGTTCTTATACGTACAATAGAAATCATATCTGGGAAAATTGTGATAATGGCTTGTTAGTTGTTTATTATTTTTAACCTGGTATAAATAAATTTTATTATTTAAATGCAATCAATAAGATCGTATTGAAAATTCCAGTACTCTAAAATCAGTGCAATTAAATTAATTAATAAATTTTGTGGACAGAGCAGGATTAATACGGTTTAAAGAGTTGTGTTTTTTATTTGTTACAATCGAACGGAAAAGTTTTTGCGAAATACTTGAAGACTTGATTTGAGAAGATGGTGTTCCCGCTGCCACCACGAGATGAGGATGACCGTGATATGCGGTTTGAATCTCAGAGATTTCTTTCATTTTCATTATTTCCACAGTGCGCGAATGTCTCTGGATTAAGACTGGCCCAAGCGGGGTTCTTTTATACGGGATTAGGCGTTACGGTGAGGTGCTTTTGTTGTCGTAGAAACCACTCTGACTGGCGAACAGACGATGACACCATCTTCCGAACCGGAAACTTCATGCACGACACGGACTGTGATTTTATGTTGGGGACGGACAGTAGTAACGTCCCTATGCACGGAAGCAGGAATCAGTAGGAACTGGGATGGTCATTTATGATTAAGGAATCGGTCTAATGTGGTGTTACTGACAAGCATTTCTAACTTGTAATTTGTTTAATTAAACAAAAACGAGATAGCTTTCATGCAAAGGACCGAAATGCGATATGAACAAATCGAGATCGCTATCTCAACTCTGCACTCTTCAATCACGTCACTTCAACAAACGTTATCTAGAGCGCTCATTGTGTCATTGATTGACTGGTTGGTGCAGTTTGTGATCGCTACATACAGACGAACAATAATCGGTGGGTGACCAAATCAAAATATTAAGTACGTTTACGTGATTGTTTTCCTTTAAAAAATTATATTGTGAGCAAATACTAGCATATATATGTGTATTAAAGTGCATGACGAGTGTTATTTGTAATATTAAATGATTTTATACATAAGCTAAACATTTATTGCAATTTATTTAGTATTGACAGACCTGCACATAAAACTAAAAACGAGCAAGATTCAAGAAAAAAACACATAAAAATCCCCAATATAACGGAAAACGAAATTTCACTTGCAAAAGCTGAAAGAGAAATTCAGAAGACCAACACGGAAGTTGACCTTCAGTCGAAATTGCACCGTATCCCTACCAAGAGGGGGCAGATTCGCCCGGTACTTATTAACTCCAATGAGAAACGGTTACAAGCTGGTTGACGATGTCACAAAACTCAACCAGGGCTTAGTCAACAGGCTTCTCCTGCATTCAAATATTGACAGTGCTTGGTATTTTATTGGGTCGGTATATCAGGGGGGCACGCGTATACGGGAGCTTACCGCGTTTAAGTGAGAAAGTTGTTGCAAA
Organism: Dreissena polymorpha; assembly: GCF_020536995.1. Lineage (NCBI taxonomy): Eukaryota > Metazoa > Mollusca > Bivalvia > Myida > Dreissenidae > Dreissena > Dreissena polymorpha. The sequence continues at coordinate 61,815,004 of NC_068366.1, read as the reverse complement.
ACTTCAAAGATGGCGTCGTTTGTTGGATTTTCTTAAAGGAAGGGAGGATATTTTCACCCGGTAAGCCCCTTTGTATTTATAATTATTTTAAATGAATACGCCGTTTCGGCTCTCCGGTGTGTGTGCTTCCCTCGGGATAAAAAAGTTATTGAAGGAAAACCGTCCACAAATCTGTTGTCTACTTACGGGACGTTCGAGAAATTGGATGTACAAATATCATTTTCTCTTATAATACACAGTATTGACACACGTGAACAGTAAAATATAAATAAAATCATGATTTTTTTAATTTTACCGACGCCGTTTTATCACTGATAATTAATTTATTGGCAAACATTATTGGTTTAACCCCCTTATTTGGAACTGACTTCCTTTTAAGCACATTTTGGGACCTGACTTCCAAATGACAAACAGCTCTTTCATATGTTAAAGAGCTTGACATGATATACCTACCCATCTTAAATAAAGTGTATATGTGTACTTCAATATTATAGTTTTATAGCATGTTACGTGGTGCAATATAAATGTTTTCTTAATCACGTTACGTACTGTAGAATAATAATAATGCTGTTCGAAAAACCTGCCGACCAATTGAATCAATTCACCTATTTTCAAGAAGATGGGTTGTGTGGTGGCTGATGTACGAGATAATATAACGTTTATCTTTCAGTAATATTATAATTAATTTCATGTATTTTATGACGTGTCGACCTTATTCTGCTATGAGCTTTTTTTAACCATTCTTTTACTGTCTTTTCAGATGATGCATATTAAAGGGTGAAAATAAGTGCATCTTTCGCTGCAGTATATGTAATGAGGAATTTTACATCAGGGGAGGATTGAGATATCATGCCCCATTCATGGACCACATGAGTTTAAATGTAGAATATGCAAGAAAGAATCCTTCAACAGAGCCAGACTAAAACAGCAAATAAAAAACACGAACATAACAAAACATGTACAGCTGATGTTTGTAGTGTTTTTGTTTTATTTATAAAGTCTACATAGACACGTCTGACGTATAATTGCTATGAATGCTTACACTTACTTACACGTTTTATTACGTATATGTCATGATGCTAGTTTCTCACTTTGTTATGAAAATAAACCATTATCTGTGTTACGTCATTTCTGCCTATGATGTCTCTGCATAAATTTTCAATTGTATTCAGCACTTACATACATGATGAAAAAAGATTTGGGTCGGATTTAATTCGTTATGCATTTGACATATTAACATGACTTACGATTAGAAGGCAATGTTAGGAACAAACGAAATAATCGTTCTAAGTGAACCAATACTTTATTCCCTCAATACAACAGTCATAAATAATATGTAGTCACATAGGTATAAAAGAGAAAAACATACATGTATAACAATTATATCGATCACTTCTACTGAAATCATATCGTGTATTGCATTTGCACAAATCTTTCTATCCACTACAAATTCACTTTTTGCGATTATAATATAGTGACCAACTCAGAACTGGTTCATAAGAAGGTCGTTCAAAATGTGTCACATCAAAGTCACATACATGTATCAGTATCGTTATGGTAAAATGCGTCAAATGTCATTGTATTAAATAAACAATTCATATTTAGGTATCATAAAAAAACATCCACCGATATGCATCTTCTTAGCAGATGTCAGGTATTCCAAATTGCCTCATGTATTCCGAATCGCAACAATGGCAGTATTTGGTTACATCAACCTTATACTAGTATCAAACCGGCTTTACCCTCTTCTGTTTTTCATTACACTTTTATTGCACGTATATGTGATTGTCATGCAAGGTACTTCGACGTAATCTTTTTGTTTGATTGGTGGGTTTTCATGTATCGCATTCTAGAGCGGTACACACTTCGTTACGCCGTCTTTTTTAATCTTGGCATCCTCAACATATATAACTGGCGTCTAGATATCTGGAAATAGTAAGCATAGTATTCCGTTGGATGCATATTCAAACATAAGTATGTCCATATGTATTAAAATAAACAGGTAAGAATTACACTGTGTTTATAATACCGTTGACTGTCTTACATTACACACACTTAATGTTAGCGTTAAGTACGCACTAAAACATATAATAATGCAAATTAATAATAAAACAATTAATAGAAAAAAGGAAACTCTTGATTTCTTCAAGTGAAAATGTTTTCCAAGACATTCGCACCAATGCGGAATTCATTCACGAAAGTTATTTCGCATAAAACCTTGTAACATAGGAAAAAGCTGTTAATCATTTGGAAGTCAGGTCCCAAAATATGCTTAAAAGGAAGTTTAGTTCCAAAAATGGGGTTAACCCGTTATAATTCGGCATTAAATGAATTAATAGACATAACAACGCGTCGAGATAATAAAATATTCGTGATTTATGTTATATTTTACTGTACACATGCACAAATACTGTTTATTATGAGAGAAATGATATTCGAACATCCAACATCTCGAAGGTCAAGAAATTAAACAACAAATTTGTCGACGGTTTTGCTTCAATAACTTTTTTATTCAGACGTCTACGGTTTTGAAACAAAAAACCGAGGGGAGCACAAACACCGTAGAGCCGAAAGGGCTTATTCATTTTTAAGAAATATAAATATAAACTGGCTTACCGGGTCAAAATATCCGCTACTCCTTCACGAAAAATACTGAAACGACGCCATCTTTGAAGTTTTGCAACAACTTTCTCACTTAAACGCGGTAAGCTCCCGTATACGCGTGCCCCCCTGGTATATGGACAATCTGCTGCAGGCGAACGCATCAAATTTTACATACATTACAATGTGAATATGTATGTTATTTTATGACTGCACATTGAAAACCAAAAGCACTTTTTGAGCTCTAATATGTTCTATGTTGAATTTGTTTACATGTTATTTTCTTTTAAAATTGTACATAAATTGTACATAACTGTCTAAAACACTTAATCCCAATCTATGTACATGTAATTATCATATATCTTTTGGAAAAAGACATTAATTCAAGTATTTTCTATAACAAAAACAAAACTTTTTTAGTCTTAATTAATGATTGCTCGAAAGTAGCAATCAACCACGTAAATATAGATACAAACTATATTATCACCGGTTATTGTAAAATTGATTATAGATTTCCACTTTCTATTTTTCGACTTCGAGTTCGATGAGGTACTTCACAAAATCCTATTGGTCATCGGGTTAAGGTGCGGGTGACTGTACAGGTGCGGGGGGTCGGATGCTCCCAAAAATAAAAAGTGACTTAAAATGTTCAACTTGTATGTACACTTTACATTGTTACTGATAGCCGATTACACCACCACTGCCGGCTGAAGAGCAGCCTTAAAACTGTCTACAGTGTCTAGCTGAAGCACTTGGTCAGGTAGGCGATTCCACGGGACAATAACTCGCGGGAAGAAGGAATGTTGATAATCATTTATCTTACAGTGATAAGGAATGAATTTCATCTCGTGCCGAGCTGATGGAACAGGCAGAATAGATGTTGGAACTGCAACTAGGTTGTGCACAACTTTATACATAAGTACTAAGTCAGCGTTGTATCTTCGTTTTTCCAAAGAAGGCCAATTCAACTCCTGGATCATAGATGTTACACTACTAGGGTTCTGGTAATTAAACGGTTTGCCGAGTACGAATCTGGCGGCATTACGTTGGATTTGTTCAATTTGCGACACTTGTGTTTTTTGTTGAGGATTCCAAATTGTAGAGCTGTATTCCAATTTCGGTCTCGCTAGTGTGTGGTAGGCGCGTTCTTTGACTTGTTTAGGACAATGTCTTAGATTGCGTTTCAAGAAACCTAAGGCACTAGAGGCCTTTGAGGTGATGTTGTCGATGTGTAGATTAAATTTCAGTTTTTCATTGAGTTCAACTCCCAAGTAGGGGTGGTTTTTAACAATTTCAAGTGACGTTCCTTGCATTTTATAGTCGAATTTTGAGATGTTTCTCTTTGTAGTTATGTTCACGATTGCACATTTGTCAATGTTAAATTGCATTTGCCAGGTAGTACTCCAGTTGACTAGGGTGTTTAAGTCGTTCTGAAGTAGACAATGATCATCTTTGGATCTTATTGGTGTATATACAACACAGTCGTCGGCAAATAGACGAATAGATGAAGAAATGTTTGTGGCAATGTCGTTTATGAACAAAAGAAATAATGTTGGTCCTAAAACGGTTCCATGCGGCACGACTGAAGTTACCTTGGATAGGTTAGAAGATTCGCCATCTATGACAACTTGCTGTAATCGGTCATTTAAGAAATTGCTCACCCAGGACAAGGTGTTGTTACGTATGCCATAAAAGAACATTTTTTTCGGCTAGTCTACGATGAGGGACTTTGTCGAACGCTTTAGCAAAATCGAGTATCGCCATGTCTACCTGAAGACCTTGGTTCATATGTTTGGAAATTTCATCAGTTGTCAGTAGTAATTGTGTCTCGCAAGATCTTTTAGTGCGGAACCCGTGTTGGTTTTCATGAAGTATGTTGTTAATATCTAGATGTTTTATAATTTGAGAGACAACTATATGTTCAAGCATTTTTGAGACGACTGCTGTCAGACTAACAGGTCTATAATTTGACGGTTTTGTTCTGTCTCCTTTTTTGAAGATAGGTACAATGTTGGCCTGCTTCCAGTCTTTTGGTATATCGTGGGTGTCTAGAGATTGTTGGTAAAGGTTCTGTAGAATTGGGGTTATTACTTCCGATGTTTCTTTTAGTGCAAAGATTGGAATTTTGTCTGGACCACTTGCTTTTTTTACGTTTAGTCGTTTGATGCAGTTTGATACCCCTTGGGCTGTAACTTGAATATTTGGCATGGTTGGGTGTGGTGAACAACCTTTATTTGGAATGTTATCAAGGTCTTCGTTAGTAAATACAGAGCAGATTTGTTCGTTAAGCATCTCGGCTTTGTCTTTCGCGCTTTCACCAATCCGTCCGTTGTTCTTTAAGGCTCCAATGCTCATAGTGTCCTGTTTCCTGGATTTAATATATTTATAAAAGTTTTTACCCGCTTTGTCATTTTCTGGGTCAATTAGCCTACTGATGTAATTGTAGTAAGATGTATGTAGTTCATTTCATGACAGTTTTTCTATATTTATAAAATGTTTCTTTGTCTTCGCTGCTTTGAGATTCCCTGGCCCTATTGTACAGTTTTTGCTTTTTATTTATCATCCGTTTAAATTTATGTGTCATCCATGGTACGTCTGGTTTTCCTTTCAGTACTTTTTTTCGGGATGTTTCTTTCCATGGTTGAGAATAATGCGTCTTTGAAATTAGTCCAGTTTTCTTCTATTTTTTTGATGAAGCCGTTTGAAGGTAGTTAACACTAAAATCTGACATATCTTTCCGGATTTTAATCCAATCTGCTTCTTTGTAATTAAAGATTGTTCTCGGGGCTTTCTTGCTAATAATCGGTTTAATGCTGGTAACAAATGATAGAATATCATGATCGCTCAATCCAATCGGAGGGCAGGTGATGTGGCGTTGTATTAGGGTTGGATGACTTGTGAGTAATAGGTCTAGTATCCTGCCTTGTCGGGTTGGTAGAGTGTTAATCTGCTCGAGTGAATTATTAGAGCTTATCTGGATTAGCTTATCACACTGAGCCTTGTCTCTTGCTCCAACGCATGTACCATCTACATCCCAATTGATGTCGCCAAGGTTAAAGTCGCCTCCTAAAATATTTTCATGTTTTTGTAGTTTTGGTTGTTTTGTATGAAGGATAATGATTTGTTTAGTTCATCTCGTGCATCTGCTTTGGATTTTGGTTCTCTGTAGAATGCGCCGACAAGTACCGTTTCGATAACCGATGTTGTGATTTTGGTCCATATGATTTCACAGTTAGAGTCTAAGTCTAAACATTCTTCAGCGGGTAGTTCTGGTCGTACCATTATCATGACGCCTCCGCCGCCTTTGTCAATAAGTTCCTTCCTGTCTTTCCTAAATATTTGGTATTTATGTTCAGCTGGTATGTTAGGCGGTAAGATTTCTGCGTTTAAGTATTCACTGTTAGTATGGGTTTCCGAGCCTATGATTATATCGGGTGCACAGCTAGATATAATGTTATAAAGTTCCGCTCTCTTGTTCCGTACACTTTGAAAGTTTATTACGAGCAATCTAAGATAGTTTTTATCTGCTTGCGTGATCGGGTCTTGATGGTTACTGTTACCGTCCTCACTGGATGGTTCAGGGACATAAGAGGTACCTAGGTATGATGATGTTGGTTCGCTTTCTATGCTATTTGAGTGCGAAGAAATAGTGTCGATGGTGATCTTTGAAATGTTGGAGGTTATGTCCTGTGTGATGTTACCGCGCTTAGGGGTTGATGAATAATATGCCTTGTTCGTAGTATAAGGCCTTACACTGCTGTGTTCTGTAGGTAGTATATCTGGGTTCAATGGTTGGAAAAGGTTTTCTATGGCGAAGCTATCTAAGTCAATACAATGGGATGACGATAGGTTAGGGATTCCGCAAAGTAAACAAATCCAAGATACATTTGACTGATTAAGTGCCTTAAACGAGTCAGGTCCTATGTTTGCACATTTTGCATGGTACCAAATGTCACAGCCGTCGCATTGGATAGCTTTGGAGTTCCAGCCTACATTTTTATGACAAATTCCACATGGATATTTAACTGGGCCTGGGTTGGTTTCAGTATCTCCGGATTGTATTAATAACAAATATATAAGCACACACGGTTTCAGTTCATTTTTAAAATGCAAAGTACATGGCCTTCTAAGTTTCAATGAAGTACACAGATTAAATAAACTGTTTGTTTCCGAGTCCTGGTTGGATATTTCATATGGGCTACTAATATTGCATGAGATAGCAATAAAGAAAACTACTACTGCACAAAAAGTAAGATTAAAGTTCACTTCCCTGAAGGCGGCCATCTTGCCCTCGTGTTCGCGCACCGCTCGCTGTGTTAGCTGGTGGGTGGGGTAATGGCGGCAAAACTTTGAGTCCAAAAGAATATTGAAAAACACAAAATGTCCTGAAAACTTTCTAATCCACTGGTGGAATAGTGTTCATAAAACGACCCCGCACCTTGTTGTTATTCTGGCGCACTTAAAATATTGTTAAATTAATTTTAATTTCTGAAAATTCTGGAGCACATTTTTGGGAGCATCCGACACCTCGCACAGGTTACACTCCACTCCACATTTTTTAGCATGAACATATAGCATATCTAACAATACAATGCAGATCATATTCTTTATCTAGATTCAAAACACCGACCCTTTAATTTCAAAGTCTATGAAGATGCATGTATTAAGGTTCTGTAAATAAAACATCAGAGTTTATGCTTAATAACACTCCCATTTTGTTAACTGGTTGTTGCTTTAAGGTTTTTGGATAAAGGATGCATTTATAACCTTAGGCTACAAAGTGTGGTACAAATATTACAGGAGAAATTTTAACTACATGGCATCCTTTTTGAAAACAGGAGTTTTTAATGTACATAAAACACAATACTATATAGACCCATAACCATTTGTCTGAAAGTATTGTATTCATTATAAACACAACCATTTGTTGATGTTATTGTTGTGTCTTTATTAGTTTTGATAATTTGTGTAATGTTGTCACGTCTTTAAATGAATGTCATCGATCTTTGTAACACGTGAACCTTGATGAAAAATCTAATTATGTCTGCGATGTATTTCCTTTCTTTAATTATATGTTATAAATTAATATAATAAATATCGGCAACACATGAACGTTGATGAAAATTCTTATTATTTGTATATAACAAGGTATTCAACTCGAAATCACCCGAAAACAGGGCGCATCGCTTTGAACAGCCATTACTCCTTCAATTTTGCAGCGATTTTCATGACTGGTCTTATTCAACGCAGAAATGAATTTCCTGTGGTGTCACTCTGGATCAGCAGACGATTTATTTCATAAATCAATCACTCCGGAGCCGATGTATCACGATTGGCAAGTTGTAGGTCACATAACCCCAAACCGGAACTCCTGTCAACGTGATTGTTTAGTGCATGCTGCCTAGGATTTGTAAAATACATTGCAAATGGTATGTTTTGGTATCAAATTGAAGGTAAATTTGTAAGCAAAAGAAAAAAAGCCATGTTTGTGCTCTACTTTTTCTGTTGATGGTTCCCGGCTTTGAAAGAAGTTCATACTATTTGAGCCCAAAATGGCCGCCCCCACATCTGTCAAAACCGGTGTGCCTATTCTAAGTAAAAATTTTGAGTTAAAACGCATAAAATTTAATGACATGCATTGTTTTCAAAAGATTATGCATTTATCTTTCCAATGATGTATGATGATATAGTGGCTATACGCTTGATCACGGTAAACATTGATATCGAACTTAGTATTTTATATATAATATAGAAGGAAATTAATTGCGCATGCGTAACCTGTATGTGAGAGCAAGGAACGACAACTCTACATGGAGACCTGTCTTGAAGAGCATTTTCGGAGATATTCGATGTATTATCTTACGGAGGATTCTGGAGATAGTCGATGTATCACCATTGATTCACCGATAACTCTTGTCGTTCTCAACCGTTGTGCCAGACTTGGACTTACTATAAATAGAATTACCCCTGTATATTTTACCTATTTTAAAAATCTTTTCACAGATTTTGGCCTGTACGGAAGTTTGTCATAAAATGCTTTAAATTTGATAAATGTAAAAATTGGAACGAAATAGCTGCATTAAAAAAATACAATTCAAGAAAAGAAATAAAAACCTAAACTAGGCTCGAACCACTGACCATTGGAGTCTATCACTTAAACCACTCGGCTATCCGTGCTCATTCATTCAGTGGTGCATGTTGATACATTATATAAGAAAACCTCGTAATATCACGAAATATAACGAAACAACAGAACTCTCCAAATCATCAAATCGTTTCGCGTTTGTAGCGATTTATATTTTTCGCTTTATAATTTGTAAATTGTCATATGATACAAATAATGAATATTTTATAGCATGTGAATTGGTCACTAGTACTGTTTCCTCGCAAATATAATATCAGCGAAAACGTGCAAATTTGAAACAACTTTTTTTATTGTCAATTTACCAAAACGTGAAAGAGTCGCTTTATACGGACAAAAAAGAAGGTTAATATCGACAATCTAGATGCAGAGTTGCGTTCCTAAGGCATGTTAAACGAAAGCCATACGTCCCATGCTTTAATATCTGTATGAATAGAGCGTGTGCTATTTGTGCACTACCATTAATGGGATACAAATTGTACCGGGATAGATATGGTGGCATAGAATTGTCAAGAAGTTACCACACACGCTTTGCATAGAACGCGACGTGAGTAAAATATTTATAGAGATTGTTATGTCATCAAATTAGTCACCTAATGTGAAGTTTATCATAAAATTTACCTGAAAACTTTCATCTTTAAGGAACTTGTTCACATTTTAAAAATTTAACGATTAAAAGGTCATAGATTCGCAAAAGAATGTAAACATTATGTTCAAACAAGCGAAATCACACTCATCACTGAGAAAAAATGAAAAATTGAGGGTTTGTTAACGGATCATTCAAAATTTGTGAAAATGATAAAGCGAGTGTAACGATTTTCCTTAATAGTTTTAAAAATATTATGTATTATGTATTACTAATATACCGTTCATAATTCGACTTGAAGAACGAAGACATTTGTGACGCAGTGGTAGTGTTTGCGCTTTTGCTGCCAAAGGTCCCGTGTTCGAAACCCATGGAAAGGGTTCTAGGTCACACTACACTGAATATTTTCATTATATAATTCAATGTAAAATAGGCAACTTTTAAGCGAACATAAATGTAACATTTTGCACATAGAGACCCTCATAACTATATTTTTTCTTAAAGGGTATTCTAAGCTTAATGGGGTAAAGCAATACATATATATGTTATGGATAAGCAAAGAAAGTACTCGACACAAATCAAAGTCGACTGTTTTTGCACCCTCTTTTTTCGGCCGTTTTCTAGTGGAATGTAACCTTTAAAGAGCAATAGTTTACTATAGACTCTAACTTTATCATCTTTCATAGGTTTAGTAGTCAACACCTATGTTACCCTATCTAAAACATGCACTCGAGTACAATTTTTGGAGAGTACAGCAATTCTATTGTTTACTATAATGTAACCTTATTTGGGATAGGACAATATAAATTTTGTCTTACTGTTGTAATAGGCTAAGACTATTAAGTCAATATACATTTTTTGAACATTTCATGAGATTTTAAACATTTATACGAACATCTCTGAATTAAAACGTTAATATTCATGTAAACACTTATAATCTTATCCAAGATATACCCCGACAGCCTGCCAACGCGAGTTTTATCACATAATATCACGATATATGTTGACGTAAACATTAAAACATTACTAGTTCTATCAATCATCGTTTATACATTCATACTATATAACATGACCATTGAATTTTAAAAAATGCAAAAGTTTAAATACAACTGATTTTTATACAAATGAGCAAAACTAAAAGGTATATAAGATCAGAAAGACGTTTAAATAAGCAAACATGATAGTATGGGTATGCATCGAGTAATTTAAAAGAACAACGTTTGTCCATGCATAGTAATTATTCTTTATATATTACTTGATAGTATGCAATAATAAATCGAATTGGTCTTTGCCAATAACAACTACATGGTCGAGGGGCGGATTGTTTATACCATTTAACGAGGCTTCACTTTCCCAAACAAGATTTCTTAATCGAAACTAAATAATATGCGACATTGATGTAGAACATAATTATGTGTTAACCAGATATATGTAGATTGCTCTGTGAATACATATTCTTTAGTTTTATTACAAAGGTACATTGTTAACATAGATATTTGGTTTAAAATAGAATGGACTTTTCTATTGCCAGATTTAAACAATAATGTTGATGCCACAGCTCAGAAAAAAAATTAAAGTATCAAAGCACGTTACATTCAAATGTATATGCATTGTTTAAGACGTAATTTTAAGTATTCAGCAAGTGTATATATCCCTTTATGTTAGCAAAAAATAACGTATACTTATTTTACAACGCTTACAAGATAATATTCCTGAATTCTGATTAACTAGAACACGTTAATATTCCTGAAACCTGTAAACTGATTAATTTAACTTTAACTGAAATCAAGAAGTTAGTAATTTTAATTTCCCGATCTGTTTTGCGTTAAGACGATAACTATCTTGGATACAAAACGATCACGCTACAAAGATACAACATCAATAACACGATTTATTTGCGAACCATATGTGGTAATCATAAGACAGTTCTAGCACACCATACATGGGATTTTCACACATTTTTAAAATCATCCGCGAGTCGCGAATTGAGAACTAAACTGTTCTTATATCTACGTAAAATAGAAAACATATCGGTGAAATTTATGATAATGACTAGTTAGTTGTTTATTCTTTTAACCTTGTTAACATAAATCTTATTATTTAAATGCAATCAAAAGGATCTCTTGAAAATTCCAGTACTCTAAAATAAGTGCGTATAAATTAATTAATAAATTTTGTGGACAGAGCTGGATAATACAGTTTAAAGAGTTGTGTTTTTCATTCTTTGCAATTGAGCGGACAAGTTTTTGCGAAATAATAGAAGACTTGATTTGAGAAGATGGTGTTCCCTCTGCCACCACGAGATGTTGAGGACCGTGATATGCGCTTTGAACTTCAGAGATTTATTTCATTTTCAGCATTTCCCCAGAGCGGGAATGTCTCTGGATTAAGATTGGCCCAAGCGGGGTTCTTTTACACGGGATTGGGAGTTACGGTGAGGTGCTTTTGTTGTCGTAGAAACCACTCTGACTGGCGAACAGACGACGGCATCCTGTTCCGGACCGGAAACTTCATGCACGAGACGGACTGTGATTTTATGCTGGGAACGGACACAAGTAACGTCCCTATGCACGAAGACAGGAGTCAATAGAAACTGGGATGGGCATATATGATTACGGAATATCTGAGGCATACATCATGTAAGTAATGTCATGTAACTGATGATCATTTTAAAATTGTCATAATGGAAATTATATAAATTATGTTGGTTATTCTGTTTATACGACACCCAATATAAAAAAAAGAAATATCATTTAAAAAAAAGATATTCGGCGTATATCCTTACTTTGAAATAAAGTTAAAAAATTTACATTTCTAAATAATTAAATTAAAAACAACGGTTTAATTGTTGTTGTTGATTTTCTACTTTTGTTGGTTGCATATCCACCTCATGAAATGTGTTATTAACCCATTTATGCCTAGTGGACTTTCACATCCTTCTAAATTGGATCATTTTATTTCCAAAATTAGGGATGTTTAGTATATTTATTTCTATATGCGGCGTCTCATCTGGGTCTACGCTGTTTGCCAAGGCCTTTTTCTAGACGCTTGGCATAAATGGGTTAAGTAAACGTATATTCAAACCACACTGTAGTGTTCGTTTGTAAGAATTTTACTACGGGATATCAAATCATATGTGTCTTCAGAAGCCTTATTATCAGTTTATTTATTCGCCGTCAAAATATATGGGTTGTTAATAGTTGATTAACACGCAGTTTTCTTTCGACACAATCAAATCACACATTCAGACCCGTGTCATGCTTAAATGGGCCTTATGTCGTCTCGGCAGCGTAGGTCGAGCCCAGCCTGCGTTTGCACGAGACGAACTGTGATTTTAAACTATTCATTCGGGTCTGCTTGGTCTCTGTTCAAGTCATTTAAGGTGAAAAGCTGGGTTAAACAGTTACGCCGAATAAAAACGAGAACGCTTTTATACGAATGACCGAAATGCGAGATCGCAATCTCAACTCTGCGCACTTAAAGGTGCCTTTTCACAGATTTTGGCATTTTTTAACTTATTCATTAAATGCTTTATATCGAAAAATGTAAACATTGGATCGTAAAAGCTCCAGTAAAAAATCAAGAATAAAATTAAAAAAAGGGAAAAGAACATTGCCCGGACCAGGTTTCGAACCAGTGACCCCTGGAGTCCTGCCAGAGTCCTGAAGTAAAAACGCTTTAGCCTACTGAGCTATTCCGCCGAGTACACTTACTCGACGTATTTTATACCTTATATAAGCAATCTTCGTAGTTTCACAAAATTTAACGACAAAAACAGAACTCTCCAAATTATTCAATCGTTTCGCGTTGCAACGCTTTTTAATTTTTAGGTTTTAAAATCGTCAAAAGATGCATATAATGGCTATATTAGACCATGGTAAATGTTCAGTATTACTCTTTCCTCACAAATATCATAACTAAAACGAAAATTTGCGAATCTGAAACAACTTTTTTCAATTTTGTCAATTTACCAAAGCGTGAAAAGATCCCTTTAAGGTTCATGGGGGGGGGGGGGGGGATAAAATTCATAATAACTTCGCTTTGGTTTTTCTTCATTCAATGTGGTACAATATGGTCAAACTATATATCATTTTAAAGCTTAAGACGGATAGAATAACATAAACACAATTTTGACATTCAATATGTGTGTGCTTTATTCATATTTTGGTTTAAAACCAATACATTTTTACACTAATTTACAAAATCTCAATCTAAAGTTAGGAAGGATATGCACTACCTTAAGTTGAATAAATACAAAGCTATATACATATACAAGGTCAAGTTAGCAACATTTCACAAAAAAATATTGTCATAAAACAACAAATGAGTTTTTATTCAACTGCCTTTTTGGGTAAATTTCCTAAACAAATTTCTAAAAATAACTAAAACGTAACTACTTTTAAAAAATCCAGGTATGGTGGATAATAAGAGTCACAATTCTATTTCAAAGGCTTCACAATTTTGTTATTTACCTCTCAACCAAATTGCAAATTTTAAACCATCTCAAATTGAAATAGATTGCAGACGATATATAAAATTGTAAAGGAATATAAAGAAATCGGCAAACCAATTGATTTTATATTTCGATTCCATTTACCCATTTTGAAAGCGTGGCCATCGCTGTGCTCCGTAGAAAAACGTGCAAAACAAATCGGTCGAAACCACGTGCAGTGGTGAGAAAACCGGGTATGTGTATACACATACCTGAGAAAACACATACGTATTTTGACAGTTGGGTGGCAACTAGTAAAACAACTATTAACATTAATCAGCAAGAGATCGCACAAAATAACAGAAATGACCACGTAGAGATATCATCAATTACCCTATTTCAAATATTTTCCAGCTGAAAATTGTCCCCCACACGTCTTTTTTAGTTTATATGTATTGTTTTTCTGGAGCCGAAGTGCATCTCACAGAATATCCACCCAACTTCCATTGTTTTCACTTTCATTATTAAAAACTCCGTTTAAAAGAATTATTTCTAATTTTAGATTGTTAAAGCGATGTTTTATTATATATTATCACTAGAATAGTATACCGTGATGAATTGAACGGAGTTACGTATCGATCTTTCTGTCAGTCTGTAAGCGTTCTATTTTATGCGCAATAATATAATACATGTGATTCGACAACGATTGTAAACATTGGTGAAATGCTTCTTACATAGTTATTGTTTTGAGTGTTTGTGAGGTCTGATCGTGCAGTTTGCAAACATGAACGGAAAGATTACAATCCAATGCATTTGTCATCGTCAATCGTTTGGAATGTCAATTAGGCGGAATGTCAATTAGGCGATGGGTGAGTTTTTAGCATGTTTCTTTCTATTTTATTAATTTAAAAATGGCTGCCCCCCATGGTGATGAAATGACATGTGCTCGAGTTTTGATATTTCTAGATATGTAAACTTTTTTAACTATTTAAGCGTAACTTGCCCTCGTCAATGTCGATATTAATCACAAGTTATATAATTTTCCGCCGAAATACGTGGAATAAACATGATTCAGATTTTTGAAAATAATGTATATTTTATTGTTAAAATCGCGTTGTATTTTGATTGATTTTGTGGATGTTATGAAACGTTGATGTACAAAATTGGTAGCAGTTTGAAGGAAAAACATCCTTTAAAGCATATATGTATACATTTTCAATGTGGCACTCTTCCTTTAGTCAAATTTGAGTTCAATGCTAGGGGTCCCACATTTTTCAAAATTAAGCCTCTACATGAACCTTAAGGGCATATCACTTCCTCAAATGGTCAAAAGTGGGTGGGGTAATTTAAACTAAAAATTTCTTATATATGCATTCTATATTAATTTTGGAACAATATGTACAAATAAAATAACATATATTTCAGTGATACATGCACCATTTGTAAATAAATCTTTCAAAAAAAGTCAATAATGACATTTTTTCACCTCATAAACCACTTTCTTCTTGGGAGTTGTAAGTCCTTATTTTCTTTGTGTATTCATATATCCACTGACAGCAGCTGGAACCTATACCAGTGTAGAACATTATGTTAGAGTATTATTAAATATAATTCACTAGAAACACTTAAAAAAGTCTCCTTTATAAAGTCCTTTTTTAAGAACAAAATGTAAACAAATGGAGTCAAAAATAGTTCTCTTGAAAAAGTATGGTGGGCCAGAAATGACAAATTATTAAAAAGATAATATATATACAGAAATGTGGAAAGCATGCTTTTGTGTATATTAATAATATTTTTATGTTTCCCACATAATACTGGGGGACATATTGTTTTTGCCATGTCTTTTTTTTCAAACAAACTTTAAAATAGTCCATACTTTTGCAATATTGAAGATAGCAACTTGCTATTTGGCATGCATGTGTATTTAATGGATCTGCACATTTTAATTGGTAAAACTTCAAGGTCAAGGTGATCATTCAAGGTCAAAAGTAAAATATATTGGGGGACATAGTGTTTCACAAATACATCTTCATTTTAGTTTTTTACACTGGTTCAACATGTTTCAATAAATGTTACATTACAACAATATAAACCTATTACATTATCTCTTAGTTGCAGGTTTTAATAAATTTTGTAATAATTTGTACATGCACTGAATGTATTCATTTTGTTATTCTACCATTTTGCCTTCACACTACATATACACTAATTGTAATACATGTGCACTTAAAAAATGTTTTACTTTATTTATATAGGGTTAACAGCACATTACTAGTATTTGTCATAATGAAATGCAAAATTGATGACGAAATAATACACCACTTGATTAAGCATTGTAACATGCAATTAAGCTTGCTTCAGTGATACTGATGCCACAAATCCAACTTTTTCATACAAGGATTAAACAAAATATGTGTTTGTCATAAATACAATGTCCCCTAATGCGTTGTGTTGAACCCATATATTTGACCTTTTAGCTTGAATGATGACCTTGACCTACACATTTCACCAATCAAAATGTGCAGATCCATGATATACAAATGCATTGCAAATATCAAATTGCTATCTTCAATATTGCAAAAGTTATGGCCAATGTTAAAATTTTCAAACGGACGGACATACTGACGGACATTTCGACTGCTATATGGCACCCCACCGGGGGCATACAAATTGTTCATACAAAGATTTCAATCCATGCAGATAGAGACCATGTCATGTCAAGTGCCTTAAACACTTATAATAAATATTGACAAAAAGGAAAAATTGCAGTTTTAAATTATTTTTACTTTTATTCCATTGGTTACATTTAAGTATTGGATTGGCGCAACACTGGAGGCATTCAAAGTCATCCAATTTTGACTTTGTTCAGTGTTTCTTCAAACCATTGAGATGGCACTATCCATATATGCTATTATTGTTTTATGTCATTTCATATTATTTTGAGAAATAGCACATTTCTGAAATTTCCATGCCAATTAATATATTAATTACTGATTTATCAATTTACCTAATGACAAATAAATATACCTTTTTCGCAATGTTTTCTTGTCTATATATCAACGAACTTCAACGAGCCTTCATCTAAATCCCGTTGAAGACCATCCACCTCATATGGGCTGTCTTCTCCTTTATACAAGACTTCATGTACCGCTTGTGGATCACCGTCTTTTCCTAAACAAATGCATTAAATATTTCAATCCTTTTCCAAATACAAAAGGCATCTGAAGAATCTTCAGGATAGGTATGTGGAAAAAAAATACAAAAAATCAGCATTTGCAAATTCTTATTGTCTCATGGCTTTATATTTTCCATACGGTAAAATTAATTTTTACTTGATACAATTTTGCAGGTTGAAAACCTTCAATAAATTATATAAAATTGCAAGATAGCCTATTGTGAGAAAATAATAAATTGCGCATCATGAGTATTTAAAAAAAATAAAATAATAATTAACAATTCCTACTTTGATCACAAACTTTAATATCATCTTTTTCAATATAAAAATTGATGTTAACAAAGACTTATTTTCATAAATAAGCAGTTTATCATAAATATTTTTTTTATTTTGCATACATTAGTTAACATTTTTTAATATCCTTGTTTATAACAGGACAATTGGTAAATAAATGTGAAATTATTACAGTGGTACACATGTATATAAAACATATTAATTACAAGCCTTAGTATACATGTACATATATGTGCTATATTAGGTTTTTAATACATCATTAGCCCTTTGAAAAGGTATTGAAAAAATGAGATATTGGTCATTATGAAATATTTCTCCTTTAGTTACCATGTCTCCAATGGTTGTAGATTGCAAGCCACATTAATGTGTATGCGGGCCAAAGAGTTAAATAAATTGATTGAACAATTATATATTTATAATAATTACCTGATACTACATCTATCACTGTTCCAATATACCATTTGCTCTTTTTGGTTTCCTTATCAACAATCCATTTGTGTCGAATCTGTCGACCAACAAACTTTGCTGTTCTGCATCGACCAGTCCTTTTATTGGTGCAAACTTCCTATAATAACATTTTATTTATAAACAAGACGGCCTGAAAGGCCCAAAGTCGCTCACGAAAGATTGAAAGGAACTGACCTGGCCTGTGCAGCCCAAAATGTCACTATAACAAATGTTCTAACCAACTTTCATGTATAGTGAACACCATGGCGGGCTTTTTCAACAGACCGGATACATTTTCGTACACATCCAAAATATTATTATTCGACATTAAAAAAAAAAAATTGAAAAAGTTTCATGAAGATTGGACAATACATGTGACATAAAAAGTGCAAACAAGTTTTTTCAATAGCCATATAAGGAAAAATGACCCAACCCCAGGTGGCCATGTTTTTCAACCAACTGGAACAATTTTTTAACTCATCCGAGATATTGTTAGGACAATTCTTGTGACAAACTTTCATGAATATCGGTCAATAAATGTGGCCTATATTGATAGCAATGTTTTACTAAAGCCATATATAGCCATAAAAGGAAAAATGCACCGCCCGCCCCCTGGTGGACATGTGTTTAAAGCAACCCTTACTATTTTAAAAATCATGCAAGATATCATTGACACCAATCATCTGATGAAATTTTATAAAGATTGAACATAAATGTGGCCTCTAGAGTGTTAATTTAAACCTATTATTTTAGATCGATTGCATCTAAAGCCTAAGGCTTATATAAACGCTCTTGAGTCCGTTTCCTGGGCCTAGAACCAGTACTTGGTGTCTGTGAGGGACATGTAAAGAACGCTCCCACAGTGGGATCAAACCCATGACCTCCCGGTCACTAGGCTGACACCAGATCCACTACACCACTGCGACCTTGATTGTTAACAAGGCAAATGTAAACGACGCACGCCCCACAACAGACAAAAGGCGATCACAAAATCTCACCATGAGCACTTTGTGCTCAGATGAGGTAAAAAAATTGTATACATGAATAATCAGACTACATGCATGTTCAACTAACATGAAATTCTATTTGCTATCAACATAAACATTAATTGCCAAATAAACAAAGTTTGACGGAAGGACAGACGGACAGACAGGTGGACCGATCACTATATGCCCTCCTTCGGGGTCATAAAAAAATACATATTGGATATAATTTTAATAAGCTTTTATATATCAACTATTGTTCCTGCCTACTAACCAGTAGATATTGCTAATTTCAGGAATGGTTTACTATTGACTTAGAAGTCATAGCACACAGGAGACATTTAAATGAGCCTTGTTCTGAGAAAACTGTGCATAATGCATTTGCTTGAAGTGTCTTCCCATATTAGCATGTGCAGTACACACAGTCTTATCAGGGACAACACTTTCCATCTCAATTGGATTTTTGCTAAGAAGAGAATGCATTTAAACAAAAAATGTCATATAATTGGAAAGTGTTGTTCCTGATTAGCCTGTGCAAATTGAACATGCTAACATGGGATGACACTTTACGCAAATGCATTATGCCCAGTTTTCTCACAAGGCGACTCAAATGGAAATTTAGAAATTGATACATATTGCTCTACTAAGCCCAGAGTTGGTATGTCATAGATCTATCCTTAAACCATATTGCTCAACCTAAAACATAAAGAAAATGGGCTGTCAGTTGTAGTGTATTCAAGTCACTGTGACCTTGACCTTTGACATGAAAATCAATAGGGGTCATATGCCAGTCATGATCAATGTACATATGAAGTTTCATTATCCTAGGCCTCAGCGTTCTCGAGTTATTATAAGGAAACCATTTGGTGGACGGACAGACAGACCTACGGACAGACGGACCGACATGTGCAAAACAATATACCCCCTCTTCTTCGAAGGGGGTATAAATATAGTGAGTAATTACAAATACAGGCATCTTCATACAGCAATAACCATGTATAATAATTTCTGTACATTAAAACAAGAGCTTTGTTTGTGAAACACAATGCCCCCTAGGCCCTACTGTGCTTTGAACCCATATATTTTACCTTTGACCTTCAAGGATGACCTTAACATTGACCTTTCAACACTCAAAATGTGCAGAAGCTCCATGACATACACATGCATGCCAAATATAAAGTTGCTATATTAAATATTTCAAAATTCATAACCAAGGACAGGTTAAGCTTTTGTTTTGGCACACATACAATGACAGACATACAGGCCAAAAACAATATACTAATGATCAATCAATCCGGGGGCATAAAAATGATATTTTGCTGTAAGTTATTAATTATCTTAGCAAGATGAGTTAATAACAACCAACAATAAATGTAATTTAGATGATTATTTGACTAAGTTACAAGGAAAATCTACAATCCACATTTAAATATGCCTACATTTTTACTAATTTTTGTATTTTTACAGTTTGCATATGAGGAATTTAATTCATTTTTCCCAAAAATGCATATGTCAATTTACTTTTGTTGTTTTACACGTAATTTGCCATTAAAAACATAGTGACAAAAATATAAATTTGTCATTATGAAATATTTATCGTTTAGTCATTAGGTTTTCAAATGTTGCCAGTTGCAAGATACAAATGATAATACAATGTATCTAATGTAACTTCTTGTAAAGCATGGATGGTAATTAAGGTTTTTCAATGTACATTATTAAAAATTTCACTATGTTACTAAAATTAAATTGAAAGCATCACCAAAATTACCAAAATCTTTATTAAAAAATTGTTTTGTCAATAATAGTAAATCATAAATATATATATTATATACCTTTGGTGTTGAATTGTTATTGACATCAGTCAATGTATCATCGCATAGATGGGATGGACCCGCTATTTGATCATCTACATGTACTACCAATTTTGACGGTTTTACTAATGGCTTGGAAACACTTGTACATTTTGTCTTCGTCAATTCAACTCGTTGACTAGGAATGAACTGAAATGAAGTAAATAAACATTTATTAAGTTATATCTTAAAGTTCTGTATTACATAATGTTTACCCTTTTCATGTTC
This sequence comes from Dreissena polymorpha, assembly GCF_020536995.1. Classification (NCBI taxonomy): domain Eukaryota; kingdom Metazoa; phylum Mollusca; class Bivalvia; order Myida; family Dreissenidae; genus Dreissena; species Dreissena polymorpha. The sequence continues at coordinate 61,794,266 of NC_068366.1, read as the reverse complement.
CCGAATTCTGCATAACACTAAACCATAAAGATGAAATAATATATGAAAAATTTCATTTATTTTAATAAAAATCATTAATTAAAAATGTGAAATTCTGTATTATTATAAAATTCATCAAATGTTGCATTGTTATGAAATTTAATTTTCTTTAAATATGTCAGAATGTAATTGTATTAGGAAAAAGCTAAATTATAAAATTTATGTCAGTGCATAACCCAGAAAGGATTATTTAAACACAAACAAATATATAAAAATATATATATATATATATAAAATTTAAGGTAACTTTGTGAGGGACATACATTTGTTACAAATCATCAGACTAGGACAAGCTGATAGTATGTGTATCTCCTCTTAGTAGTGAATCTTCCATTGAAGGTCATTGAATTACATTATTTAGTAACTGTTGTTAAGATAGACAGACAAACAGACACATAAATATATGATACCCACACAAATAATTTAGGGGGTAGCATAAAACATATAAATGTATACAACACTTACCCATGGTTTGTTTGGTTGTCTAATTCCAGTATATGTTCCCATTCTTGGGAGGGCTATTTCAGGAAGCATGAACTTTATATAGAAGGCTAGCAATTTGGGTAACATTTGCGTCTCCCATAATTTACAGTTCCTTTGTATTCTTTCAATGAACATGTCATATGGTTTTGATCGTCTTACCACAAAATCACACCATGGTTTTTCAAAGATATTTAATTGTCCTTGAATTTGGTAATAAAAGCTATGGGTTTTTTTAAGCTTAATTTTCCCTTTTACACATTCCAAACAAAAATTTGGGACTTTTTCCACAGCTTCTTTTATTAAATATGAATTTGTTTGCAGCAGATTCTTTATTTCCAAAAGACCATTAGATTCTTTTGATAAGACAATTCCATCAGTTGAAGCTGCTAGAAAGGGGTGTTCTTTACAAATTCTCAATCCAGTTCTCTGCACTTCAACATTTCCTTTAACATTTTTATATTCTATGATAGTATTGTCCTCTTGTGCCAGTCCTCTTATTGTATGGATGTTACCAGTGAATTTGGAATACAGCATATTATTAACTAAAGCTGTAGATACATTTGTGTTGCGGCGAGAAATAACCTTTCCAAAGTTGGAGCTAGTTAGCCTAATACTTCTTTCTTTTTTCCACAATTCTGATTGGGATTGATTAATGTTGTTTTTTTCAATATCGATTATTTCAGTATCTGTTTTTAATATTTGACAGTCATAAAATTGGTCACACACAGTTTTGAGTTGGTCTGCTGGTACATCAGGTGAATCATCTAAATTGCTGCCATAGTTAATTTTAGCTTTTTTACAAGTGTTTTCCTTCAAATTTTGAAATTTACGTTTACGTCTTAATGATTTACTTTCTGGTTTAGCCTGATATTTGGCACTTGCATAATTTTTCTTTGTTTGTCTGTGCACAGCTTCAAAAAAATACTGTCCACCTTGTTCTTTGGTTACATGTTTAAATGTTCTTACAGACCATTCCTCACCCAGGTTTTTTCGCAAAGCACCACCAAAACATCGTGCGTGCCAAGATCCTCTTTCACATCGATTCACAACCTCTCCTCCATCAAATTTTGCTCTTATTGACATCCAGCTTTCGCATAAATTGGTGGTAAAATTTCCTATCAAACGATCGCTTTTGCTTGCAATTCGGTTTAAAAATACTTGCACATCCCTTACTACTTCTGTTAGTTCCGCCTTTTGACACTGTTTCTTTAACGCATTTCGGCTGTTTTCCATTTCAAGATGTGAAGGCAATTTCGAAAATTCATATTGTTCGTCTATAATTTCATTAAAATAATCATTATCTCCATTTTCATTGGTTAATTGTTCAACACTGTCAATGTTTTCTTTTTCAATCTTCTTGGTGCAGAAATTGCTACATTTATCATGAAAGCCTAAAATGTGATATATAGAATTTATAATGTCTTTTTTCAATTGTTTAGAGTCATTTTCGGAAGATCTCATTTTTATAGCGCATCTCACAGCGGTTGTGAGCCTTACCCGATTCAGGTTTGTTAGTTTTCCTTTTCCTTTTAGGTGAGGTTTTTCAGCCACAAGCTTTTCCAGGTTTGCTCTTAAGCATTTGCACGTGTGGTTTGCACATTCCAGTTTTTGTATACTTTTACCCCATACAGGAATTTGTTCTTGAAGTTGGGGATACACAGAACTGTCTCCATCCCCTATCATGTAAATGTATCTAAGTCCATGTGTTGATTCTGCTTCAAGGAAGCCCTGAACTAAGATATATGTTTCCATTGCCTGAGAACTTTCATGCCAGTTTTTAAAACATTGATGTGGTTTAACTTCAGTATTCATGTTTTTTGCCCTAGAGCACAATGTGCAATATTTATTTCTGACACCAATGTACAATAGTTTTTTTGTTTCTGCCCCGAAAATAACAGCTACACCACCTGATGCGTTGTATGTGTGTTTGTGTGTCCTTTTGGACCACCCACCATCACAAATGACCGTAATATATGGGATTCCTTCATGAAAATTCCCCTTTTCAATAGCTTTACGCCTCTCTTCTGCACCAGCCTTCAACATTTCATCTTTAATGGACTTTGACCACCATTCACCAATAGTGTGTTCCAAGCTAGAAAACATATTTGATGTTAAAGGAGGTATATTTAAAGTGCTTAATTGTTCTTGCAGGTCAGTTGCACCTCCTCCACTTGCCATAGTTCCCCAAACAGCTCTAACATTAACGTCGAAAAGTCCATTACCCTGTCTTTTACTTGTTTCAAGTTTGAACTCTTTGTTACATCCAGCACATATGGCCATCAAAATGCTAAAAAGTCCACTCTTGCACTTTTCATATTTAAGAGTCATGGGGCTTTCATTTTTTGTTGCAATAATAATTGCTTTGGGACACAAACATACATGCGCTGTAATGCTAGATATATGTTCTTGCAAACAATCTAAATTTATCACACGATTACCTGTCAATTCTTTCTTGTATTTATTCATTTTAAATTTCAATTTATTCTTACCACTCTTTAGTAGCCTGCTGCTCCCCGCAGAATTGCATCTTATGCGACGCACTACCAACTTTGTTCCACAATTATTTGTAATTGTCACTATTTGATATGGACTTACATGTTTATCAACACCATTTTTGTATTTTTCTTTCATGTGGCAAAATAAAGCTGACTGTTTTCTCTTATTCTTTTGACTGTTGCGGCCAACAGGTTGTCCAAACAACCTTCTATTTCTTCCAGACTTTCCCTTATTCATTACAGCCATAATTAAAACAATTGTAACACACAGGAGTACACAAAAAATGAAGTTTAAAGCACTAAACAATATCTTAGTCGAATACGCTACACACTGTGACACGTATGATCCACCATGCTTTTCTCAATTTTCATTCACGTAATTTTACGTTATGATACACGGTGAAATTTACCTTATGTAAATCGAAAAATCGAAACACAAAAGAATTAAACGGTTGGTAGAATAATGTTTATATTAGTTAATAAACGTATTTCAATGATTAACTTACCTTGATCAACAACAGGTTAACTCACCAACACCAATTTGTCGAGAACACGACTGTTGTTAACATCGTCGGAAGTGGACCGAATGACATACATTTAAAAAACCCGGATGTTCGTGCAAGAAAATGAAATCTTTCAACAACAAAAAATGAAAAGCAGTTATATTTGTGTTTTTTGGATATTAATTTCAGTCTATTACGAATAAAATGCAAATAGACATCAGAAAAACCTGTATGCATGATGTATTTTTCACATGTATAGTGTTTTTTTTAAATAAAAAACAACAACAACAACATACAGAGTTATCGGTCGTGATGCGTGCGGCGTATTAAAACAGTTATACGGTTGTAAAAATTGAAAACCATCGTCATGTAAATTTTTCATCGTGTTTATTTAGGCGTCATAGCTGATAAATATGTTGTGATCGTTCATTTCAAGGTATGCATTTTTCATAACAGTTAATATTTTGTAAATGTGAGTAGTTTTGATGTACAAAAATGTTTTTTAGTGTCATTTTCGAGCCATGCTGGTTTGTTTACATTTTGTTATGAATGAAAAAAATGGCGATACCGAATGTCATTAGTGTGAGACGTGTTAATTAGGGGCTGTTCTTCTCAACGGGGGTAAATTACATTACAATTCTCTAAGACTTTGTTCTTCAGATGTTCATTTTTACGTGTGAACAAAAAGTTTGGGCCAAATTGGTCTCCAATTTGTGTTTGGACGCACAGCGATTTGGCTATTGTTTCACAGGTCATAGAACTAATTAATGGACATATTCAATTTTAGTATGCAGTTTAATATTGTAAACTCCAGTGGTGACTGATATATAACTAATTTTAAATCACAGGTATAAAGGTAGCAGAAAAATTGGTATCCAATTTTTCTGCTACCTTTATACCTGTGATTTAAACTTAGTTATATATCAGTCAATTTTCAAAGCATTTTCAATCATTTCAGAAAGTGATATGTCCTTAACTCACGTTACTATTCCAATACCCATCTAGCCATGGCATTGCATCATCACTAGGATAGCGCAGTGGACGACCGACAGAAGAACAATAATCGATGTGTGACTAAATCAAAGTATGAAGTACATTTACCTCCCTTGAATGGACATAAATTTACTGCACTTAAGTTATTAAGCAATTTTAAGCATATATACATGTTGTATATATATTAACTCTAATATAACTAATCGTTGTAAATTGTTATATATCACGATTTCACGGCGTAACTGTCAAACCCAGTGTTGACCTTTATCAACAGCAAATACAATGTTGGAGAAATTTCCCGCAAGTACACCAGACAGTGCACATTGAAAACGCTGAAAAAATCATTTCGAAATAAATCAAAACCGTGGTGGGATAACACTCTCGACGACCTATTCAAACAAGTGAGTGGACGTGAACGTGACTTTTTGAAATGCTCTGGAACTAAACGCGAGAAACACAGACATAGGCAGTTATATAAGGACAAACAAAAACAGCTTGATAGGGAGATCAAAAAGCGCAAACGACAATACGAACGACATCAGCAAACTGAACTCGAGGAGATCTGCACAGAGAATACCAAAGAATTTTGGCGTCACATAAAATCACTGGGCCCAAAACAAAGATCCACAATACCCATGGAGACACTTGACGAAAACGGCGACATTGTATATGACAGAACAAGTGTCCTTATAAGGTGGGAGATTGATTTTAAAAACCTTTTTAATAAGGCAAAAGCTTATGAAGGGTCAAACTTTGACGAACAATTTTATAATGATGTCAAACAATTCAAAACCGACCTACAAGAACACTGTATTGAGAACCAGGAGGACAACTCGTGTTAAATTTTGAACGCTAACATTTCCATTGCTGAAATAAGAAAGGCTGTTCTGAATTGTAAAAATGGCAAGGCATGTGGTGAAGACCTACTCCCATATGAAGTGTTTAAGAATGAAAACTCATACAAGCTTCTCCATGAATTATTTAACAAATGTTTTATCACCGGGATAACGCCCTCGTTATGGTCATCGTCCATCATTAAGCCAATACCGAAAAGCAGCACAAGCGACCGCCGTATACCGCTCAACTACCGTGGAATAAGCCTACTTCCGGCGGTGAGCAATTTTTTTCAAGTGTTTTAAACAGCCGACTGACAAAATATCTGGACTCGAACGATATAATAGTAGATGAATAAAACGGCTTCCGGAAACTGCGCTCCTGTAGAGATCATCTATTTACGCTATGTCCTATCATCCGAAATAGAAAATCACAAGGCTTACCGACATATGCGTGCATTATCGACATGATGAAGGCCTTCGACCGGGTTGACAGAGACTGCTTGCTGGCAAAACTATTATCCGTCGGCGTCCACGGACAGTTCTATAATATACTGCGACATCTGTATAGCACTTCTCGTGCAAGGGTTGATGTTAATGGACACCTAACGAACTACTTTGACATAGAATGCTCCGTAGAACAGGGAAATAAAATTTCGCCTACCCTATTCGGATTATATATAAACGATTTAGCTATAGAATTGAAGTGCATGAACTTGGGGATCATGATTAACGGTGAAAATATATGCATACTTCTTTACGCGGACGACATTGTTATTCTGAGTGAAAACGAGGAAAAATTACAGAACATGCTGAATAAAGTGAGTGACTGGTGTAAAAACTGGCGCATGAAAATTAATCCGACAAAAACGAACATCGTGCACTTTAGAAAACAAAGTCAAAATAAAACTGATTACCTCTTTAAAATAGGAGACGATATCATTAGTGTTGCACCGAGTTATAAACGATACGCTTGACTTCACGGAGACAGCAAATATATTAGCGGAATCGGCTGGTCGCGCACTTGGTGGCTTGTCAAACAAGGCTAAGGCATTAAATGGACTTACATTTAACGTCTTCACAAAACTCTACGACACCAGTGTAATCCCGGTGATGGACTACAGCTCTGGGGTCTGGGGTTATAAAAAATACGCAAAATATGATATGATACAGAACAGGGCCATCCGGTCGTTTCTAGGCGTCCATAAACATGCGTCGAACTTGGCGATAAATGGCGATACTGGATGGTAAGCGCCCACAATGCGACATCACCTGAACATGCTCCGCCTATGGGACCGCCCCGTCGAAATGCCAGATGACAGAATTACGAAGAAATTATTTTTGTGGGATTACGCACACAGCCACGGATGGTGTTCGGACGTGAAACGTGTTTTTGAACAATTAAATTTACTTGACCTGTACACTACTAAATCCACGAGCAACCTATCGCTGGACAATTTGCTGTGCCATGCTAAAGAGGCATTTACACGTATATATGCTGACCAATGGCAACAATATCTCGTATCCCAACCCAAGCTCAGGACTTACCGGCAACTTAAACACGAACTTGGTTGTAAAAATTATGTGTCTATGCAACTACCAAAGCATTTGAGATCTTACATTGCTCAATTAAGAACAGGTACCTTACCGCTGCGGATTGAAACCGGGCGGTTTAGAAACTTAAAGATCGAAGAAAGACTCTGCCTTCTGTGTAAAGAACCCAATAAGGTCGAAACAGAATACCATTTCTTATTTGAATGTCCTTTCTACCTTTTTTTAAGATTATCATTTTAAAACTGTATATCAAATATTAAACCAAACATAACTACCATCCCGTATAGCGAGAGGCTAGCATGTATGCTGACTGATAAACGACTTATTTATAAATCTGCATTGTTTATTCAAGATTGCTATATGAAACGATCGGAAGCATTATATGTATCCGACATAAATTAAAACAAACCATTATGTAAATTATATAACCTATGTAAATAATATTAGTTATTTCTATATGAACTTGCAATACTAATATTTTAAGTCCACCTGTTAGGAATGAACAGAAGTTATTGATATAAATTATCCATGTTTATACTTTAAACAATTTAACTCTTTTTATTATCGTGATCTTTCCTGCACTATTTTGATGTTATTTTATGACTTCACCGATAACATGTCAACTCAGTGGCTGGGTAGTACAATGTTTGTATATATATATATATATATATATATATATATATATATATATACATATCGTATTATTGCTGTAAATACCAATGATATTTATGTACTATGCGTCACTTTAATAAAATATACAACTATTATCAACAGCAAATACAATGTTGGAAAAATTTCACTCAAGTACACCAGACAGAATAAAATTCTACTACTGCATGTTATAGCTGCTATTCCCCTTTTGTTCACCACACTGCTATAGTAACGCTTTTATCATAGTACATACTCTAGAAAATAATGCGTTTAAATACAATAAATAAAGTTTTCTATTGTCAATTTCACATCCAAACTATTTTCTAAATACAATAAATAAAGTTTAATATTGTCACTTTGACATTCAAACTATTTTCTAAATACTATAAACAAAGTTTAATACTGTCAATATGACAAACTATTTTTATCTTTATTTGATTTACAACCCCGCCATATTTTGGGATGGTGTACTCTTGTGTTGTTCTGATAACCTGGTGTGGCCTGACTGCCCGGACCGTAATCAGCTGACGGACAAAATGCCTAATCAAATATAGGAATAGGTTAGCTTCATGTGTCCCTGTGCGATAAAACAGTAATCATAGGCATCAAGCAGTTAGTTTCCCTTAAAAAGGTCAAACACACAGATGCAGATTAGCAAATTAATTAAAAGTCATATATTTTAGGAGTTATGTAGGGTCAATACGTCCCTTAAGTAAGCTTAGGCCTAGTGAAAGAAACGATGGAAGCATACTTAAATAAGGGGAACTTATGGCCATCATCCCCGTGTTTGATTTCATATACATGTACATATCAACTCAAAATACGTGTTTGTTTATAGTAATACAACTCATACAATTGAAAATAATTACTGTTTACGTACGTTTTAAAACTTTATTCAAATTAAGATGCAACGCAATTCCTTTTTTATTATTATATTTGTGAAACGTGAATGTAACAATGGCTGGTTACCATGGACGCTAATACTATTATGTTACGATCCACCGAATAAATAAATCCCATATAGATAAATATCTCTGTTTTTTCCGTTAAATGGTCGGAATATACGAAGATTACAGCCTAACAAAATCACAGTCGTCTGATATCAATCGAGGAACATTGGCGGCTTTCGGACCCCACTATATAAACCTTCGCTTTACACTGCAAATTTAATAATCACGCGTAAAACTGATCTGATTTTGCGATTGCATATATTTTATTTATTCCAGTCTCATCCATATACACATATTTACAGATACATGTATACAGCCATGTATAACTATATATACTATATAACATTAAAACATACTAAAACACACATCATAATAGTTGAAAGTAAGATTATGCTAAACATGATAGCCAGTGTTCAACAATCTAGCAGAGCATTTTGAAATCTTTGGTTTGATAAAACCGCGACAACTAATTTATAGTATAGCTAATAAAAAGTGTTGCATGTGATGTTTTCGCATCTTTATTTATAGTATAGCTAATAAAAAGTGTTGCATGTTTTCGCATCATTGGACTAAGTGTACTTTACATTTTGCAATGAAAATATAACATGTAAATCATCCGCGAGGTAATTTGAGAACTTAACTGTATACGTAAAATAAAAAGGTGATATTTATGATAATGGCTTGTTAGTTGGTTTTTTATTTTAACCTGGTATAAATAAATCTTATAATTAAATGAAATCCATAGGATCGTATTAAAAATCCTAGAACTCTAAAATCAGTGCGTATAAATTAATTAATAAATTTTGTGGACAGAGCTGGATTAATACAGTTTAAAGAGTTGTGTTTTTTATTCTTTACAATCGAACGGACACGTTTTTGCAAAATATTTGAAGACTTGATTTTAGAGGATGGTGTTTCCTCTGCCACCACGAGATGCGGTAGACCGTGATATGTGCTTTGAACTTCAGAGATTTATTTCATATTCAGAATTGCCCCTGTACGCGAATGTCTCTGGATTAAGACTGGCCCAAGCGGGGTTCTTTTACACGGGATTAGGAGTTACGGTGAAGTGCATTTGTTGTCGTAGAAATTACTCTTACTGGCGAACAGACGACGGCACCCTGTTCCGGACCGGAAACTTCATGCACGAGACGGACTGTGATTTTATGCTTGGAACGGACACAAGTAACGTCCCTATGCACGAAAACATGCGTCATTAGAAAACGGGATTGATTGTTATAATTTTGGAATTTTGGTCTCTTTGTGATACATCATGTAAGTGGATGATTTGATTCAGTATATGTATACGCTGTTTTTTGCTCTTGTTAAAATGCCCTGCTATTGTTGACAGTGGTTTGGACCACTGGATTAAAAGCGCAAGAACGCGATACGGAGAAGAGAAATCTCGATACAAGACAGCGATGTACTAGATTATTGTCTCGTAATGTTCAAGTGATATTATGGGCATTTTTCACTGTTGAATTGAGCTGAACAGAATTACCAGGTCAAAAGAGTTAGTTAAAATTTGGTGACTGACCAAGTATCTGCAACTCATCTTGCTACCAGTTGTTTATATAAAAATAATATATTATATTCGATATTTTACCCACCCAGTCCTCTAAGCCGAAATGATCCGTAAAACAAAATAGCGTCTTTGTGTCGTATGAACGAATCTGCAGTAAAACTAAAATTAGATTCACATCGTACATCGAATCATTTCTGTCGCCAGTTGTCAACACGAAAGTACGGTTGATATTCAAATGCATTTTTATTCTCTTTTTCTCTTTCCGGGATATTGTTTTAGTATGTTGATGCTGCATTAACAAATATAAGTGTTTATGAAGTGAAAACATCAAAAATAAACAACGGTTGCGATAGACACCTATAAACTGTTACACGCCCATAATATCACTTTAATGGACAATGAATACATATTATAAGCGATCGAGTTACATTTTATTCGAATTCTAAAACACAATCTTATAATAATCTATTCAAATTTATTGACTATTTGGCTGTTTGGAAATTATTTCATAATTCCACGGAATTCTCATTTAATTTTGTTGTATGCACATTTTGTTCGCTAAATGTTTGTACCCCCAGCACGCGCTCCGAGATTTGAAAAACCGATAACGATTGTGTTCGGAATCTCCCGGCAGAGTTGCCGTTATGTCGGTCCTACTGACGTAAAATCTTTTTAAAGCATGCCTCACGAATTCACGTAACGTAAAATAATCAAATGTTCTATGTCGTTACACTCTATAATCACTTTGGGACATTTTTTGACGTAGCTGTCTACGATAGGTTTTAACGTTGATTTACTGCGATAATTATATCCAGCCTGCCAATGTAAAAGCGCAAAAGTTCATGTTTAAGTGAATGCAAACTTACAACAACTGTGTAATGTATGATATTTATTGTTGTTAATTGAAATTTTCTTTTTCTTTCAATAAGAAGTTAAAAAAAGTAAACAAAATGTTATCGCCATATATTGAACAATCGAAAACATTTATGAACAATTTAATGAGGACTATTATGATCAGAACGCTATATTCATTCATACCCAATTTTTTATATTTTATTTAGCCTACAAAAAAAGAACACTATATTATAGAAAGTTCAATGCTGCAATTCGCGGCCGTTGAAATAAAAGGTAATTACATGACTGTATTATTTACCCGTATGATTCAAATTATCATGGGGTAAAATGATATATCACGTTGTAACTTTTTCCTAAAGGGTGAACATATGGGTATGGATGTGATCGCATTATTCATGGTACATATTATAAATACTGATACAGTTACTCTCAAATGTCCGAAAAAACACGTAACCAATTACCTCTTCCTTGCTGTTGTATATTTATGACCAACATGACATGTGTGTTTATTTCGATTGCCTTTGAAAAAATACATTCTTTTGTTTCAGATTTGTAGATGATGCGACTTGTGGGGAAATCGTTCATGCATTTCCTGACGAAATTTGCTTGTCGTGGACGAAATCGATTCGACACAGCCAGGCCTAAGGGGGATTTCCGTATAACTGATTGGCAAAGAACTAAATGGTTAAATAATCTATCGTAGAAAATCGTGTAATTCTTTGAAAGTGATCAATGTGGATGCTTTCTCCATGTGCACAAAGACATATTCAGACTTACATGTATCATGGTTTCAAAAAGTATCTAATACAAAGACACATTGACATTTAATGAAGAAAGATGTGAGGCAAAGACATGCATTCTGATTCTTCTCTTTCTATGTATTACATTGCTGTTCTGAGACACGTATGATGCCGACATATTATGTGACGGTAAAATAATTTTAAGTAAAGTTCACTTTGAGTGGCTGAACGCTTGTACAATAAGATACTAGTACACCAAATATTAGCTATGGCTATGGAGCATAATTACAAATTGTATTACAATATTCGGGGCTGATTAGAGTTTTGAGTATATGTGAAATATAAGCTTGAACCTGAAACGTGGCTTTTCAAACAACATTCGAAATGACATTCAGTATAAATTCCAGTGTATAAAATAGATAGTGAATTAAATTCACATGGTGGGAACAAAAGTGGTCAATCTTCGTATGGTATTTGTACAACGACACATGTTGTCAATTAAATAAAAATTCCATTTATGCGTACAACACATACAGCAAGGTTCAACAGAGATAGACCTGTTGCAGACAAAGCAAAGAACGTATACATTAAGAACGACATTCACAGAATCTAACAGTTTCAAACATCTTTTAAAATATGTTTCTTTTTATGAACAGGAGAACATATCCTTAGTATATGTGTTATATATTTAAGTAATTATTGACAGAGCACTATTGTTTTATCTTGTTGTTTAAATGCATTATTGATTTGTGTTAAAAAATGCTTCATGTAGTAGGTATAACACCAAATGATTTCAAACATTATTGTATTGTGATATCTGCACGTAACACTAGTGCATGATTTTCAAATGTCTGTGTCCTTAGAGATAACTTTTTTGTTATACAGTAGTAGCATTTGCTGATCATATTGTTTGGTTATGATTAATATGCTATACCAATGAACACATATCATGTTTGTTTGTTTGTTTTTCATAGGATTTTCGCATGTATTCTCTGAATAATTATTGCATTGAGGATTCAAGTGTTTTCTCCGAAAATTGGCTCTGATGTCAGGGACTAAGGGCCTGTCGGCTTCCACTAATGTTTAACCTGTTTCCGGCTCGTATGATACATTTTAGTGAATTATCACAATTATAGTCGTGTAATATGATTTTGTCTTTCAAATAACACTTGGTTAATGATAAAATTAACATATTTACAAATATAATGTGTTCATCATAAAACTCCATTCACCCTGCGATATTGCCTATTTAACTAAGATCTGTGTCATAACAGACTGCATGATATCGCCTTTTAAACGTGTTTAATATGCTGTTTAACCCGTATTGATTTTGTAATGTTTAATGTTTTTGTTAAAGTATAATGTTACAGCAAGACCGAAATACCGGGTAGTACTATTTTTATATATACAAAGACTTGTAACGAACTTCGTCAAATATTAAAACTCGACTATTTCCGCTATTTACACTATTTCATCTGATTAGAATGCTCACAAAACATTACCGTTGATTTTGGTAGCTAATTCTGGCCAAAAAGTGCATTTTTTTGGGGTATCGAACAAAACTGTTTTAGGCTTGCGTATATTTTTTATAACTCAAAGCATCCACCAACATATCATTTATACTTGATTAATATATGCATGAACAAAATGAATATGCATGGTTTTAATATGCATTTATATTAATGGGAATGGCCATCGATGAATTCGTTTCATCCTAAACCATTTAATCTAATATTACAAGCGACAGACAAGATGCAATTGCAATGTTTTTAGGGAAAATATTTGTGAAGGGAAACCTGGAGTGACGAATACAAATGATTATTGGAACATGCTGATCCAACATTTACTGTATTTTTAGGTAAAACGTACTTGTTGTCGTCTGACTATGACATATAATAGATATTTTGTAAAAGTCCTTTTTTGTCAAATATATGCCATAGAATGTTTTTTATGAATTGTAAACTACTATGTAATTGTAATTTGTATGTTAATGTTTGTCAAAAATGAACATGTAATAGGCATGCGATTCTTCTTTATTTACTTGTAATTGTAACTATTAGTGTTTTTACACCTTTAAAATCTGCATAATTATTGTCCGGTAGAATTTTTAACCAGGTTTTCCGAAGGAAAAAACTGTTTATTAGATTGGCGAATGCGGGCGGGCTGGCTGGCTGGCTGGCGGGCTGGCTGGCGGGCTGGCGGGCGGGCGGAACAAGCTTGTCCGGGCCATAACTATGTCGTTCATTGTCAGATTTTAAAATCATTTGGCACATTTGTTCACCATCATTGGACGGTGTGTCGCGCGAAATAATTACGTCGATATCTCCAAGGTCAAGGTCACACTTTGAGTTCAAAGGTCAAAAATGGCCATAAATGAGCTTGTCCGAGCCATAACTATGTCGTTCATTGTCAGATTTTAAAATCATTTGGCACATTTGTTCACCATCATTGGACGGTGTGTCGCGCGAAATAATTACGTCGATATCTCCAAGGTCAAGGTCACACTTTGAGTTCAAAGGTCAAAAATGGCCATAAATGTCCCTTGAGATATAACCTTCATATTTGGTATGCATGTGTATATGGACAACGCCTTTCCATACGCACACAAATTTTGACCGTCTTTTGCAATATTGAAGATAGCAACTTGATATTTGCCATGCATGTGTATCTTATGAAGCTGCACATTTTTAGTGGTGAAAGGTCAAGGTCATCCTTCATGGTCAAAGGTCAAAAAAAAAATTCATGTGCATATCTCCAATGTCAAGGTCGCCACGACTAAAAATAGATTTATTTTAAAACAAACTTACAAAGGGGGTTAATTTTCTTTGTTCATTTCAAAAGTTCAGTTTGAGTTGTCTCCCTTTATCAGATTTTTTTTCACAATGAAAACCTGGTTTTGTGACAATTTTGTCCCTTGTTTTTCATGTCTTGTATGTTTACCTATTTAGTTAATTGTTTTAGTGTGTGTGTTTTTTTACAGGATGTGATACATTTGTATCGAAACTTTAAGTAATCGCATTGTTATGAATGCCATTATATAAAAAATAATGAAATACATATTACTGATTAAATACCTTAGACAACTTATTTCAAACAGTAAATAGTTGCAATTGTTTGTTATTTGATGCAGTTATCCATGAGGAAAATAGATACGTGTTTCAAACACAGAATGTCTGCATGAAATCCAACGCGGTACCTTATACGTTTGGATTTAATATCCATATGTCGAGTGTAAAATGTTCAAAATCTGTCATTATGTAAAGTATTTCCTTTTATTTTGTAAATTTACTTATGTCTACCATTCTTGTGAATACAAATGTGTTAATTAAAATGTAGATGAAATAGTTTGAAGAGAAAATTAAATATAATTTTGTCCATGTCAATTGCAACCATTGCAATGTTCGTGGTAGTGTATCATGACCAAACAATTACTTGATACAACCAACTCTTTCCGACAATACAATAACTTGATACAACCAACTCTTTCCGACAATACAATAACTTGATACAACCAACTCTTTCCGACCAAACAATTACTGGATACAACCAACTCTTTCCGACAAAACAATAACTTGATACAACCAACTGTTTCCGACAAAACAATAACTTGATACAACCAACTCTTTCCGACCAAACAATTACTTGATACAACCAACTCTTTCTGACCAAACAATTACTTGATACAACCAAATCTTTCTGACCAAACAATTACTTGATACAACAAAATCATTCCGACCAAACAATTACTTGATACAATCCCCTCTTTACGTTTGGATTAGCTGATGAGTAAATGATGGACCTCTGGTTAATTCTTAAATATCCCATAGAACTGATATCGCGTTACGACATTGAAGGGTGATACAGCCGTGGCTATTTTTATCCCCCGCCTCAGGCGGAGGGATATTGTTTTGGCATTGTCCGTCCATCTTTCCTTCCGTGCGTCTTTCTTTCCGCCCGGAGCCATATATTGGAAGTGCTTTGGCGGATTTCATTGAAACTTGGTATGCTTATAAATATGGATAAGAGGATAATGCACGCCAAATGGCATTGTACACCATCTGTTAATAACGGAGTAATGGCCCTTTGTATTTTGAAAAAAGTAGTATTTTACACTATTTCATCTGATTAGAGTGCTCACAAAACATTACCGTTGATATTGGTAGCTAATTCTGGCCACAAAAGTGCGCTTTTGGGGTATCGTAAAAATGGTTTAGGCTAGCGTATATTTTTTTTAACTCAAAGCATTCACCAACAGGTCATTCATTAAGAACAGAGGTAATATGCATGGTTTTAATATGCATCTTTATTAACCGGTATGACCTTCGATAAATCCTTGTCATCCTTAACATTTATACCTTATATTACATATCAACAGACTGGATAGAATTATTATGTTTTAGGGAAAATAATTATGAAGGCTCATACAAAAGAGCGTTGAAAAATGTTGATCCCAAATAAGCTGTATTTTAAGGTAAAAAGTAATGTTTGTCGTGTGACTCTGATATATGTTAAATATTGAGGAAATATCTTAATTAATACTTTTTGAAAGTATAACACATGGAAAAGAATCTATGTTTTGAATTGTTAACTTCTGGCACTTTGATATTGTATTTTTAATGTTATTGTTAATATATCTTTAATACACATATGATATGCATGCAATTCTTCGTGACTTATTTTAATTTGTAACTATTATTTTTCTCACACGTTTCGTTTATTTTGTATATAATTGTTGTCCGGTAGTAACACTAATTTATTTAATTCACCTCTTGTATGTTTGCCTATATTGTACACTGTGCTTGTTGCTGTATAGGAGGTCATACATCGGTTAAATGAATCCGCAAGGAATAATGTAATCCAATTAAAATCACAATCTTATGAAATATTTGTAATATTTAAATTTTCACTTTAACTTATTTAATAATTTTAATTAATCATAATTAATAAAGTTTTAATTAATTTCAATTAACAAAATTTTAAAATAATTATTGCATATTGTTTAAAACAACTAGTGCATATTGTTTAAAATAACTATTGCATATTGTTTAGAATAACTATTGTACATTGTTAGAAATACTTAAGGAATTGCGCAGTTCAGATCACGCATTAAGCCCAGTTTTCACAAAACTACACCGGAATACTTTTTGTGCCAGGTGAGCTACAAACTCTATCATATTGATGTACTATAAGAAAACAGCTTACTAAGCTAACAAAGAATAGCACATTCCAATCTAAATTGTTTACCAAATCAAGAACGCAAACGTAAGCAATAGAAACTTCTGGAAAGTTCCATGACCAAGGGTTAACAACTTTGACCCGAACAAATATAAAAAAGTAGGTGAATCAGCGTACCACGTGAGACCACATAGGATCACGTGAGAAACGTATTAGGAAAAGTCTGATCAGGTTTCAGAAAGTTGCATCTGAAGGATATTTAAGAAAACACTGTGGGGGACTCACCACAGTGTTTTTTCGGATATTACAGAGAATAAAATGGGCTGTTTACACTGTCGACTTCTTTGATTATTTACATCTATTATGGATCATAGAATATTAGCGCTTAACGCTAATTCGCATAAATTGAAGAATGGTAATATTTAATGCTAATTGAAAATGAAACACTACAAATACAACATTCATTAAGACCGTAATGAACAGAATAATTAATTATTAAGAACTAAATAATGTATCGTACGTAAATGAAGATCCCGTTACCAATTACATTAAATGGAAATAATGAAAACTTTAAGGAACATTGAAATAATAAATAAAAGCACGTACGATATCTGGTGGAGAATAGGTTCTAAAGTTTAATTCCTTTACAATAACATTTTCCACAACAAAAATCGTCAGAAATGTTTCAAGATGTCTCACTACAATTTACGTTCTCGCCTATCAGCCACTCTACCGCCACAGTTGACGCCGCCAACATCCCCACCTGACGATTCGACAGTTCCGGAGCAGCCATTTCAACCATCAACTACCATATCAAAACAAGACACTCCAAAATCATCAAGTGAGTCAAATCCTTATTTACAAACTCCCGAAGATTTTGTTGCAAGTGAAAAACGTCGTAAAAAACAATTACGTTCAGATTTTCATAAACAATTAAATTCTATCAAAACAATCAGAAGAGTAACAATACATGACAGCCCATTTCAAAGTCACCCATTACAATCCGATGCATCAGACACCGAAGAAACCCAAGAAACAACACTCCAGCCATTAACGCAGGACCCGCCGAAGGAATCGCTGCTCGAGCCATTATCCAATTTCCGGTACGACCCAGTACCACCGCCATATGGTAATTTTCAGTGCCTTCCCGACGAACGACTACAGGATCCAATTTCCAGTGTTATTTCGCAGAGACCTAACTTTTTCTTAAATACCCCATCACCTAGTGTTAATAGTGCTAATTTTCCATCGCAAAGTGCTAATAGTGACAATATTAACTTACGTAGGCAGACGCCTTCCGCACCTGGCCACTCTCCAGCAAACGGGGAACGACCGGCGAGAAACTTCCATACCGCACAGACTTCGGACCCAAGAGCTACAATGTTTAAGCCAAACATAATTAAGTTAGCATGCTTTACAGGCAGAGACTATGATAGTTTACCAGCGTTTCTGGCAAAATTTCAGAAATTTTGTAGCATGAATAACATTGATAGGGGTGAATACGCAAATGTTCTTCCATTTTACCTGTCCGACAATGCAGAGAATTTTTACAATAATCTGACCGAAGATATTAAATCTAATTATCAAGAACTCACCAAAGCACTTGCTAAACGATTTCAGACTAAAGAATTAGATTATCATCTAATTGCTATTAAACAAAGAGAAAATGAATCATGTGATGATTATATCTCGAGAGCATTAAAAATTTCTACTGATGTACAAGGCTTAGAAGAAAAAGTTCTCGTAAGCTTGCTTGTCAATGGATTAAGAGACAGTATTAAGAAAGATGTTATTTTAAGACAGCCAGAATCTCTGTCAGAACTGGCCAAATACTGTAAACTCTGTGACATGACCACGTCATTTTCAGTCAATGCTATTGACACAAAATTTCAAACGTTATTGGAAGAGATTAAAATCTTAAAAGCGGACATCAAAATTAAGGAAATTAATGCTTTACAGTCAACCCCAATACCAAATATACCGGTAGAAAATTCTTACGCTCAACAACATATGTTTCCAAATCAAATGCCATCTGTTCCTTACAGCCGTTATCAACAATTTCAACCACGACAAAACCAAAATTATAGGATGTCAGTACCGTTAGACTATCAAAGACCGCGAATAGTCGATAGATCCGTATCTAACCCACGTTTACAAGTAAACAGACAAAATGCACAAAACCAAATTTGCCCCAAATGCGGATACGATTCTTGTAGGGGGGGGGGGGTAGAAACTGTTTTGCATTCAATAAACGATGCAACAATTGCCAACAATTCAATCACTTTCAATCAATGTGTTTTCGAACTAAAAAATGATGGAAAAGACAGAGCAGTAGGTACCATTTTAACAACGCAAATTATTCAAAATTCCAAATAAAACACGAACAAATAAATAAAAAGGGTTTAATTAACAAAAGCACGCATACAACTCAAAATAAACAAAAACAAAGTATTAAATCTAAACGTAAAATATTAGCTTTAAAGGTAGTATCCACATTTTTTCATAATTCTTTACCAGGCACAATTGCAGATGTCACAACAAACATTCTTTTGGATTCGGGCAGTAGTATGTCTGTAATCAGCAAATCATTCTTCGCCTCCACAAACATTTCGCGAAACGAATGCCTACCATCTAATCTCCATGTCAAGACCGCCATTTCTGATAATTCGTACAATGTAGAAGGGGTCATTAACCTCCCAATGCTAATTGGCAACACGCGCTTTGAGCACCCGTTTTACATAGTACAAGGCTTAACGAATAATGCAATACTAGGAGTAGACTTCTTTTCGCAATACGAGGCAAAATTAAATTTTGAGACTAATACTCTTGAAATAAATAAAGATAATAATACATGCAAAACCAATTTTATAACAAATGAAATTCACTGTATTCAAGCTAATAAAAAGATAAGACTTAAAGCTCATTCATTTCAGAAAATACCTGTTCAATTAAAAGAATGTTTTTTGAATAAAGATTTACATGTTATGGATGAAACAAATATCATGGAACTTGATTTATGTATTACAGACAACAAAAATAAAACTATACAATTTCCAATTTACAATAACTCGGATACAGAAAAAATGATAAATAAATATGATATTTTAGCTTCAATACATATTTTAAATGAAAACGAAATATATGACATTAATAATTTAGATAAATGTAACGAAAGTGGAAACGTTAAGACGACAACCGAAAAAGAACAAATATTACATAATAAAATAGGAAAAGAATTTGCGAATAATCAGCAACTGTTCGATCTCTTAAAGCAATATCAAGATATTTTTAGTAATTCAGAAACAGATGTCGGCGCTGTTAAAAATTTTGAATGTTCCATCGAATTGATACCGAATGCTATACCTATACGTTCAAGACCATATCCGGTAAACCCCAAAACGAGACAAATCATTGAAGATGAATTACAGAAAATGCTAGATAAAAATATAATTTCACCATCAACTTCAATTTGGAGTAGTCCTATTGTATTAGTTAAAAAACATACACATTTCAGATGATATTTCACCAGAAGACCAACAGGAAAATAAACAATTATATAGGTTATGCATTGATTACCGACTGTTAAATAAAATTTCGAAGAAAATGTATTATCAAATGCCTACAATTGTAGATGTTCAAAATATGATCGCAGAAAAAAAGCCAACTATCTTTACTAAAATAGACATAAAACAAGCATTTCTTAATCTGCCCATTCAGATCACGCATTAAGCCCAGTTTTCACAAAACTACACCGGATTACTTTTTTGTGCCAGGTGAGCTACAAACTCTATCATATTGATGTACTATAAGAAAACAGCTTACTAAGCTAACAAAGAATAGCACATTCCAATCTAAATTGTTTACCAAATCAAGAACGCAAACGTAAGCAATAGAAACTTCTGGAAAGTTCCATGACCAAGGGTTAACAACTTTGACCCGAACAAATATAAAAAAGTAGGTGAATCAGCGTACCACGTGAGACCACATAGGATCACGTGAGAAACGTATTAGGAAAAGTCTGATCAGGTTTCAGAAAGTTGCATCTGAAGGATATTTAAGAAAACACTGTGGGGGACTCACCACAGTGTTTTTTCGGATATTACAGAGAATAAAATGGGCTGTTTACACTGTCGACTTCTTTGATTATTCACATCTATTATGGATCATAGAATATTAGCGCTTAACGCTAATTCGCATAAATTGAAGAATGGTAATATTTAATGCTAATTGAAAATGAAACACTACAAATACAACATTCATTAAGACCGTAATGAACAGAATAATTAATTATTAAGAACTAAATAATGTATCGTACGTAAATGAAGATCCCGTTACCAATTACATTAAATGGAAATAATGAAAACTTTAAGGAACATTGAAATAATAAGTAAAAGCACGTACGATAATAACATTGCAATTTTAAAATATATCTTAAAGCGTATTGAACTCATTTCAAACCGTACAACAGTGACATTTATTAAAACACTTACATTTATTAAAACATAGAATGTCTGGATGAAAGTCAAAGCGATATCATACTCGTCTGATATGTCGAATAAACACTGCTTTTCGCTAACAGGGTAGAAACAAAAAGCGCAAAATATAGCAGCATGTTTCAATAATTTCGTTGCCTTTTGTAAATTAACAGATTGTTAACATTCTTGTGATTACAAATGTGTCACCACGTTGATTAAAATATGTTTCACTAAAAATAAAATATTTTGTGTTTTTTAATTGCAACATATTTTGTAAATTGTTACCATGTCATTTTACCCATTTTCATTGTAAAAATGACCAATATAAAAGCTGTATAACAGGGCCGACCAGTGCTCTACAAATCCGAGAATCGTGGATGAGTTACCCGGCCTGGATCCATAACTTATGTAGTGATTAGTAATGACATACCATTAACGGTCATTCTATCCCTACTTTTGATTCAAGTAAGGCAGTTGTCAGTTAATGGCGTTAACACTTAGTACGGGTAAATCCGGACAACCAGGCAATTTGTGAATGTGTTTACTGGTAACTCTGATATGACTGAAATACTGTTGAGAACGGCTAAAATCTGACAAACCAAGTACACAAACAAACAAAAACTTTACTGTTCCAAAAATAAATCACAACGGCATCAGATCAAATAGGTGTTCAAGCAACACGTAAAAATTATTTTCATACATACTATGGTTCAATAGTAATCGTGACTTCAACTTAATTATATCTAAATACAATTACAAAACGCAATAAGGTTTCTGTAATCCCAATATTTGTGGCTTAAAAAACTGGACTAAACAATTCAAAAGGAGTCTTCAGTTCAGGCTTAGAAACAATATGATGCGCACGCTGTGATGCGCTTGATTGTAGTATGTGAACGATGTCGCAATAACAGTGGATACGATATTACACGGTCTCATCTTCGTTTAGGTAAGATTACATAATGTCCGATGGGAGTGTTTTTAAATTATTCCACGTTTTGGTGTCGTTCCAACACAATCTTCATCACTGGGTTCCCAAAATAAGTGCGTTATTGCACGAGGTGATACGTTACTATACGTTTGTCAAGAATCAATGCACTCCGTTACGATACTATATGACTATATTTTCAATATCTTTCTCGCTGTCAACGATTGTATTCACGGAGAGTTCCACGACTTAACCACAATAATATATAATGCACCCGATTCTTGACACCAAAACAGATCGTAACCGAACGTGACGTCTTTCTTGCATAATGTTGATTGCGATCACCACAATGTGGAAGTACGAATATAGAAGATTTGTCACGCTTTGTTACTTGTTACAATACACGTCGATTTGACACTATGCCCGTGGAACACTTTTTTTACAACTTTCTTCATATTTCGACAAGCGGCGTGTATAAGATGCTCTTCGTGACTTTTATTAAAACCTATATTTGTAATTACAGGTAGTTATTGATGGGGTCCAAGAAATCACGTCCTTTTGCTCTTTATGTATGGCATATCTTCTAAATGTTAGTTTCAAGGCCCCGCCCTTTAAATTAAAAACATTCCTTGCGCTAAAAAAGGGTGGGTTTTATGTTCACCACTAGCATCAGTCCTGAACATCTTGCTCATTTTCAGTATAACCATATGACGTACCCTTTGGGTCAAAAGTACAGATACGCCAACAGCTAAAAATAGATATCACAGCGGTGACAAAATTGTCACCGCGGTGACATTTTTGTCACTGCGGTAATAAATTTATCACTGCGGTGATATTTATTTTGTCACTGCGGTTACAATTTTTTCACATCGTTCACAAATTATGACTGTTGGTATATTGTTATGCCTGCTGTTACATTTATTTGTTTGGGTCATTTTTCAACCAATCATTTTTGCCGATACAAACAAAGATTTTTTAAAGAAAATAATTAAATATTTAACAATAAATTTAAATAAAATCAATACGGAAGAATAAAGATAGTTAATGAGCTTATTCATGTGTTTGTTCATATGTTTTTGTCCTTTAATGATTTTATTAAGTAAAACAATTTGAATAAAGAAATATTGACCCCGCAGTAAATGCTATATTCGAAGAAAATGGCGGCGCAATTCGTTCAGAGAGCTAAAGAAATTATTGTATTATGCGGTAGAATTCTACTTGGTGATCAAAGTAGGAATGTTTTGAACGACTCTCTCCTTACCCTTAATTCGTTGTTGCTGAATTTTTGGAGAATGTGTACCGAACTTCCGAGGATGGAAGAACTTGCTAACATCATTGTCCGTATGATTGAATCCATAGAGCAACATAAGAAGTGAGTTTTGTTTTAATAAATTGAATAATTGAAATTGAAAATTAAATTTAATAATTGAATTAATGATTATATGATTAATTGTGTTGGCACATATTTAAAGTGACAATGCACATGGGTGTGTGAATAGGTCTGATAAATAGGTCACTGAATATTGTGATGACCATCATTTTAAATATATGGCTAACAGTGTTAATTATGGCTGATACTATGTATGGATATTTGTTGGTTTGGGTAGCATTAGTTGCAATAATTCAACTCTCAGCTGTATAACCCAAAGCCGCCATAGCAAAAATTATCAAAGGCTCTGGGAGTACGTTTATATGGACCAGGGTAGCTTATCATTTTATTTCATAAGTGGGGACGATTGAACTTAACCGGCACGTAAAAAAGAATGGAAAAGCATATACTTTCGTCGTTGCTAAGCATGCGACACCTAACACAAAACGCAACACCTAATAACCCTTTTTATCCTTAATAATTCCTTAGTATCGGGGGCTAATAGCCTTCTGCCCCCAAAGCCATGCTTTGTTGATAGTGGTAAACAACTGCGTACAGTTAAAGTTCAGTCTTGCCCATAAGTGATTATAGATATTATTTTCACTGTTGCGAAGAACAATAACTCCATTTGGAGTTGCTTAACTGTTATGTTAAAGATTTGTGGACGTTTTGCGCCAAAGTATTTTCGCATTTTGTTTCGCTTCCAAGATGTTTCCTCCCTTGTCATTTCGCCCCCATTTTAAAAAAATTTGATACTTGTAGTTTTTCATGTCAATGACACTATTGGACATTTAGTGTGTAATGTTATAACATAAATCGCAGATTGTAAGCAATATTCTGGTTTGATACTTTAGTACACTCAGGTGGTCTGAACAGTTTTCACATGCACTCAGGATGTCCATCCAATCGTTCTGGTTCATCTAGTTTAATTAGTCATACATGGATCTTTTAAACAAAATAATAAATAACTACATGTACTTGATAAGTTTTAGTTGATATAGATTTATTCTTAGTTAACCAACTTTTTTAAGAGTTTGATAGAGATCGCCAGCTGTTTGTGTTTGTGACAGTTTGTCATTTTTATCGGTTTGAGTAAATAAATGGTCAGTGAATCGTACATTTCAGGGCTCGACATTAACTTTTGAAGCCAGTTGTCTGGTCGCACCAGGGACCAAAATTTCACATATCCTGACCCAGAGAGTCCTTAACAATTGTCAAATTATATTTTCAGAGTCCATCAATGGTTGTGAAATCAATATTCTATTGGAAGGAAAGACATGAATGCATTCAAGTTTCCTGTGAGCAATATGATTTCCTGACTTTGCCTAACAGTATAAAACAAGAGAGTTAAACACTTGAAACTTGAAAAGATGTGCTCCTAGAACCTGAAATGGCAACTCCAGCTCTCTACAAAAGCATCATCTGGAATCCAACTATGTACAATCAAAAAATTAATGTGTGTCTTAATTTTGTCTTTTTAGAGCCCTGACGGGTCTTGAGATATCAGATGTTTTAAAATTCATTGTGTTTGTGCTGCAAGTTATATGAACTGGTTATAAAGCTTATGTATGATGAACCGTTTACTGCCTGGTTAGCTGCAGTAGAGCACTCATAGGAATTGGGAGATCTGTGGAATCCCTTTGTGGCTTGCAAATTTCAACCTGTTTTCAAAAATTGCTTAGTTGGTCAGTGTGTTAATATTTCAATTTTCAGGTCTGGTTTAAAGAAAGTTATTTAAAGGCAATGTGCAAAGTTTTCCATAATAATAGCATGTACACAGGAAAAAAAAGCTTAATATTAGATATTTTGTAATAATCAGTTTGTGGTCCGTCCATAGCTAAACATGAACATAGATATTGCTAACTTTTATTAGTACTTTATACATAGAATAAATAAAAGGTTGTATCTTGCATCTTCTAATCCTTAAAGTGGCACAGTGGCCTAGTGTGTGTGTTGTTTATCTATGAAATTTATACATGTATACTAATATCTAGGCTACATTATGATGTACTACTGACTCAAAGAACAGTATGTTTAAAATGCAGGTTTATACTAATTTAAATACAGGTACAAATTAATCCTGTGTTGTATATAGCAGAATGTCCCTTATTTTCACTGTTATCTTTTAAAACTGTTCAGGTACACTTCACCTGCATATAACTAGTTCAGATATATATGTCCCATAGAGCAAAACAATTGTCACTAAATCATTGTATAATCGTTATTGGCAGTTCACTTCTGTAGTTTCTGAAATGAAAAATTGTTGTTACCTACCTTCACTCTTAATTTAGTTTTAGTAGAATGCTTAATTTCATTTCTTTTCTTTATTAGTTGTAAGTAGTGGGCTCTGTGTTCTGATTAGTTCCTAAATTGAACACATGTTTAAACGTCGGTTGTTAAATTGTATAACATATTAATGCAGAATTGTACCATAACATGAAATTGTATTTTTGCTTTGTACATTGTTTGAAATGTTACCATCTTGTTTCTAATAAATGTTTTTTATAATTCACCATCTAGTCCTATTGCAAAAAAGTGAACCATTTAAATATTGTATTTAAAGTATATACCTGTTAGCCTTACTTAAGTCGTTAACATATCGTAGGCATTTGTTATCCCCAGTAATAGGCGGAGGGATATTGTTTTGGCACTGTCTGTCCGTCATTCCGTCCGTCCGGCACTTTTGTGTCCAGAGCCATATCTTGTAAGTGCTTTAGCGGATTTCATTGAAACTTGGTATGAGTATATTATATGGATAAGAGGATGATGTACACCATCTGTTAATAACAGAGTTATGATCCTTTTTGTCTTGAAAAAATGCTTTTTAATATAAGCTTAGAGCTTTATCTTCACTAACACATGAGCGAGAGCCATGAAACTTGCCATAGTTGTTCTCAATCATCTAGGGGTGCTTCACATTCAACATCCATAATTCTAGGGGCTAAGGTCATGGCCCTTTGTATCTTGAAAAAAATGCTTTAAATTTTGTGGACAGAGCTGGATTAATACGGTTTAAAGAGTTGTGTTTTTTTATTCTTCGCAATTGAACGGACAAGTGTTTGCGATGTACTAGAAGACTGGATATGAGAAGATGTAGTTTCCTCTGCCACCACGAGATGAGGATGACCGTGATATGCGCTTTGAACTTCAGAGATTTATTTCATTTTCAGCATTTCCTCAGTGCGCGAATGTTTCTGGATTAAGACTGGTCCAAGCGGGGCTAAAATGTTGGTGAAGCGGCGCGTGTCCATGCCGCTGTTGCTACGCGGCACCGCTGTTGGTAAAGCGGCCCGTGTCTCTGCCGCTATTGCTGAGCGGTACCGCTGTTGGTAAAGCGGCTCTTGTCTCTGTCGCTATTGCTAAGCGGCACCGCTGTTGGTGAAGCGGCCTGTGTCTCTGCCGCTATTGCTAAGCGGCACCTCTGCCATGTGAGACGCGAAGGACGCCGGGACCCTGAACTTCATGCTGTTCAGGATCCGTGAATGCTGTTGCTGGGATAAGCAATTAAAATCCCCACCCCGCATTGTGACCAACCCATCCTTGTTACGGACAACAAAACCGGCACAAATATCTTCGCGTGGCACATGTTGCTAAGATAACACTAGAAGTACCCGTAACGTCTGTGCCTAAAAGAGTGTTTTGGTTGAGAACTTATTGTCATGTGGCTTGTAGATGGAAGTACCGTCCAGCACTGCAAGGTGCCCGAACATTCGTAACTCGTTAGTAAGGAAATCGTGTGCCGTTCATTGTGAAAAAGATCTGCTTGCAAATCCAACTTCAGGGAATGCACCCGGAGGACATATTCCGGCCGAGTAGCAGTCATGCCACGATAGAAAACCTGAGGGGCCCGTTCGACTCCCGCGGAGAAGCCAGCCTGGACGAGTGTGGCGACATCATGGCATCGCAGGCATGCTCAATGTGTTCTTCAGGGCCTGTCAGGATGACCGCCCAGTTCTTTGCCATACATGAAAGGTACCCGAAGGACCCCAAATCGTGTGTGATTTATCTGAAACCTCTGCTGAAGAAGCCGCCAAATGAACATTATGACCTTCGGAAGCACGTGATACGCTTCCTGGCCATCGTCGCATGCAACGAGCAGGTCAACAAGATGAGCCCTATGACCATGGCCATTGTGTGTGGACCCAATCTGTTCATGTCGGGAAAGGGATTAATTGCGCTGTTCACGGAAGCGGATGAGGACGCTCAAAACGTGTACCAGGAGAGGAAAAGAAACAATTAAGTCCCCGACCACCCTCTCCCCGCCCAAATTGAGTATAATCGAGCCCAAGGTATCAATGGAGGACTATAAAGTGGGGAGGAGTGTGGTGAAATGACCAAACTGTCATGGGACCGTTTCGGACAATCGGTACCCTAGCCGCAAAGAACGCTGGTAACCAGAGTGCCTACCTAGATCTGTGAAGAACAAGTGTTGTATTATTGTTACTGTTACTTTTATCTGTTTGTATCCTGTCGAAGGCACCATGATCGATGGGATCTTCATCTACCTATGTGTATAGGTAACATTGTAGTAATGTTATTTCACTACACCGGTAATGTAAATCGCGAAAACGTATTACCTTCTTTGTGGACGAAACTCAGCAGTCAGCACGAAGGAAGATTTGGGTATTGTGTGTTCCTTTTGCTCTTTCGGCTCCGGTAGAATCCAATCTGATTCTTTTCCGCGTCAGAATTACTTGTCGCGACTCTTTGACGTAAATTTCTTTTCGGTTTCTTGAACATTTGCGCCAGAGGTAACACTACACTAACATTGACGAGTTTGAACAGCCGCGCACGATTAAACCAAATATATTTGCAAGCACGATTCTCAATAAAAGCTCGATCAGACCATCGCTTATTTAATGTTGTATTAACATTATAATTCTTTGAAAGCTAGTATTTTTGCTAAAAATTAGAATAGCCATTGCCATTTAATTAACCATTTTCGTTAATCTGATAACAACACTGTTTGATGGCAACTAAGCTCAGACTTCAGTTTTTACGCAAAAGTCGACAAAGTCCATCACATACAAAAACAAAATGACATTAAAATGAAGACAGAAATTATTTGATCTCAAAAAAGTTCAACGCCCGATACATTGTCTTTTTTGAAAGGTGAACAGAAAACACAAAAGAAACTCCGTCCTGCTAAAATATACAGAAATTGAACACTACCCAGAAAAGCCATTTGAAATCGAAGCCCAACCTCATCAACTGCAGGTATTACGTAAATCTTAAAATGAAGAAAATCTTAAAACGAAGAAAATGAACTTTTAGGTAAAAATATTCAGAACCAGACTCGGTAACTAGAAATAACTCTTTCACCGTGAGACATAAAAAGCCGATGAAGCGCCTTAAAATTAGTGATATATTGTTTAACCTCCCAGAAGTGTCTCTAACAACTTCAAAATTGTGCAGCACGTTAATTTTTCGGCCGATTTTCAAAATAAGTGTCCATTTGTTGATAATGTAATTACAATTGCGACAATATTAAATAATTTATTTTAACTTGCGAAATAAAATCACCAGATTTCGATAAAGGGACCGACTTTCAAAAAAAGAACGAAAAAATCGGCCCAAAAACGCCCAAAACTTCACTATTACCCCCTTTATCCCCGGGCGGACCTCCCGGGCCTCGTAGAGATTCACACCTTGCATGTACACACCTAAAATAAGGGGTCTATGTATGCAAACTACGGAGCACTAAATTTAACCAGATCGAAATTCGGCAAAAAAAACATAGACTTTTAACGTTGGGTGCGCCAAAAGCCATAACTCTTGAACGGAAAGTTCGATCCTCAAAATTCTTTCTGATCCATACGCGGGGTGCAACCAGCTTTCCAACGATGCCCATATTATGAAGGTCGCTTGAGTTTGAATAATGCCCCCTTTACTTGCCACTTCCTAGCCAAGAAAATCTTGAAGTGGGTACTTCCCCAGTACTAGGGATAAAGTCCTGGATTTTGATTTTTTTATTTAGGGGACAGGTTTATGGAACCGGATATTGGGTGGACCGGTATGATTTGGCTATGAGTTTGGCACCCGGAAACTTGGGTTTACCTCCCAAAATTTGACCTTCACCCCTCATAATACATCTTTTCAAGTTCAACTCTCAACAAATTCATACAATATGAGGACTTAACTATTTGATGAAATATATTGTACCCAACCACATTAAAAGTAAGTCATACGTAAAGCTTAAAATTAATACGATGAACTTTTTGTAAATATTTTTTAGAACAAGGCACGGTTACAAGAAATAACTCTTTCACAGTGAGGCATAAAATGCCGATGAAACGCATATATTCATATAATAAGTTTGCATATAATAACATAGAAATCGTCTATCGAGTATTCACGATCTTTCCTCTATAGGTTTTGACTCAATACAACACCATATCAAAATTAAAAATCTTTTATAAATAATATATAGATCGAAATTGCAGCGCTCAATCAAATTCGTCATTGAAATTATTTCAATCTTGTTTGTATGATAGAGAATCATTTACTTTATAAGAATAATTGAACTCCAGTATAAGTTTCAGGAGAGAAATTAAGCTAGTGTTTTATTTACCTGGGACGAACCCTTACGCAATTTTTTAAACCTAGTTTTCCCACAGTGCGGCTCATCAATAAACAACATAAGACCTCTGCCTAGTCAACTGGCGCAAATTTATGAGCCGAGCGAGACACCGTAACTATGACAAATGGCGCACTACCAACAAACACACATATTGCAAGTCTTTCAAAATATTTTATGGGCATCGTGCCCCCCCCCCCTTTTTAGCCCTGTCAGTTTTGTTCAATTCCTAAAGCAATTCTTAAAATGACACCATAGAAAACAAACGATATCCAAAAAGACACATACAACGTGAAACAATCTACTAGTATGGTGTGTCGACGCCTGTAAATGATCAACCGGCACACATGTTAGGGGCCGAGTATCGGCGCCTACCAATCTCATATCTGACCTAGAGTTATTTATAACGAATTTCAAATAAAATAACTCTAAACATCTATTTGAATCTCGCTATAGTAAAACGGTGTTTAATGCATGTGCGTGCAGTGTCGTATCGCAAAGACTTATTTGTGACGACACTTTCCGCCGAAACTGGATTTTCATTTAGAAGAGACTTCATTTGAACTACACAATACATAAAACCTGGGATGACACTTTACGCACATGCTCACATGATAATGTTGATGTTAGGTTATGCCTTCTCATTACCGTTGTCGTGCTCGGAGGTGTGGCAATTTTCGTCGCCTTCATGATTGCGAGGTTTGGTGGAACGCTTATACAGGTACGCACAAACATATGGGCCGTGCTCTGTGAAAACGGGGTTTAATGTATGTGCGTAAAATGTCGTCCCAGATTAGCCTTAGGGACGACTCTTTCCGCTTTCATGATATTTTGCGTTTAAAGAAAGTCTCTTCCCAGCTAAAATCCAGTTTAGACGGAAAGTGTCGTCCCTGATTAGCCTGTGCTAATTGACCGCTGAACTGAGCCTGTATATGCGCATGCAAAATTGAAGGGTCTTGTCCACAGTTTCGTAAAAATGACAATTTTCAAAATAAGTGTCAATTATTTAAAAAAGAATGTGTATATTATGTTAAAACAAGCGAAATAGAACTCCGGACTTTTACTAATCTTTAAAATATTGCTTCATTAATGAGCAATCATCAATACTTTCGAAAATACTTTGAGGACTAGCACAGAGTGTATGTAAATGTTTCGCTTTTCAATAATAAATCCTGCGTGGAGAATTAACACATTATCTTATGCTTCAACAAACGTTCGAAAACCGGTATGTCAATATGGTTTAACCAAATGTTTGTTATTTCTATTATAATAAGTTAAAACTATTAAACAAATAATAGATAAGTACGTAAACATTGTTCATGATGTTTGTTTAAAATACGAACATCTGTGATTAATTTCCTTGAAACCGTATCCTGCCAAAACCCGTGCTCTAAAATAACCATTTCATCTCTAACGGTTGGCTACCTCATTGTGCAAGATTCCCGTGCCCGAACTTACATGCCGACTGTGGTTGATGACCTTTTTGGAGAGATTCCCAGTGTAGTCAATACAAACGTAGGTCGCCGTGGCGTAGTGGATATGGTGTCCGCCTAGCGACCGGTAGATCACGGGTTCAATACTCACTGTGGGAGCGTTCTTTAGATCTCTCCCCCCCAGAGACATCAAGTACTAGGTTCTAGTCCCAGGAAACGGACTCGAGAGCGTTGCAAATAAGCGGTAGGCTTTCGATGCAATCGAGCTGAAATAAATAGGTTTGAACCGAACGTAGTACACACAGCTACTATACAGAGTGAATAATTATTTGAATAATGTATGCAAATAAAAAACGTTACGGTAAGTATTGTTAATTTAATCCGACTGAAATGAGAAGAAAAACACACGTTTTATATTACTTTGTTAAACGTGTTTAATGCGATGATAAATTGCTTGACAACTAAATTCATTTGTATCTCCTTGTTTTTCAAATATTGTTCGTGCATTTACAATAAATCGTGTTACATTACACACAACTTTGACAACTAGCATGAACTTTTTTAAAGATTAAAATCAAGCCGTGTTGCAGTTACTGCACCCTTAGCCTATTTTTAAGCCGCTCTATGAAAACTGGACTAAATGCATGTGCGTTAAGTGTCGACCCAGATTAGCGTCCCTGTTTGGCCTGTGCGGATGACATCGTAAGCATATGCATTAAGCCCCGTTTTCGCAGAGTGTCTCTCATATTCACTATATTTCAGATCGGGAACTCTGGTTGCCGCGTTTGGCGGACCATTGACGGGGATGTTCACGCTCGGCGCGTTCTTGTCCATGGGCTAACTCCCAAAAGGTAATATTATCACAGCTTACCGTAACTCGCGTATGAGCCACGTTTTGAGAAAACAGGACTTATTGCATATGTGAAAATTGTCATTGCTGTCCGCACAGACTAATCATGGACGACCTTTTCCGGTTTCATAGATTTGTCGTTTGTGGGGGGGGGATGGTCTGATTAAAACGAAAATCCAGTGTTGGCTAAAAACGTCGTCACTGATTTTCTATTATTCAACGACACTATGTTGCATTAAGCCCTCAAAACGCTCCTTTGGATTTGTATAACTCGAGTGTTAGTTCTCTCAACGAAAACAGTCCTCGGAGTGTTGGTGTGTGTTCATAGTTTAGTCCTCGTAATATTGGTAAAACAAACGCAGTCGTGTCATTTCAATTTAAATCAGTAAGATATATGTTTATGTTGACATGTTAATTGCGTAGTTCGTTACAGTGTATACGTTAAACAAAATAGTATTGAGTCTTAACATATAGAGGGGCGATCGTGACCACTCGATCGATGATTTCTGCTTTCAAGTGTGTTCGCGTAAATATAACTCTTTTAACTCTTCTATAGTTTCCAAACAGAGTATTGAACGAACATGTATCTTACTAATTAAACTTTTAAAAACAATATCACTAAGTTTAAGGCGCTTCATCAATTTTTTATGTCTCACGGTGAAAGTGTTATTTCTAGTTACCGAGTCTGGTTGTGAATATATTTACCAAAAAATTCATTTTCTTCATTTTCAGATTTACGTAATACCTGCAGTTGATGAGGTTGGTACAAATAAGTAACAATCATTGCTTCTTACAACCACGCGCTTTCTGCATAACTTGTTGCAGATTGACTTGTAAAATAGTATGCATACAATTCTATTTACGTTAGATCAGTTTCATAAACAATATGTGTGTGTAACCAATAGTATTTAAAGGCAATCAGGGCTTCGATTTCAACTGGCTTGTCTGGGTATTGTTCAATTTCTGTATATTTGAGCAGGACGGAGTTTCTATTGTGTTTTCTGTTCACCTTTCAAAAAAGACAATGTATCGGGTGTTGAACTTTTTTTTAGATAAAATAATTTCTGTCATCATTTTAATGTCATGATCCTCGAGATTTCTATGTACTGGTGTCATCTCAAGATGCTGATATTGTTAGGAAAGTCTCTCTTTATGTGTACCACTTGATGTTATTGATACCTCATGAACATTGAAATTTGACACAACTCAAACTGTTACCATAACTTCTTCATTTCATTGCCTTTTACCATAACTTCTTCATTTCTACACTGATTTACTTCAAATTGATAATGAACATCTCTTATGACAATACGGTCAATCTCAACTATGCAGGGCCCCATTACCAACCCTGGGGCGCCCCCTGGGTCAAACATGCGGCGTGGGGATACGCGTCGGCCTCTGCCGCGCCATTTCTATTTATATTTTGTCCTTAATTGTATAATTTTTCACCAAAATATTTCTATGTTATAAAATATTTATTGCTTTAATTAAAAAGTTAACAAAAATTGTGGAAAATGTATGTTGTTTTGTCATCGTGAAAAGGTTTTTAGCGGCAAATTCGGCCGTGGGAATTTCGAGGATCTTTATCCCACGACAATGAATGACATCGTCAGAATATTTAAATTAAACCAGCCAATTATGCAAATTGACCCGCTTAAGAAGACAAGAAGACATAGAGAATACTAGGTCGGTGCCGAAAAAAGCAAAGTTTATTTTGCGAGGCTTAGAAAATCTGAACCACGAGCCTTGGCGAGTGGTTCAGATTTTCGTGCCGAGCAAGATAAACTTTGCTTTATTCGGCACCGACCTAGTATTCGATTTATCCCATCAATTTTCTTAATCGTAAATTATTTCTTTAAAAATAGAATAGGAAAATCGAACTAGACGGAAAATCCCAAAGATATTTTAAGCAAACATTGTTTCATAATTAATATCGTGTCGAGCCTCATACATTACAAAAAGATCAGTAACTAACCTGTTTTTCTGTTTATCATACCTCTACGTCCCCGATTTTTAAGAAATATTGATAAAAAGACACTAAACAACTGCATCTTTAGCGTGAAACAACTTGCATTGTGTCGTATGACGTGTTAATAATGACGTCACGATTACGCGCACTTAATATTTGTAAATAATGTTTATTTGCTTTTTGAGTTGCACTTTGTGTTAAAAATATTTACATCTTGGTATCAAATTGTTTGTTTTGTTGAATCTGATTTGATTTTACTAAAAATGATTACTTTTTAGTTGATTCCGAGTAATATGAACATTCTTCGCCGCGCGTGACAGCTTTATTTCAGCACTGCTGAAATAGAGGAAAATTTATTCCACAGTGGTTTATTTCGACAATGCACGTCTGATGATGGGATAAATAACTACACAGATAGAATGTTGAAAATGTAGCCCGATGTAGGTATCGGATAGAACGTTGAAAATGAAGCCCGATACCTTCCTATTCAACGATATTCGCCAGTCGGGATAATTATGGTGGCATAGACTTGTCATATAAAGTTAGCACAGAACGTCACATAAGTAACATTTATTTAGGTTTATACAGCATGTTCGCTAGAAAACTATGGTAATTATTTCGTTAAAAAAACACATTGCACCGGACACCTTAACATTTGATTAGTGTTTTTAAAGGACATATTAAAGGTAAACGCTAAAACATCACACATATCGGACAGATGTAATTTGAAATATTTAATTTATAAAAACTCTCAGGGATTTTATTTTACAAAGAATGGCATATTAAAGGAGTCAATGATGTAGAACAAATATACGACTATAAACAATGCAATTTCATAGTTATGAGCAATTAAAAATGAAAAGGGGAAAACTAAATAATAAATTATCAACCGCCAGCATATTTACTCTCATCAATCTCAAAGCCAACACAATGCTGCAATAGTAGACCAACAACTCTTACTGACGCAGCAAATCAATCACATTAAGGCAAGTACAAAATGGGAATTATATTTTGTCAACGAACTAGAAATGAATTAATTGTTTATTCAATCTTTTAGACTGACACATGACACCAAGCTAAGGACGTTCCAGTATAAATATACTATGTAAATTATTCCAAACAATAGTTACCTATTGCTATGTGATTTAACACAATCCAATATGTGTGACTTTTGTAGTATGTCATAAGATTCGAATTTGCACATGTGTTGGGAATGTCCTGTAATTTAACAGTTTTGGAACGGCGTAAAAGTGTATATCGAACAAACTTCGAATGTGACGTTTGTTTCAAAAGTTGACATTTAAGCTTCTTAAACATTTTAGTTGGTCGTTTAAAAATTGTCACAGTTTGTTAATCATATTGTTGACACAATTTTATGTTTTTAGAAATAAGTATCATAACAGCATATCCAATATTAATCATGTTAATACATATCTTCAGAATAGGCTCACTATTGAGGAGATAATTGCTTTCAATACAGATCAAATAGAAACTTAAAGAACAATTTGGAACAGTTGTTAAACATCATATTAAAAAAGTAGTCTGATTGTGTATTTTTAGCTTTAATCTTATTGCCGAATCGTATATAATTATGTATTTTGTTATTGTTTTGTGTTACTCTTTCGACAGATATGTTTGTGGTATGTTTTTTTTGTAATGTTTTTTATTGCTATTACTTCATGCGTGTAGTTATGTTTTTTATGACCAATAAATAATATAAAATAATTTTGTATTTTATACATGTTGCTTTGTCTACGAAAACTCAAAGGTACGTGAAATTTATCATGATTTTATCCGAAAACTTTCATCTTTAAGCGACTTGTTCGCATTTCGGGAAAATGACGATTTGCAGATTTTTTTTTATATTCAAAGGGAAATATATGTATTTTTTAAACAAACGAAATAACGCGAGTGAGGAAGAGAAACTGTTAACATTATTTGTTCGTTCATTGACCATATTGTGTATAACTATTTTAGCGTTTATAATTCGCCACGAAAACGACGGCATGCGTGACGCAGCGGTAGCGAATGTGCTTTTGGTTCCAAATCTCCCGTGTTATAATCCCGGGCAAAAAACAAATATATTTACTCTACTTTTGTCTCGTTATTGTAGTTATTGAAGACTTTCCACAATGATATATTTGTAAGGAGAGTAAGGGTATGCATCGAGTAATTGGAAAGGACAACGTATATATAGTAATTATTCTTTATGTATTACTTCATAGGGTGCACTATAACATTGTATGAGTATTTGCCAAAACTAAATACATGTTTTCGGGTTGGGGGGGGGGGGGGTATTTTACCTTTTTTACGTGGCTTTACTTATCCAAACTAGATTATGTAATTAAAACTAAATAAAAGGCGTCATTGATGAAGACCATAATTTTGTGTCTATCAGATATATGCACATTGTTCTGTGGATAAAAATAGGCTTCCGGTAAGCGCAGCGCAATTATTGATATACTCGCTTTTCATCAAGGCTCCCGGCGCAAGCGGGTTTGGTTGGTGGTCACCATACCGGACAGGTGGGGTTTTCATCGGAAACTACGGCCCCCCCCCCCCTTCAACACAATACCACACAAAAATTGAATAGCTGTCAGCAAAACTTAAATAGCTGGACATAGCAGTTATAATTCAAAACTTCGCCCCAACTTTCGTGAGGCTAGTAAGTAAATTAGGTAGGAATGCTTGGACAAACTCCGGGTCCTCAAAAATGCAGCCTCTGACGCGAAAGGACCTCATAAACTTCGTATATATAAATTGTTTTAGACGAAAAGTGAAGTATTTGAGCAAATGCTACATATCCCCATATTTAGCAAAAATAACGTATACTTACCTTGCAACGCAAAATACAGCATATTATTATTCCTGAAACCTGATAACTAATACAAGTTACTTTTAACTGGCAAGACATTTGTTGGGTACATGTTCTAGTATGTTTTTCGTGAAAAAGACAGATTTCTTGTATTTAAAAAAATCATAAACGCTACCACGATACAGCATCAGTAGCACGAATTATTCGCGAACCGTATGCGGTTATCGTAAGGCAGTTCTGGCACACCATATTACTATTCCTCATTCTCCCCAATTACTCGGTCAATTTGTTTGAGAACTTAACTTGTGTTATATTTTAAACAGAAATAATATCGGTTAAATTGATGATAATAACTTGTCAATTGTTTATGTTTTACCTGGTTTAAATTAATATAATTATTTAAATGTAATCAAAAGGATCTTATTCATAATTCAAGTACTTATATAATTATTGCTTATAAATTGATAAATACATTTTAAGCTTGATATATATATATTGTTTCAAGTTTTTGCGAAAAACTTAGAGACTGGATTTGAGAAGATGGTGTTCCCTCTGCCACCACGAGAAGAGGACGAGCATGATATGCGCAGTGAACTTCAGAGATTTATTTCATTTTCAGCATTTCCCCAGTACGCAAATGTCTCTGGATTAAGACTGGCCCAAGCGGGGTTCTTTTACACGGGATTAGGAGTTACGGTGAGGTGCTTTTGTTGTCGTAGAAACCACTCTGACTGGCGAACAGACGACGGCAACTTGTTCTGGACGGGAAACGAGATGCACGAGACGGACTGTGCTTTTATGCTGGGAACGGACACAAGTAACGTCCTTATGCACGAAATCATGAGACAGTAGAAACCGGGTTGGATTGTCATAACTTTGGTTATGGCCTCTTTGGGATACATCATGTAAGTTAACGATTTGATCCGTTATCTGTATACGCCGATTTGACTCGAGCTTTTGTTAAAATGCCTTGATGGTAAATAAGTTATTTCAGCCATTCTTTTCATAATACACGCAACAAAGTAAGACATAGCTATTGTCTTCAACCACTGGATTGAAAGCGCGATAACGCGACACGGAGAAGCGAAACCTCGATGCGTTACATTTATTTGAATTATAGAACACAATTTAAGTATTACACATTTATACGAATTTAGTGACAATAGAGTTGTTTGGAAATTCCATAATTCCGTTGAACACTTGTTTATTTTAGTTAACTTGTATGCACATTTTGTTCCTAAAATTTGTGTAACCCCAGCACTCGCTCTGATATTTGAAAAACCTAAAGCGCGTGAGTTTCAAATCTCCCGGAAGAATTGTCGTGATTTTGGTTTTACTGACGTTGCAATCTTATTATATTGGGCTAACTCCAGCTTCAAACATCGTCGATTACCCAGTGGCACGTGTATTTTGTTGTCAAACTGTATTATCACGTTGGGATGGGATGCGATCGCATTATTACCGGCACATATTACTAAAATGATACAGTTACTGTCAATTGTCCGAGAAAAAACGTACCCGAGCACCTTCGCTCTGCTGAATATTTATGTCCAAAATGACTAAGTTTATTGCGATTGCCTTTTAAAAATACATTTCTTGTTTCAGATGTGTGGATGATGTGCCTGATGATGAAATAATTGTTTCATTTTCTGACGAAATTTTATTTTTTGAATTCATTGAAAGTGAGATATGTGGATGCTTACCCCATATGCACAAAGACAAAATCAGCCTGATACTGGTTTTAAAAGCATCTGAAAACAAACACTTTAAGTGGCTGAAAGCTTGTGAATTGTAACCATGAACAAAATCTAAGACTGTCGCGCATCATTACAAATTATAGGTCAATAATGGGGACTAAGATGATTTTTGAATATATGTGGAATATTAGCAGCTCGGACCTGCCATGTGGCATTTCAAACAATATTCCAAATGGAATTAATGCGAAGTTGAAATTTATAATATAAAACATGACTTTAATACACATGTTGCACTCAGAAGTTGTCAATCTACTTAAACTATTAATAGTAGTACTATCCAAGTTGTCCGTGAAATGAACATTCCATTAAGCGTACAACACATACACCAAGGTTCAACAGAGAAAGACCTGTTGCAGACAAATCAAAGGCTGTATAAATTAAGAAAGACATGCATTTTTTAAAATGTAAAGTGGAACAGTTTTAACCGTTTCAAAGATCCGTAACAATCATGATCATGGATTATGAGCAGGAAAAAATATCACTAATATGCATGAAATCTAGTGATTTTTGACATAGTACCAATGCTGTTTCATGTTGTTCAAAGACATTCTTGAATTTTGTTAAACAATGCTTTGTGTAGTAGGTATAACACCAAATAATTTCATATATATGATTTAGTAAAAACTGACCGTAACAACAGTTCATGAGTGTATAAAGATGAATTTTAAGAGGTGTTCCACAAAGATTATGTTTGATATGGTCAGCACTGCGACCAGGAGGAACCTGGTTCGATAGACCCGAGAGGAGTACATGTTCATCCAACGATAACGACTCTATAGTGTATCTGTAAGTGAAACGTGTTTGATGTTATTAAGTTGAACAAGTACGTTCTAAATTAAAACAAGTAGTGTGGTAAAAATTAAAACAAGGAGCAAATATTAGTGCAACATTTCTTTATCCGGTCAATTGTAACGAATTGTTATTCCATAATAGTGGCAATGATATGATATCACCTCTTTAGTAAATTAAAGAGTAAATTTGCGGTTAATATGCTAAACCAATTAACACAAATCATGTTTGTTTGTGTTTGTTAATTATGTCCCATAGGGGTACTAACTTAAATTTTGACCAACGTTTTGCCGCATTTGTTCTCTGATATATAATTGAAGAGATGACATACTGTTTTGTTAAAAAAATGCTCTAATTTAAGTAGACCAAGCGCCCATGGGCTTCGAATAATTTGTAACCTTTTTCAGCTCGTATTATATGAATTTTTTTCAAATATCATTTTGCTTATGATGAGCTTTAAAGCTTCCAAATATGGTTATTCTATTGTAAAAATCGTAACAAATACTGTGATAGTGCCCATTTAACATGTTTATTGTAACGTAAAACCTGCCTTTTTCTACTAACGTGTTAAAACAAGACTCACAAAACTTCACCGTTGATATTGTTAGCTATTTCTGGTCAATATAGTGCATTTTGGGGTAACGAACAAATAATATGTATTAGGCTTGCGTATATTTTTTTAACTAAAAACATCCACC
The DNA here is from genome assembly GCF_020536995.1 of Dreissena polymorpha. Taxonomy (NCBI): domain Eukaryota; kingdom Metazoa; phylum Mollusca; class Bivalvia; order Myida; family Dreissenidae; genus Dreissena; species Dreissena polymorpha. The sequence continues at coordinate 61,753,813 of NC_068366.1, read as the reverse complement.
AACATATCATTCTTACTTCATTAAGATATGCGTGAACAGAGGGAATATGCATTGTTTTATATGTATCTTTGTATATTTTCTAACGGGAATGACCTTCGATAAAGCCTTGTCATCCTTAACCTTTATACCTTATATTACATATCAACAGACTGGATGGAATTATCATGTTTTAGGGAAAATAATTATGAAGACTCATACAAAAGAGCGTTAAAACATGTTCATCAAAAATAAGGTGTATTTTAAGGTAAAAAGTAATGTTTCTCGTCTGACTCTGATATATGTTAAATATTGAGGAAATATCTTAATTCATGCTTTTTGAAAGTCAAACACATGGAAAAGAATCTATGTTTTGAATTGTTAACTTCCGGCACTTTGATATTGTATTTTTAATGTTATTATTAATAATTCTTTAATACACATATGATATGCATGCAGTTCTTCATTACATTTTTTTAATTGTAACTATTATTTTTCTCACACGTTTCGTTGTTTTAGTATATAATTGTTGTCCGATAGTTACACTAATTTATATAATTCGCCTGTTGTATGTTTGCCTATATTGAACAATGTGGTTGTTGCTGTATAGGAGGTCATACGTCGGTTGAATGAATCCGCACGGAATGACATTGCAATTTTAAAATACAACTTAAAACGTATTGAACTTATTTCAAACCATACAACAGTTAGATTTATTAAAACACATAATGTCTGGATACTACTACTTCTACTACTACTACAAATACTACTACTACTACTACTACTACTACTACTACTACTACTACTACTACTACTACTACTACTACTACTACTACTACTGCTACTTCTACTACTACTACTACTACTACTACTATACTACTACTACTACTACTACTACTACTACTACTACTACTACTACTACTACTACTACTACTACTACTACTACTACTACTTCTACTACTACTACTACTACTACTTCTACTACTACTACTACTACTACTACTACTACTACTACTACTACTACTACTACTACTACTACTACTACTACTACTACTACTACTACTACTACTACTACTTTAGCAACTTCACGTCGGGAAGTACATGGTTCACATACATATATCAATTTCTACGCGTATAAGCTCGTCAATATGTACGTTTAGGCATCCATGCCACTATATACATTCAATTATTTGGTAGAGCCGACTGGGCTTGTGACCTTAAGGTCTTCAGCTTTTATTTTGTCATCTTTAGACGTACATGTACCTCATGTTCATTATCTAATATTGTAAGCCTATTTCATAGGACAACTGTGTGTAACTTATCTACGCACAAAACAAAAGTGCGTTTGCAGATTCATTTCCGAAAAAAATAAAAGTTAACTTCATTATTCATATTCAATGTAAGCTAAAGGTTGTGCTCTGTTAACATAACACGCAACGCTTTTGTTAGACGCGATGAACCGACTCCGTACCATAGCGTGCAAAGACACGAGTGTACACATGTACAAACAATGAGTATTGCATAATTCTTCGAAGTGAATCGTCTTGCGCTGGTTTTATAAAACCTCGTTCATCATGACATAAATGAAATCATTCTATGAACAATCGAAAAAACACTGATGACTTAAATGTATATGTAATGTTAAATAGTGTTTCGATTATGGTTGAGTATCAGTGAAAATAAATAAGATAATCGTTCGAGACAATTTCGACAATTTTAAAACACATTTATTACTTTTAGCTGTTATATATTTTACATTGCTATTAAGCCTGAATGAATATATAATATATCGCATGATTTTCTACAAAGGGTTCCCAAATCTCATGTCCTACTAACTTTCCCATATTCTATTCTTTCTGATAGAGTTTCGACTTAATGCTTGCTCATCACCACCATGGACAGTTGGCATACATGTGTGATATTTCTTGCCATAATGTATGATTTATTAGTCTCCAAACAATTAACCTACTTGATCCAGGGATCAAACTGACGAAATCCGGACTTTGAGTACAGCGATCTTAAAACTGAGCTAGCCGGGTGCGATTTACAGCAAGAAAGTACACCATATCAGGGATATAAGGATATTGTTTCCAATACTCAATGCTTAAATGCAAAAAAACACAAACATCAGGTTTAAAACAGCAAAAAAAAATCGAAAACAATTTAAGTCAGGAAAAAGATATCATTCGTCAATAATCGTTTAAGTAATTTCTAATGCATGAAGCTGCAGATTTGAACAATAATTTAAGAGTGTACAAACGTGCCCATGTGTGCACATTTGCGATTTAAGGTTTCATGTTTTATTGCACACGATAATTTATTTAATTTTAACAGCATTTTGTTTACAATAAACCACAAGGACAAACCTACGCGCTATTCCACGTATACCATTACTGTAAAATAGCTAACCGATCTTAGTTTAACCTTCGATAGTCTATCACAATCCATCCGTATCACGTACGCCAGTGTCGTAAACAGCTAGCTGACGGGGAAAAGAATGCCGTGAAGTAAGCGATATTGGCAAACATGTCAATTGTTGTTTTTTGTTTACGTAAAAGAGTTGTGTATAAAAGTACAAAAAGAGGAGAGAAATAAATAAAATAGTTATTTTTACAATATGTCATCTTAGTTTGCATCTTCTACAGCGTTTCTGTTATCATCAGCTTCATTTAAAATACATATCTGCCTACTACGGCATCAATTTTTTTCGACGGGGTCAATTTGGACGCCTTTGACTTGTTCATGAAACAACTCAAGGGGCGGATATTTGGCTTACGTATCCCCAAGGGATAAATGCGTAAGTATATACACGAAATCCAAGTATATAACATGAAATCCAGTCATTTTGATGTTTTTGAAACTGTCACTTTTTACTCGTTCACATTTCTTTAAAAACTTGAACAACGAGTCCAAAATTAACCCGTGGCGTCTTCAGTCAATGGAAAATATGTTCGTTGCAATGATTTTAGTCTCACTTGTGTGATATAATTATAACGACCGAATTTATAACCTACCTGTTGTTCGCGCTCGAGACCAACTGTCTGTCTTCGACGGCACACTCTGACATCGACGTGACGCGTAATACGATGTGCACTATATGTAATGTACTTGTTTGGTAACATGACATTGTGCGTTTAAAAATAAAATAATTCACGCATATCAAGAAGTTTACAAAACATCAGAATGTTTCATAATACATCAATATTATGATAAATGCTGTTATAATGATATTTGCAAATTTGATTGACTGTAATAAAAATTCGTGTTGCATTTGCTAAGGGTCGCTCGATTGGTCATTGTCGGCTCGGGTACTACTTAAATGTAAGTATACTTAAATGAACCCCAAAAACGGAAAATATACTAGCACGTTCCCGTGAATTCTAACGCTAAATTGGTCGTTGTCGGCTTTTTTGTTTAATTAAGTATGTCTATATTTATGTTAATATTTTGTAAAAATGGCCTCTATACAATAAAAAGTCATACTCAATAAAAAAAGTTTAGGCAGGTATTGTTCAAAGAATATTTTGTTTCGTATTCCACAGCGATTTTTACGACATCGAATTTTGGGCGGGAATTAAAATCGGGTACAGTCTTAATTGGCCGGGTAGGTTTTAGTATTTTGTTATGTATACATTTATGTAGTACCCGAGCCGACAATAATTAATCGAGCCTAAATGTCAGTACAAGGAAAGGAAATAATCGTTTTGGTTGTTGTTACTCACACACAATAGTCTTAGTAGTACATATAGAGATCTCCGCCCAAACCCTTGATCACAATGGTGTCTCATAAGGGTTTTGCAACTGGCAACCATGTGTGATCTGTATAGGTTGTCCATACGTGATGTATATTGGTCATATCTGGACTGTAATTATACACTCTGTCTTAAGCTATCAGGAATATTAATATTGTTAAATCAACAATCTATTTCTACATTCCAAACTTAATTAAACAGTCAGATTTGAGCAACATGACGGTTCAGACTGGGATAATGGCCCCACTTGCTATGATTTTGTTGTCTGTCCGCCTCTCGCCGTCTTGAGCTCGTTGTCGTTGGGCTTCTTGAACTGCAACGTCCCTGAACAAGTTTAGAACTTACTGTGGCGGACTTTGTCTTTTACGGAAAGACTCCTTTCGATACCATACAAGTCCGACCGATCCTTAGCACTTAACTGGGGCAAAAAGCAACCTTTCGATTTTAGCTAGCTACGAATAGAACTTCATCGCTTAAAAAGTATCCGTTTCACGGAGGTTACGAATTCAAACAAAGAATAATTACAAAATAACTTTAGGATCATATGCATGATTTATAATATCTCCGTCTGATGTGCATGTGCGTTGCACATCGGAAATCGTACTGCGCATCGCGGGTGGTAACCTCGGCAGCCGCCAGATATAGAACATTCGGGACGATGGCGTGTACTTTGCCACCTCAAGTTAGATGGAGCACGGAATCCGGACAAAAAGGCCGCGTCGGACATGAGTCCGCTCTTTTTTACAAATCGACTTGCCCACTCCTGGGTCCGGTTTAATGAGAGCAACCATGGTCGGACGACTATGGATGTACCAGCGACTAATCGTCGTACGACGATAACCAGGTTTAATGGTGAGCGACGATCGCCAGTCGACCGCGCGTAGTTTGACATACTGTCGAGCGACCGCAGTCCACCCTCACACCACGACTGCTCGTCGCTTGACGCTTTGTCGGCACCCAAAACCCGTGCAAAATGTACGCGGATAAGTACGTTTAGCAGACCCTCTTAAAGGCGAGGCCACGGCAGATAGCCGGAGCCGCAATGTGCGTTCAAGATGTCGGTGTTCAATGTGTCCTGCAATTCACATTAATTCACGCAGCTGGCTGCGCTCTTCATCGACGCACGAGCCGAGTGATCCACCGCGTAGAGTTATTTTTGTCTGCACATTGACGGGTCGACTCGCGGCCGCCATGAGACAGCCGGAGACCCGCGCTTCGACGCCCTGAAGGGCGAGCGAAGACTTGCGTTCTAGGTTGACTAGTACTGGTACTAGTCGAGACCGAGTGTTACGTAAACAACGATCAGGGCGGCAGCGACTCTGCGTCACCGCTCTTTGAACCTCGCGGGACAACCAAGCGAGCGGTCCCGCTGGCCTCGGGGTTGCGAGCCCTCCCAGGTACCCCACAGTCCGGACGCTTAGGCGGATTCCGCGTCCGTTCGCATTTCGACCCGGCGTTTCCAGCTTGTCGGACACGCCAACGCCATTTACGTGGGCTAGTAGTGCGGGCGGCAGCCAGTACGTCGGCCGTACGCTCGAATTTGTCGGCTTCGCCGCAGCGCAGGGCCCCGACGACTGGGGCAGCGCGCGACTGGTCGGTGGTTTTGAGATTCGCGAAGCGCTTCGGCTTTCTGCGATAGTCTCGGTAATGATCCATCCGAAGGGTCACCTACGGATAACTTGTTACGACTTTTACGACCTCTACCGCGGTCAACTAGCGCATCTTCTCGGCGCACCGAGAGCCGACTGCGTAGCCGGCCCAACGGTTTAATCCGAAGAGCTCATTGACTGGAACGATCGGTAGTAACGACGGGCGGTGTGTACAAAGGGCAGGGACGTAATCAACGCGAGCTGATGACTCGCGCTTACTAGTCCCAATCTCTAGCACGAATGGGGTTCAACGGATTTCCCGGCCCTCTCGGGCGAGGCAAGACGCACGCTGATCCATTCAGTGTAGCGCATGTGCGACCCCGAACATCTAAGGGCATCATGTACCTGTTATTGCTCAATCTCGCGTGGCTACACGCCACTCGTCCCTTTAAGAAGCTCGAGGGGCGCAGCAGAGGACGCCCGAGCTATTTAGTAGGCCAGTCTCGTTCGTTATCGGAATTAACCAGACAAAGAAAGAGCTCTCAATCTGTCAATTCTCGCAGTGTCCGGGCCGGATAAAGATCACCGTTTTGAGTCAAATTAAGTCATAGGCTCCACTCCTAGTGGTGCCCTTCCGTCAATTCCTTTAAGTTTCAGCTTTGCAACCATACTTCCCCCGGAACCCAGAAACTTCGGTTTCCCGGGGTCTGCCCGCGGGGTCATTTAAGCAACCACCGCGGATCGACAGTTGGCATCGTTTATGGTCATGGTTTGAGCCGGGGATTCGGTGCTGGGCTTCACTCGCCGGTACTGAGGGTATCCTCGTTAGTTTCTTTTCCTCCGCTTACTGATATGCTTAAGTTTAGCGGGTAATCTCGTCTGATCCGAGGTCGGTTAGGGTAAGGTGTTCGTTGTCGGGCAGCGGGCGCGAAGGTCGCCTTTCGGCTGCGCGAGACAAGAGGCCCATTTTTACTCCTAAAAATAGCGACTACCACGACCGCAGTCGACTGACCACACCGTCGTGCGACCACAGTCGCGGCAACTTGCCCCTTGAACGCGACGAGTGGTCAGATGGCGGCCGACGAGCGTCGGTCGACCACACAGTCGCTTGACTACACTCGGGTTTTGTTAGATTTTCATTTAACCGGACCCTATTTTTGACATCCGCGCAAGTAGCGTCGGACGAGAAGCTCATGTTATATAAACTCTAAGCTAGTGAACTTGTCTGCAGTATAAATTTTAGTTATATGTCATCTTACAGGACTTTAAGGGATCAATGCTTTAAATATGTAATCCATATGTGCCTCGCTCAGGGAATACAGTGCGTAATTAAAGTGCAAAAAGTATCATCACATATAAGCCTGTGAAGTCCGCACAGGCTAATAAGGGACGTTACTTTTCGCTTTTATTGAAGTTTTCGTTTAAGTTTAAAGGAAGTCTCTTCTTAGCCAAGATCCAGTTACGAAGTTAAGAGTCGTCACTGATTGGCTTGTCTGACCTGCATGCTACATGTGTTTCGGAATTTTTGTGACAATTCGAACGCGGTTGTTGTTTTAAACAACAAAATAAAAAGAATGAACATTTCAATCTACTCGAGCACAATGAAGATGATATATTAAAAGCGTATATTCATTTTAATGTTTTTATGCCACCTTTCGAAGAAAAGGGGAAATATAGTGATCGGACTGTCCGTCTGTCCGTCTGTCTGTCCGTCCATCTTTCCGTCACACTTTGTGTTTAGGGTCCGCGTTTAGGTTTTGAAATCTGCGTTTAGGTTTCAATAAATGCTCATAACTTCTATGTCTCTTGAGATATAACCTTCATATTTGGTATGCATGTGTATATGGACAAAGCCTTTCCATACGAACACAAATTTTTACCCCTGTGACCTTGACTTTGAACTTAGGGTCCGCGTTTAGGCTTCGAAATCTGCGTTAAGGTTTTAAAAAATGCTCATAACTTGTATTTCCCTTGAGAAGTAACCTTTATTTTTGGTATGCATATGTATATGGACAAGACCTTTCTATACGCTCACAAATTTTGACCCTTGTGACCTTGAACTTAGGGTCCGCGTTTAGGTTTCGAAATCTCCGTTTAGGTTTAGAAAATAGCTCATAACTTCTATCAAGCGTTTATAGGGGGCATAAGTCATCCTATGGTGACAGCTCTTGTTTTTTTTAAATCCATGCGTCAGAAACATTCTTAATAAACGCCGGTTATCATCTGTTTGTGTTGTCCTTTCAAATTACCATTCCAACTACTATGACTATTACTATGACCTAGATAAAACATGGTATGAACTGAAACTATTTTCCTAAAATTTATATATAAGCAGCTTTTAATAATTGTCCTCTTCCGAATTACCAATCATGCTATGAACGCGCAGGCATTCTTCGTAAATGTATATGACCTGGATGATCCCTGCAAACGAATCTGCAGCAACTGTCGTTCAGTCTCCTTCTTAAAAGGATCTAAGAAATAACTTTCCACGTAAAAAGGAGGCTGGTAGGTTAATAAAGCCTGGTTTAACACTGCCACTTCTGTGTTGTCCTGAGCGAACCTTAAAAGCGATTAAATTCAAGAAGACATGCAATCTCAATACAATCTAATTCTATTCTTGTTTGGGGGGTTATTGAAACACCAATTATAAAAGAATCATTTTCTGCAATGCACCACAATGTTATATGATTTTTAGTAATATGTATTTAAAGATCTTCGCAGAAGAAGAGTTTCGGTTCTATCCAGCTTAACACGAGCTAAATTTAATCTCAGCACATATTGCTTTAAAGAAACAATACAGGAGCTTTCACTTGATATCTGAATTAAATAAACTAACGAAACGAGTTGATTAACAGCATTTCCCAAGCCTACATGAAAGTACGCTTCTAATGAGCCAACAAAAACCAAACTTAAGAAAACACTGAACAAGCATACAGTACCTCAATAACCCTTAGTAACAATGATTGGATTAAAGCTATAAAACATTCTATGAAATATTCTCAAAAAAATGTATGTGAACTGTGAAGAATCTAATCTTCTAATCTTCATTGTAAGAATTTAAAGCTAGACATTTTCCATATCTTTTATTTTTAGCTTAAATATGTAAATCCTTTGTTTTATTCGTAATTCGTCTTTGCGAAATATGATTACAAAATAACTCCATAATACATGCTATAATATCTTTAAATTAATAAGCTGACCATTTTTTAGATTGGGTGGAGGTCTTTTTCGCACCACTGTGTTATTTGTGTATACATGTATGTATCACACATACCCTTATAATTGGGATTTTTACCATCAAATTCTTTATCATTTTGGAAAAAAAGATATTCAAGTTTGATGCATAACTTATCCATTATTAATGATACAACTAAAAATGTGAAAAATATCTTATCAGTTAAATAGATATTAAAACTTTAAAACTCCTTATTATTTTACTTAACAACTCTACTTCAAAGTATCTTAAGTTCTAACCATCACTTGTGAATTTTGGGACTATATTGGGAATATGACCTAGTAACGTTTAAAAAAAAACACAGCAAACATGGACTGTGATGCAAACAATAGTTATTGAAGCTAACCATCAAATGACATTTAATTGTGAAATAGATTTTTTAATGTATGCAATTATTTCTCTGTATTTTCCTGTATAATCTAAGACAATTTTATTTTTCTTTAAATGTTGGTGGACTTATGGTTTGCGCTCTGTGTGTCTGTATGTCTGTCAGTCCGTCACACTTTTCTGGATCTTGCGATAACTTTAAAATATCATCATATTTTTTCATGAAACTTGAAACATGGATAGCTGGCAATATTGACATTATGCACGTCATTTCATTTTGTTCCTACGTCTAAAATTCTTGTTGCTATGGCATCAAATAATAATTAAAAAAATCTGACAATGGTGGAGCCGGTAGGGGACATATATTGCTTGGCAATAGGCTTGTTTATCATCAGAATGCTTTTCTAGAAAAATGACCAAAGATAAATAATTTTCATGATAAGACAAAGGTGAGAAAAAGTATATTATACTAATAATTATAAAAGAAGTATGTTTTTAGGTTTTAATAATCTAACATGTATTCTCAGATCTCTCTGAAGTTTTTAGAACATCATTACTTCTGACATTGAGAGTTTCTCACATATTTAGATATTCATCGTGTAGTTGAAATATCAATACGCAAACTACACTACATTGATAAACAAAATAAAGCTTTACATAGAAATCAGTTTACGGGAGCTCATTGTGTTTGACGGTTACATTACGAGCATGGATCGCAACTCAGCCGGGAGATTGCCACATAATACTATAAATGTCGCTGTGATAATGACGTGCGCGGCAGTTTTTAGTGTGCGCTACACATGTAATTTGATGATTTTTGGTAGTAAGTTAAGGCCCTCTTAGTTGTGTCTGATGTGATGTGTGTGCTACAAATGTGTTGCACGTGTGGTATGAGCATGTGTTCAAAAACTTTGCTTAACGATCGACACTACCAACAAATGTCTAAGTGCATAGGAATGTGTTTACAGCAAAACGCAAAAAGTTTGTAATAAAATATTTATTTAATCGGATTGATCAAAAAGAGATTAAATATTTTTACAATATCAAATAATATTCACATATGGATGAATAATGAAAACAACGATTTCTAACAACATCGACTGATTTTTTTTTAAATAAAAGTGTTGCGATGTAATAGCGATTGAATGTTAAGAAAAGCATTTTATGTACATTGTACCTTATGAGTTAATTGTCACGTGCTTTGGCGCGAAACGGTCGTGTTTGTTTCAAGGTGGTGAAAATTAATAAAAATTGGATTAACGACGTGATATTTTGATTTTTTTTTTTGAATATTAAAACGCTCAAATTTGTTTAAATGCCATTTAAGTAATTCTAATGGGAAAAAGGAATAGAAAAGACCGATGCAGTAGTGATAGTGACACACAACACAATAGTAAACAACCAAAGCAAAGAGGCCCGTCAGCGGATATTCCTCTTAGTGACATTCTAAACAAAGCTAGTGCCGTGCTTTACGATTCTGAGGATGTAAACAGTAGTGTTTTTGTGAACGAGCCTTTGAATAGTTAAGTTTATTAGATAATACAGTAGGCAATATGCCCATGAGTATACATAAAATATCAAATACAATAAGCAAAAAAACAAAGTCACAGGTCATTCGAATCATAGACATCAAAAATATATCGGTACAATGTAAAGCAAAGTATTGGATATTTTATAAGACAATATACAGCAAGAGGCTGTGCATAAGTATATACAAAAGTCCTACCCTAATCTGTTGGACCATATGGCTGAGTCTGGAGGTGAGCCTACAAATCGTGACATTATGAATTGTTTAGATGCCATTTAAGATACAGAGGGCTCGGGCATCGCCGTTGCCGAGGTAACAAGTCGTGTGGAACACCTGGAGAAGGAGCGCGACAACTTAAGAGACGATATGGCGTATCTGAAATCTCAATCAATAAGAAATAACCTCAATTTTACTGGTATACCGGAAATTAACGGTGAAACACCGGAACTTACGGTAACTAAACTCCGAGTGCATCTACACATGCCATGAAGATTGCCAAGGAGGTCGTCGATTCCATTCAGCTTGAGAGGGTACACCGCTCTCCGGGCTACCCAACAGCAGGGAAGACCCGATCAATCGCGGCAAAATTCGCCTTCTTTAAGGACCGCGAGACTGTTCGGCGGCAGTGGGAGCAACTGAACGGTACAAACTTAAACGTTTTCGATATGAGTGGTTTCGAGTAATTCAGGACATGCCTTGTCGTTGCAATCATACGATATACAAATGGTTTGTGTAATCTTAGGGATGATGTCCGATTCTGACATGCCGTTTAGCGGACACTTATCATTTGTATTGTATTTTCCTTATTCGATGTCTATCTTGTATTGTATTTACTTAACCGAAAAAGCATACCGGTACACGTATTGCGCAATCGGCGTTTCAGTAAATCACTTAAGGGGTGTTGCTGCAGTTTTGCTATTTTTTTCCATCTAATAGATTTTTTCCAAATTTATATTTAAGATATATATACAAATACTATATGAACAATGAAATAAAACAATATGGTCACCGGCCTTGTTTTGATTTTATTCACCATTCTATAACATGTACTTTTTCAATAAAACTGAAAAATCTCTATTTGCGTAAAAATAATTAATAACCGAAGAAATTGGCAACATTTAGATAGTATATATCTAAGATACAGCATTTACCATTTAATTAAACCACACACTACCAATAAAATGGAGTACACAAGTTAAATTTTAAGAAATTTATTTTTTTTTAAATAATTTTTATGTCACCCAAAAAATCGTCATTTTTTATTTTGTAACCATATAAATGGATTTTTTTCTGTCCAATAGAATTTTGCGAAACTAGTAAAATATGTTCATCTACGTATGGTCATCATGAAACACAAAAAGGGGTCAACGCACTTTTAACAGAGATTTTTTGCTACCGTCTACGTTCAAATTTCATAAAATACAGCAATTAATTAAGACCCAAGTACCGGTACATGTATTTGTTAGAAATATGCATAAACATTAGATCTATTTTACAATCTTAACTGGGATCACAACAGCTTACTAAAAGACATAGAAGTTCGTGGATTTTCGCCATAACTTTCATTTGGTAACATAAATGGACAAACAAATAGCATGTTAAGAATATTTCGTCCTTTCCAAATCTACTCTCCAAACATCATGGAAATACATAAAACAATAAATATATATCAGAGATTTAAACATGTGCACAATGCGCACACCGACGCACGTGTAACGTTTCTGTTCAACGTCAATGACATTATGAAGTTAACAACTGTCAAATCTTTTCCACATAATCACCTCCAACGCGGATGCACTTTATGTGTCGGGAAATCCACTTGTCAAAAGTGTCTCTATACCAGTCAGCGTCAAAAGACGACTCGATTCGCTTTGCTGCAACTGTAAGTTCCTGTTTACATGCAAAGCGAATACCGCGCAACTGTGATTTAACTTCCGGGAAGACGCGGAAATCCATAGGGGCCTAATCCGGGCTGTAAGGAGGACTTAGGCGCTGTAACGTGAAATTTGCCGTAAATTCTGTTTATCAACGACATTTAAACCAAATTTAAATTCGCGTAACGCTCACACTTATAATAAAATACACGTGTGCGCCGCATGTCGTTACTGAGGTCTCTATGGCAACGCGTTTCAAACGCGCTTTATGGAATTCATGCATTTTTAGCTTATATATAAAGTCCGTAATAATTGGTTTGTATAATATGTAAATTTCATTGACTTTTACCAGCAAACTAATAAGTTATAGCGAAAATCCACGAACTTCTGGAACACCCCTCGTAGTTTAACGGTTTATAATACAAAGACGAATGCTTCGGTTATTGTAGGAAAATATGTACGTCACTATCGGCTCGGGACGCTAATTTGTCTTTGCTGCATTTTATGAAATTCGGCTTTAATGTATAATTTTTCTTGCCTATTTTGTGTTATTGTAACATATTTTATCAATATATTACAATTAAACACATATACAAAATCGTATATACCCGCTTTAATAACTTACATGTACTTGTTCACAGATTTCTGCATGTTTTGAAGTTTGTGATTATATGCTTTAAATTGATAAATGCACATAACTGGACTAAAGAGCTCCAGTATAAAATAAGAATGAAATTGAAGAAAGAAAAAAAAGTTAAACAAATAAGAATTTAACCCCACCTGGGTTTGAACCACTGACAATTTTATTATGAACCAGCTCGGTCATTTTTGATGATGCTGGTAACAAAAATATTGAGTTGTGACAATAGCATCATCGGTGTTGCAATAAATATATCATCGGTTAAATAAACTGCCGCAACACCCCAATATCTTGCACGACAGTTACATTGCATTCACCTCTGTGTTGGGCTCAGAACGGACTATTGTTATGAAAGCGTCTCATTCATGTAATGATCATTCCAAGCGTTCATCATTGAGGTTACAGTATACTAAACAATTTCTTGCACGACGGTTGCATTGCATTCACTGCATTAAAGAAAAACATCTCATACCATGATATCTTATCTTAGTCTTAATCCATTATTATCAAATTGATATGGTTTTTGATGTTAATAAACCAACATATATACATGCGTCGAAGCAATACCTAACGTTACTCAATAAAAATTATGTTAAATTGTTTACATATTTGTGAAGTGCGTGGAATGATTCCATCTGCGTAAATTGGCAATAAAATAGTTCCAAAGAGTTGCATTAAAACTCGCAAGTCTTTGCACGATTTATCGTTAATTTAACATTCCTATTTCATTATTTTACGCCTCTGATCCTAAACAATCTAAATCAAATATACGTTGAATGCGTTTGTTCGGTTTTACCTATTTTAAAGGCAAAGTGGCATGCTGAGCCTTACGCAGAGGTATATGTGATGGCAAGGAACGACAACTCTGCGTGGAGATTGGCAACACCCCAATCTCTTGCACGACGGTAACATTACATTCACCTCTGTGATGGGCTCAGAACGGACTATTTTTATGAAAGCGTCTTATTCATGTCACGATTATTCAAAGCATTCATCATGGAGGTTACACTATACTAAACACTCTCTTGTTCGACGGTTACATTACATTCACTGAATTAAAGAAAGCATTCTAATACCATGATATCTTATATTTTCCCGTATACAACTAGCAAAATAAGGTAAACAGAACTGACCGTCTCCTCTCTGTAAATAAACGTTTTCCGCTGAAGCAATGCCTAAAGTCACTCAATAACAAATATGTTCATTTGTTAGCATTTGTGAAGTGCGCGGAATTATGCCATCTGCGTAAATGGGCAATTCAATAGTTCCAAAGAGTTGCATTAAAACTACAAAATGTTTGCACGATGTATCGTAAATTTAAAATTCATATTTCATTATTTAACGCTGATCCTAAAAATCAAATTCAAATATCCTTTGACTGCGTTTGTTCGGGTTTACCCAGATTCTGTGCAAAATGGCATGCTGAGCCTTTCACAGAGGTGTATGTGAGAGCAAGGAACGACAACTCTGCGTGGAGATTGGCAACACCACTTGATTTACTTCCTGTATTAGAACAGTCTTAATATAAGCACATAGGCTTTGCAAAGAACGTGATATAAGTAACATGTATATGGTTGCTATGCCATCGAATTATCTAAATGTATCATGATATTTATTGGGATTTTTTTTATCTTGAAGAGACTTGTTAACATGCTGTAAAGACACGATTTTGAAAACTATTGTCGCTAATTACAAAAATGTAACAATAATGTTAATATAAACGATATTACACTCCTGAGAGAAAACGGTTAAATTATTGGTTCATTAATTTTAATTGATAATCATTATTCGAAATCGAGACTTCGGAAAGTTCTTGAAGACTATTACCATAAGTTAACGTTTTTGATTCAGTATGTCGATATATGCACGCGTAGCTCAGTCATAGCACCATGGCGTTTGCTTCCAGAGGTTCCGGGTTCGGATTCCGGGAAAAAGGCTTTTTTCTACTTTTTTTATAGCTATTGATATAAGTTTAAAAATATTATAGATGTGTTGGTAAAAATACGAAAATCAGTTAACAACTCCCTTGAACACGTTAATATTCATGTTAATACTTATAATTTTGTCCGAGGTCTACCTCAATATCCTGCTAATTGGAATTTTATCACGTTAATAGCACAAGAGCTGTTTACGTAAACCTTAAAACGTTTCTATTTGTTTTAAATAGAATGTTTTTTCACTAATACTTAATAACAATTAATTATGCATAAAAAATGTAAAAGTTCAAAGTTGAAAGACAAGATATAGGCGATTCTATACAAAGGAGATAGATTGAAAGGTATATATGAGAAGAAAGACTTGAATAACGAAATATGAGAGTCAGGGTGTGCATCGAGTAATCTGAAATGACAACGTTTGTCCTTGTATAGTTATTATTCTTTATACATAACTTTATAGTATGCTTTATTCAATCGTATGAGTCTTTGCCAATAACAACAACATGTTCGAAGGGGGAGGAGTCTCTACACCACTTAACGGGGCTTTACAAATCGAAAATATATTATCTTATCGAAAATTAATAATAGGCGACATTCCAAGAAGTGTAACACATCCCTATATTTATGCAAAAATAACAGATACTTATCTTACAACGCAAAGTATAACAAATTAATACTCATGAACCCTGATAAAGTAAAACATGTTAATATTCCTGAAAAAACGTACAACTTATAAAGTTTATTTTAATTTAAATAAAATAGTCAGTCTGGAACATTTTCTGGTCTGTTTTTCGTTAAAATGATATATAGTTTGAATTTAAAAAATCGTGAACGATACAAAATCCATAGCACGATTAACTCGCGAACCTTATGTGGTTATCGTATGGCAAATCTAGCACACCATATTACCACTTGCGTATTTTTCCGTACCAAAACATGTAATAGAACAAAATTAATCTTTGTGTTATATGCACAATATAAGTCATATCGGATAAATTATTATAATAGTTTTGCAAATATTTATTATTTTAACCTGGTTTCAATAAGAATTGTTATTTACTTGTAATAAATTCATAATTCAAGTACTTGTAAATATAGGTCCGTAAAATTAATTAATTAATATATTTTGAGGACAGATATTGGTATATATTGTTTTAAAAGTATTTTCTTTGCATGAACAAGTTTTTGCGAAAAACTTGAAGACTGGATTTACGAATATGGTGTTCCCTCTGCCACCACGAGATTTCAACGAGCGTGATATGCGTTTTGAACTTCAGAGATTTATTTCATTTTCAGCATTTCCTCAGTGCGCGAATGTCTCTGGATTAAGACTGGCCCAAGAGGGCTTTTTTACACGGGATTAGGATTGTGTATTCCAAATTCAATCTGTTGTGCACGTCTGCATATAAAACCTACCCGAGATATACTCAGAACAATCGTAACACTTCTTTCATCTCTGGAGTCTCCGTAAAGAGTAATTTATGCAATAAAAAGCCGGTTCATGTTTCAAATGATGCAATCGATCATGCATGGTAACACGGGCTGTCAATATACCCACGGATGGTAACAAGTCACACTACAGTATGTGAGAGCAAGGAACGACAACTCTGCATGGAGATCGACTGTTATTACGTAACGTACGATAACCTAAAGTCGTCATGTACCTATAGTCGTCATTTATTTTAAGTATCGAATTCTTTCCCTTGATTATCCCCGAGAGTTTGAAGCCCGCGTTCATTGAAAAGGTAAATATCTTCTTTTTTTTGCCTTTTAATATTTGTCAATGAGACCAGGATTATGTATAATTAAATTCTTGGGCTTTCCAAGACCACACTTTTTTGTCAGCGGGTTGTACACGGGCGAATAATAAAGTGCTGCGACGGTGTGTTAAGGCGAAAGCCACGTGGGTCATTGTCGCCATTGTTTAACATGTCTAAATAAACCCAAAGGCACTAAAATACATGGAATAACATAATAACCTCCCTTTTATAAGGTTTAAGTATACTAAGAAGCAAACAAACAAAAAGATACATATGTCACTGACGACTTTTGATACATTATGACAAATTAAGAAATAAGCATATGATGAAAACTTTTTTTGAAAAAAAAAAAACAACTGAGTTGAGCATAAAGTTGAAAGTAAAGTTAAACATAAAACTGTCTAGATTTTAGTTTTGTGAAACAATATATATTGAAATGCATTAATAAAGCTCGAGAAATTACACAATTACATAATTCTAACATTGTTGTAGAAAATGGAAAGTCGTCCATCACAATTACGCAAATGGTCTACTCCAAATATGATTTCGGCCTAAAACGCCGTAAGAGAAGCATGTCAGTTTCTTCAGCTTCCAAAAAATTTGGAGTGCCAAGAATGACATTGTCGGATAGGATAAATGGAAAAGTTGCACTGGATGCTAAAATGGGGGTCGACACGGCACTGACAACGGACGAGGAAGCTGCGCTCGTAAGCTACATTGGGTACATGGCTAACCGTGGGTTTCCGCTATCAATCCAGCAATAAATTGGGTTCGCCTGGTGTATAGCAAAGGAACGTGGCAGAGGGAATGTACTTTCAGACTTAGGTCCATCTCGAAGTTGGTGAAGTCCCGGCATCCTGGATTAGGATTGCGTCGCCCTGATTCATTGGACAGAGGGAGGGCCTCATTAGGTAGTGTGAATGCCCTACGAGAGTACTTTTCTCTTTTGAAAGAGACACTGGAGAGCAATGAATTGACTGACAAGCCTGATCGTATATATAATTGCGATGAAGCTGCGCTTTTCCTCAATAAATCGGCTGGTCAAAAGGACATTGTTCCGACAAGAAATAAGCATGCGCATTCACTGTCTGTGGCAACAAATGAACATATATATGTACACTGCTGCGTGAACGCTGCTGGCCATGCGTTGCCGCCTATGATTATCTTTACGAACAGCTTGGCAGGAGGGCCGTACCATCGCCTGGGTCCAGTAAATGCGAGCTACGCCTGCTCTGACAGCGGCTTCATGGATCAGACCCTCTACTTACAGTGGTTCGAGAAAACATTTTTGGCGCATGCAATACCTCAGCGCCCAATACTCCTGATTCAGGATGGAGCTTCCTCTCACATTAGCGTTCCGCTCATACGATCAGCTATAGCAAACGATGTTATCCTCATGTGTTTGCCCTCCAAGAAAACTCACATTACGCAACCCTTGGACGTTGCAGTGTATCGAAAAATGAAAATCGAAACAGCCAAGATGGTCAGCCAAGCCAAAATAATCAAGTCAGACGTTTGGATTTCAAAAACAAAACAAAACAAGTCAGTGCTGTTTTTAAGGTTATTTTTGAGAAAAGTTTCTCAATGGATTGCATCAAAGAGGGCTTTTAAAAATGCGGAATATTTCCGTTCAACCCTAATGCCGTTGACAAAACGTTGCTGCTCCGCTCATGTACTGATGTTGATCCAAACTCAATTGATTTCGAGGTCCACACACCAGAGACAAACACGGACCAAGAGGTACAAGTAACTAAACCTGACACTGCAGTTCAGATGGAAGTGAACAAAAGGAGAAGCGCAAACGAGAACGAGAAGAAAAACGACTTCAAAACGAAATTGAAAAACGACGTAAAAAGGAAGAAATGGAAGTCAAAAAGCAACAGAGAGAAAAACTCAAGGCCGAAAAGCTGAAAGAAAAAGAAGAAAAGAAAAAAGAAAAACAAATGAAGACACAACAAAACAAACCTGCAGATCAAATGAATACAGAACAATAAAACGCGTAACCATAACATAAGTGTACACATAACATCATGACGTTAAAGGTTAACATTAAGCATTGTCTGGCCTTTCTGTAGTCAAGTTCACTCAACAGGAATAAACATCACTAAACCGAGTGCATATAACACTTTTGTCCTCTTCAGGTATACAAGTATGAAGAAAATCGTCATACGCAATGTCCAAGTTGTCCAAATATAAAAGGAATTCACATAGGCAACATCGAACTCAAACAAACATTATTCGCAGATGATGCCTGTTTTCTTCTTGACGGCAGTCAAAGGTCATTTGAATTTTTAATTATTACCCTTGACAAATTCTCCACTATATCCGGTTTAAAATTAAATAACAATTAAATAACAATAAATGCTCTGTAATGAAATTAGGTGCACTTATAAACAGAAATGTAAAATTTTGTCCACATAAAAAATTTGATTGGACCTGTGAAAGCGCGACCACACTTGGAATAACAATAAACAATAATACTAATTTAACGGCTGAACACAATATATGTAATAAAATTCAAGAATTTGAAAACTGTTTACATAAATGGAGAAAATGGAATCTTTCACTGATAGGAAAAATCACAGTAATCAAAACTTTTGCATTACCAAAACTAATATACCCATTTACAGTTTTAGAAAGACCAGACGAAAATAAAATGAAAACCTTAAAAACAAATATTTTCACATTTTTATGGAATGATAAACCCGACAGGATAAAACGTGATCAAATTATACAGGAATATGAAAATGGCGGTTTGAAAATGATTGATATAGATAGCTTTGTGGATGGCCTCAAAGCTACTTGGATTAAACGATTTATACATCAACCTGAATAAAAAATAACCAAATTATACAGTATTTTTCTAGAAAATTACGGTAATTATTTCATTTTAAAGAATCGCATCAAACCTGACGATATAAAATCACTAAACATTCGTTCAGTGTTTTTAAAGGACATATTAAAGGTCTGGAATAAGGTAAACGCACAAAATAACATCACACAAATCGGAAAAGAAATTATTTGGAATAATTCATTTATAAAAAATTCAAACGGTTTATTTTTCTATAAAGAATGGCATATTAAAGGAATCAATCATGTAGAACAAATATACGACTATGGAACAAGACAATTTTATAGTTTTGAGCAATTACAAAACTTGTACGGGTTAAATACCAGAGATTTCCTGAAATACTTTAGTCTTATAAAAAGTGTGCCACTAGAATGGAAAGAAAAGCTGAAATCTGAAAACATTAGTAATCAACCGCAAGAATATTTACTCTCATCAATTTCAGAGTCAACTAAAATCTGCAAATTAGTATATCAAAAACTCGTACTGTCAAAGCAAATCAATCCAATTAAGGCAATTGCTAAATGGGAACTATTTTTTAATAAAGAAATAGAAACGAATAAATTGTTTATTCAACCATTTAGACTGACACATGATACCAAGCTAAGATCATTCCAGTTTAAATATATTATGCAAATTATTCCAAACAATAGCTATCTATTGTTATGTGGTTTAACACGATCCAATATTTGTGATTTTTGCAGTATGTCAGTAGATTCGAATGTGCATATGTTTTGGGAATGTCCTGTAATTCAACATTTTTGGAACGGTGTTAAAGTGTATATCGAACAAACAGCGAATTAGCCGTTTATTTCATATTTTGATTATGAACATATAAGCGTCTGTAACGTTTCAGCAGGTCATTCGAACATGTCACAGATTGTTAATTTTATCATATTGTTGGCAAAATTTTATATTTTTAGAAATAAGTGCCAGAACAATATACCCAATATTAATCATTTTATAACATATCTTCAGAATAGGCTCAAAATTGAGGAGATAATTGCTTTCAATAAAAATCAAATAGAAACTTTTAGAACAATTTGGAATGGTTTTTTAAGATAATTCTTTTAAAATTGTAGTCTGAATATGCATTTTATGCTTCGATTAATTTGTCGAATTGTATTAAATTATTATTTTGCTACAGTCTCATGTAAGATTCTCGACAGATGTTTGTAGTTTTGTTTTTTCTTTGTATTTTTTCTGTTATTACTCCATGCGTGTAAGTGTATTGTGTATTGATCAATATATATATATATATATATATATATATATATATATATAATAAAAAAAAGTTGTGGGCATGCATCAATATGGTCGAAGGGCGCTTGAACTGCTGAGCACTTATCACGTCAAACTGGAGCCAAATAACCCCTACGATTCCATGGCAGAGGCAGTATTTGATGGCCCCCGAAAAGTTGGGAATTTGAAACGTGATTGCGCCAAGGCTGTTAATGAGATAGTTTCTCTAAACAAAGGAAAGTCTAGGTACTTGTTGCGACCTCTTGAAGAACCCATTGTACGCAATCGACGCACCGGGCCGCAACAGACATGTGCCATAGCCTTCAAGATTGACGAATCTGACATATCCATGGTAACCACGACAGCGCAGTTGCATACATGCATCTACATCAAAGTCATGGAATTAAAATAATAAATTAACTCTTTATCAGTATCATACTATGTCAAAGTATAATTGCTACCGCAGCCTTAATATCACGATGCTATGTTAATAGTATAACATTTATTTTCATAGTTTTGTTTTGCGTTCGACAATTTCCATAAAGCTATTTTTATCGAAATGTTTAAAAAGGAGATTTAATTAATATTGTGTGTGACTGTTGAAGTGTTACGTTACCATTAATAAATACCAGCCGTTTAACACCATTTCATGCTGTTAGACATTATTTATTTCTGGTTTCAGTTCTCGTTAATATTATAATGACAATTAAGCGTATTATCTTGAACGTCATGGTTGAAGATTTTAATATGCTTTGTGTATGTATGAAACATACTCAGATTGGTTTTGTGAATTTCATGTTTCATGTTTTAAAACACTTACTGCATTAGGGAATTATTTTGTTGTCTTTTTTTTTAAACTCGGTGAAATGACGACTTTAGGGATACATGACGACTTAACAATAATTTCATTGACGACACAATGTTTCATTAAATCAAAAGTCGTCAGACCCACCCCTTCTTTGAAAACCTATTTATTTCATCACAATCAGTACGCACATTAACTTGATACTTTGCGCTACCATATAGTTACCGCTACAATACAATACCAAATGGAGAACGGTTGCAAGTATCTTGCAAGCCGCAAGTATCTTACAAGCCCAAACAAGACCTTTTTGTATAAGACTGACGACTTAAGGTTATGGTACGTTACATGTAAAATAGAAATCGTATCGGTGAAATTTATGATAATGGCTTGTTAGTTGTTAATTATTTTAAGCTGGTATAAATAAATCTTAATATTTAAATGCAATCAAGAGGATCGTATTGTCAATTCCAGTACTCTTAAATCAGCGCGTATAAATTAATTCATAAATTTTGTGGACAGAGGTGGATTAATACGGTTTAAAGAGTTGTTTTTTTATTCTTCGCAATTGAACGGACAAGTTTTTGCGTTGTACTAGAAAACTGGATATGAGAAGATGGTGTTTCCTCTGCCACCACGAGATGAGGATGACTGTGATATGCGCTTTGAACTTCAGAGATTTATTTCATTTTCAGCATTTCCTCAGACTGGCCCAAGCGGGGTTCTTTTACACGGGATTAGGAGTTACGGTGAAGTGCTTTTGTTGTCGAAAAAATTACTCAGACTGTCGAACAAACGACGGTATCCTGTTCCGGACCGGAAACTTCATGCACGAGACGGACTGTGATTTTATGCTGGGAACGGACACAAGTAACGTCCCTATGCATGAAAGCAGGAATCAGGAGAAACTGGGATGTTCATATATGATTACGGAATCGGTCTCTTAGGCATACATCATGTAAGTAATGTTGTGTAACTGACGATCATTTAAAAATTGTCTTACGTAAAATTCTATAACTTACTATACTTCATTTTGTTAATAAGACACTCAATATAAACAAGAAATATCTTTAAAACAAGATATTTGGCGTATATCCTGGCTTTGAAATAAAGCTAGAAAATTAACATGTCTAAATAATATTAAATTAAAAACAACGGTTTAATTGTTGTTGTTGATTTTGCATTTGTATGTTGCATATCCACCGCATGAAATGTGTTATTAACCCATTTATGCCATTGGACTCTCCCATCCTTCTAAATTGGATCAATTTATTTCCAAAATTAGGGATGTCTAGTATATTTATTTCTATATTTAGAGTATTTCTTACAGAAATTCCTTTAAGCAAACAGCGCAGACCCAGATGAGACGCCGCATCATGCGGCGTCTCATCTGGGTCTGCGCTGTTTGCCAAGGCCTTTTTTTTTAGACGCTAGGAATAAATGGGTTAAGTAAACGTATATTCAAACCACACTGTAGTGTTCGTAAGTAAGAATTTTACTACGGGAGATCACATCATATGTGTCCTCAGCCTTATTATCAGTTTATTTATTCGCCATCAAAATATATGATTTGTTAATAGTTTATTTACACGCAGTTTTTTCGACACAATCAAATCACATATTCAGACCCGTATCATGCTTAAATGGGCGTTATGTCGTGTCGGCAGCGTAGGTCAAGCCCAGCGTGCGCACTTGCACGAGACGAACTGTGATTTTGAACTATTCATTCTGGTCTGCTTGCGCCCTGTTAAGGTGATTTAAGGTGAAAATCTGGGTTAAACAGTTACGCCGAAAAAAAACGAGAACGCTTTTATACGAAGGACCGAAATGCAAGATCGCAATCTCAACTCTGCGCACTTAACTCGCGTTGCTATTTCAATACCGATCTAGCCATGTCATTGCATCATCACTGATAGCGCAGTGGATGACCGATACAGAAGAACAATAATCGATGTTTGGCAAAATAAAAGTATAAAGTACATTTACCTCCCTTGAATGGGCAGTCATTTACAGCACTTTTGTTATTATGCAATTTTAAGCATAATTATAAATATAAAATTGTAGACTAAATAGTTTCTTTACTAATTCGAATATAACTAAGCGTTGTAAAATGTTATATACCACGATTTCACGGCGTAACTGGCTAATCCAGTGTTGACCTTTATCAACAGCAAATACAATATTGGTGACATTTCCCGCCAGTAGACCAGATAGAATAAAATTCTACTACTGCATGTTATAGTTGCTATTCCCCTTTTGTTCACCACACTGCTATAGTAACGCTTTTATCATAGTACATACTCTAGAAAATAATGCGTTTAAATACAATAAATAAAGTTTTCTATTGTCAATTACACATCCAAACTATTTTCTAAATACAATAAATAAAGTTTAATATTGTTACTTTGACATACAAACTATTTTCTAAATACAATAAACAAAGTTTAATACTGTCAATATGACAAACTATTTTTATCTTTATTTGATTAAAACCACGCCATATTTTGGCCTGAATGCCCGGACCGTAATCAGCTGACGGACAAAATGCCTAATCAAATATAGGAATAGGTTAGCTTAATGTGTCCCTGTGCGATAAAACAGTAATCATAGTTATCAAGCAGCTAGTTTCCCTTAAAAAGGTCAAACACACAGACACAGATGCAGATTAGCAAATGAATTAAAAGTCATATATTTTAGGAGTTATGAAGGGTCAATACGTCCCTTAAGTAAGCTTAGGCCTAGTAAAAGAAACGATGGAAGCATGCTTAAATAAGGCGAACTTATGCCATCATCGCCGTGTTTGATTTCATATACATATCAACTTAAAATACGTGTTTGTTTATAGTAATACAACACATACAATTGAAAATAATTACTGTTTACGTACGTTTTAAAACTTTATTCAAATTAAGATGCAACGCAATTCCTTTATTATTATTTTTTTTTTGTGAAACGTGAAGGTAACAATGGCTGGTTACCATGGACGCTTATAATATTAGGTTATGATCCACCGAATAAATAAATCCCGTATAGATAATATATCTCCGTTTTTTTCCGTTAAATGGTCGGAATATACGAAGATTACAGCTCACAAAATCACAGTCGTGTGATATCATTCGAGGAACATTGGCGGCTTTCGGACCCCACTATATAAACCTTCGCTTTAAACAGCAAATTTAATAATCACGTAAATCTGATCTGATTTTGCGATTGCATGTTTATGAATGTGAATGCGTTGATTTGTTTTTCGCATCTTTGGACTAAGTGTACTTTACATTTTGCAAAGAATATTACATCATGTAAATCATCCGCGAGGTAATTTGAGAACTTAACTGTATACGTAAAATAAAAAGGTGAAATTTATGATAATGGCTTGTTAGTTGTTTTTTATTTTAACCTGGTTTAAAATGAAATTCATAGGATCGTATTGAAAATCACAGTACTCTAAAATCAGTGCGTATAAATTAATTAATACATTTTGTGGACAGAGCTGGATTAATACAGTTTAAAGAGTTGTGTTTTTATTCTTTACAATCGAACGGACACGTTTTTGCGAAATACTTGAAGACTTGATTTGAGAGGATGGTGTTTCCTCTGCCACCACGAGATTCGGTAGACCGTGATATGTGCTTTGAACTTCAGAGATTTATTTCATATTCAGAAATGCCCCTGTACGCGAATGTCTCTGGATTAAGACGGGCCCAAGCGGGGTTCTTTTACACGGTATTAGGAGTTAAGGCGAAGTGCTTTTGTTGTCGTAGAAATTATTCTTACTGGCGAACAGACGACGGCACCCTGTTGCGGACCGGAAACTTCATGCACGAGACGGACTGTGATTTTATGCTTGGAACGGACACAAGTAACGTCCCTATGCACGAAAACATGAGTCAGTAGAAACCGGGATTGATTGTCATTATTTTGGAATTTTGGTCTCTTTGTGATACACCATGAAAGTGGATGATTTGATTCAGTATATGTATACGCTGTTTTTGCTCTTGTTAAAATGCCCTGCTATTGTTGACAGTGGTTTCGACCACTGGATTAAAAGCGCAAGAACGCGATACGGAGAAGAGAAATCTCGATGCAAGACAGCGAGATAATGATACTAGATTATTGTCTCGTAAAGTGAAAGTGATATTATGGGCGTTTTTCACTGTTGAATTGAGTTGAACAGAATAAACAGGTCAAAAGAGTTAGTGAGAATTTGGTAACTGACCAAGTATCTGCAACTCATCTTGGTACCAGTTGTTTATAAAAAATATATATATTATATTCGATATTTTTACATGACTCACCCAGTCCTCTAAGCCGAAATGATCCGTAAAACGAATTAGTGTCTTTGTGTCGTATAAACGAATCTGCACTAAAACTAAATTTAGATTCACGTCGTACATCGAATCATTTCTGTCGCCATTTGTCAACACGAAAGTACGGTTGATATTCAAATGCATTATTTTTCTCTTTCCGGGATATTGTTTTTGTATGTTGATGCTGCATTAACAAATATAAGTGTTTATGAAGTGAAAACACCAAAAATAAACAACGGTTGCGATAGACACCTATAAACTGTTAGATGCCCATAATATCACTTTAATGGACAATAAATAAGTATGATAAGCGATCGAGTTACATTTTTTATCCTATTACCAGATGAAAATCGATAGTATAACAACGATCGTATAAACATGAGCTTTAAACTATCGCTATTTTTAGACCATGGTTTTCCGATCTCTATCTTAAGAACACTATATGTTTCAATTGGACGTCATAGCAAATGATGACGTTGAAGTAAACAAACACTTCGGAGTCAACTTGGAAAACCAGCGCTGTTTCTTTGAATTTTAAAGAGTAAAAATACTTTTAAAAGATCAAGTTTATCATGCTCGGCACGAACCATGTTAGCGCTCGGCAAGCCTCGCGCTTCATCGGTTCTAGGCCTCGCATGATAAACTTGATCTTTATCCAAAACTCACATAATATTCTCTATTTATCCTATTACCAGATGAAAATCGATAGTATAACAACGATCGTATAAACTTTACCTTTATACTATCGCTATTTTTAGACCATGGTTTTCCGACCTCTATCTTAAGAGCACTTTATGTTTCTATGTGACGTCATAGCAAATGATGACGTTGAAGTAAACAAACACTTCAGAGTCAACTTAGAAAACCAGCGCTGTTTCTTTGAATTTTAAAGTATTTTTACTCTTTTTGAACGATAAACGACCGCAAAATAATAGGATAAATAGAATATTATGTAAGTTTTGGATAAAGATCAAGTTTATCATGCTCGGCACAAACCATGTTAGCGCTCGGCAAGCCTCGCGCTACATCGGTTCTAAGCCTCGCATGATTAACTTGATCTTTATCCAAAACTCACATAATATTCTCTATATTCGAATTATAAAACACAAACTTATAATAATGTATTCAAATTTATTGACTATTTGGCTGTTTGGAAATTATTTCATAATTCCACGGACGTCTAGTTTAATTGTGCTGTATGCACATTTTGTTCGTGAATTTTTTTTACCCCCAGCACGAGCTCCGAGATTTGAAAAACCGATCACGATTGTGTTCGGAATGTTCCGGCAGAGGTGTTCGGAATCTCCCGGCAGAGTTGCCGTTATGTCGGTCCTACTGACGTTAAATCTTTTTATAGCATGACTCACGCATTCACGTATCGTAAAATAATCACGTGTTCTATGTCGTTACACTGTATAATCACTTTGGGACATTTTTGACGTATCAGTCTACGATAAGTTTTGACGTAGATTTACTGCGATAATTATATCCAGCCTGCCAATGGTAAAGCGCAAAAGTTCATGTTTAAGTGAATGCAAACTTACAACAACAGTTTAATGTATGATATTTATTGTTGTTAATTGAAATTTTATTTTTTCTTTAAATAAGAAGTTAAAAAAGTAAACAAAATGTTATCGCCGTATATTGAACGATCGAACATATTTATCAACACTTTTCATGTGAACTATTATGATCAGAACGCTATAATCATTCATTCACAAAATATGTAATTTTTTATTTAGCCTACAAAAAAAGAACACTAGAGCTATATTATAGAAAGTTCAATGCTGCAATTCGCGGCCGTTGAAATAAAAGGTAATTACATGACTGTATTATTTACCCGTATGATTCAAATTATCATGGGGTAAAATGATATATCACGTTGTAACTTTTTCCTAAAGGGTGAAAATATGGGTATGGATGTGATCGCATTATTCACGGTACATATTATTAATAATGATACAGTTACTCTCAAATGTCCGAGAAAACACGTAACCATACACCTTCGCATTGCTGTTGTATATTTATGACCAACATGACATTTGTGTTTATTTCGATTGCCTTATAAAAAAAACATTCTTTTGTTTCAGATTTGTAGATGATGCGACTTGTGGGGAAATCGTTGTTGCATTTCCTGACGAAATCTGCTTGACGTGGACGAAATCGATTCGACACAGCCAGGCCTAAGGGGAATTTCTCGTATAACTAATTGGCAAAGAACTAAATGGTTAAATAATATATCATAAAAAAATCGTAATGTTATTTGAAAGTAATCGATGTGGATGCTTTCCCCATGTGCACAAAGACATATTCAGACTTACATGTATCATGGTTTCAAAAAATATCTAATACAAAGACATATTGACATTAAATGACAAAAGATGTGAGGCACAGACATGCATTCTGATTCTTCTCTTTCTATTTATTACATTGCTGTTCTGAGACATGTATGATGCCCACAGATTATGGGATGATGAAATTTAAGCAAAGTTAACTTTGAGTGGCTGAACGCTTGTACAATAAGATACTAGTACACCAAGTATAAGCTATGGCTGTGGAGCATAATTACAAATTGTATTACAATATTCGGGGCTGATTAGAGTTTTGAGTATATGTGGAATATAAGCTTGAACCTGAAATGTGGCTTTTCAAACAACATTCGAATGAAATTCAGTATAAATTCCAGTGTATAATACAGATAGTGAATTATATTCACATGGTGGGAACAAAAGTGATCAATTTTCGTATGGTATTTGTACAACGACACATGTTGTCAATTAAATAAAAATTCCATTTATGCGTACAACACATACAGCAAGGTTCAACAGAGATAGACCTGTTGCAGACAAATCAAAGGATGTATACATTAAGAACGACATTCACAGTATTTGACAGTTTCATAGATCTTTAAAAATGTGTTTCTTTTTATGAACATGAGAACATATCCTTAGTATATGTGTTATATATTTAAGTAACTATTGACAGAGCACTATTGATTTATCTTGTTGTTTTAATGCCTCATTGAATTTTGTTAAAACGTGCTTCATGTAGTAGATATAACACCAAATAATTTCAAATATTACCGTATTGTGAAATCTGCACGTAACACTAGTGCATGACTTTCAATTTCTGTGTCCTTAGAGATAAATTATATTTTATACAGTAGTTTTATATCTTGTCATATGTTGATCGTATTGTTTTGCTATTATTAATATGCTATACCAATGAACATATATCATGTTTGTTTGTTTTTTCATAAGGTTTTCGTATTTGTTCTCTGAATAATTATTGCATTGAGGATACAAGTGTTTTCTCCGAAAATTAACTTTGATGTAAGGGACGAAGGGCCTGTCGGCTTCCACTAATGTTTAACCTGTTTCCGGCTCGTATGATATATTTTAGTAAAATTATCACAATTATAGTAATATGATTTTGTTTTTCAAATAACATTTGGTTAATGATGAAATTAACTTATTTACAAATATTATTTTTTGATAATAAAACCCAGGATAACCATTCTGCGATACTGTCCATTTAACTAAATTCTGTGTCATGAACGCCTTCATGCTATTGCTTTATAAACGTGTTAACTATACTGTTTAACCGTATATTTTTGTAATGTTTAATGTATCTGTTAAAGTATATTGTTACAGCAAGACCGAAATAGTACTATTTTGTATACAAAAAAGCATTGTAACGAACTTCGCCAAAAATTAAAACTCGACTATTTCCGCTATTAACAAGATTTTATCCGATGAGAGTGTTAACAAAACGTTACCGTTGATATTGTAAGCTAATTCTGGCCACAAAAGTGCGTTTTGGGGGTATCGTAAAAATGGTTTAGGCTAGCGTATACTTTTTTTTTACTCAAAGCATTCACCAACATGTCATTCTTACTTCTTAAGATATGCGTGAACAGAGGGAATATGCATGGTTTTAATATGCATCTTTATTAACCGGAATGACCTTCGATAAATCCTTGTCATCCTTAACCTTTATACCTTATATTACATATCAACAGACTGGATGGAATTATTATGTTTTAGGGAAAATAATTATGAAGACTCATACAAAAGAGCGTTGAAACGTGTTCATCCAAAATAAGCTGTATTTTAAGGAAAAAAAGTAATGTTTGTCGTCTGACTGTGATATATGTTAAATATTGAGGAAATATCTTAATTCATAGTTTTTGAAAGTCAAACACATGGAAAAGAATCTATGCTTTGAATTGTTACCTTCCGGCACTTTGATATTGTATTTTTAATGTTAGTTTCAATATATCTTTAATACACATATGATATGCATGCAATTCTTCTTGACTAATTTTAAATTGTAACTATTATTTTTCTCACACGTTTCGTTTAGTTTGTATATAATTGTTGTCCGGTAGTAACACTAATTTATTTAATTCACCTCTTGTATGTTTGCCTATATTGTACACTGTGCTTGTTGCTGTATAGGAGGTCATACATCGGTTAAATGAATCCGCAAGGAATAACATTGCAATTTTAAAATATATCTTAAAGCGTATTGAACTCATTTCAAACCGTACAGCAGTTACATTTATTAAAACACAAAATGTCTGGATGAAAATCAAAGCGGTATCATACTCGTCTGATATTAACATGTCGAATAAACACAGCTTTTCGCTAAGAGAGTAGAAACAAAAAGCGCAAAATATGGCAGTATGCATCAAAACAGATCGTAACCGAGCGTGACGTCTTTCTTGCACAAGATTGTTTGCGATCACCACAATGTTGAAGTACAAATATAGAAGATTTGTCGCGCTTTGTTACTTGTTTCAATAAACGTCGATTTGACACTTTGCCCGAGGAATACTTTTTTCACAACTTGTTACATATTTCGACAAGCGGCGTATAAAGGGTGCTCTTCGTGACTTGTATTAACACCTATATTTGTAATTACAGGTAGTATTTGATGGGGTCCAAGAAATCACGTCCTTTTGCTCTTTATGAATGGCATATCTTTAAATTAAAGACATTCCTTGCGCTACGAGAAGGGTGGGTTAATGTTCACCACTAGCAGCCAGGCCTGAACATCTTGCTCATTTTCAGTATAACCAAGCCTGCTATGTAAACACAGAAAATTATCAGTAAGTGAATATGACCAGGAGGGTCAACTGCAAAAGAATCAGCCGAAACCGTGGTTCTAGCTCCTGCGTCTTAAAAAAATCGAAAAAATCACTTTCTTCATAGAAACATAGAGGCTGGTAGGTCGAACTACACCGTAGATACAAACACCACTGACCCAAGATATCCACCAATGATATTTTCATAAAAATAATAACAATGGTGCGGTACTTGAATTTGAAAGGATTTGTATGGGTCAGACTTGTGATTTGGTTTGACTCATTTAATGAGCTACTCTTTGGGCGTTTATATAGCTCCAAATGATTGTCGAGCATTTTTGTTTCGTTTTTATTTAGATATCAAAACATTAAAAATGCATAGTTAATTTTTGTGATTTTTCGTTGCTTGGTAACAACTTCATAGATCATAACATTGTCTTGTGGTTGTTTTGTTTTAAATATTACTATTTAATATTGTTTTGTATTAACCGTGAATGATTAACTTTTATAATACTAGTATGCATCCGGTAATTGTAAATCTCAAATATTCGGTGGCTTTAAATTGTATGGTTTTTCATGTAACCCCCATATCCATAAGAGTACTTAGCATTTTAATAATAAAAAAAATAATAACGTGTTCTGTTTGGATGTGAAAGCCCTGTATCCGAGTGTGCCGAGAGATGAGGCCCGTGCTGCGACTATAGAGGCTTTAAACAGGCAAACGGACCCGGAAATTCCTACAGAGGACGTCATCGTGATGATGGACACTGTGTTGGAGAATAACACCTTCTCCTTAAACGATGAACACTTTATACAGACGGAAGCGACGGCAATTGGCTCACGCCTCGGGATGAACTATGCATCAACCTACACCTACACCATACTTCCGGTTTGTGGATGATGTGTGGAGCCTATGGACGCATGGTATCGAGGCACTTAAAACTTTCCTCACAAAAGGAAATGAAATCAACCCTCGCATTAAACTCGAGCTCCGCTATTCTTCAGAAAAACTAGAGTTCCTAGACACGGTGACATCAATACGGAACGAGCGCCTTCAAACCGACCTTTATACTAAGCCTACCGATAAACACCTGTACCTACACAACGATTCTTCGCACCCGGAGTCTACAAAAAAGCGATACCATATAGTCTGAGTGAGCGTGCGAAAAGAATCTGTTCAGAGGAAGTTGCCTACCGGAAGCACAGTCAGACGGTGAAGGCACAGCTCGTGAACCGTGGAAATGACGGGGCGTTTGTGGAAACCGAATTCATAAAGGTCGACAATAAAAAGAGAGAGAGGACCTTTTACGCGAAAAGACAAACTCGGAGCGTAATACAAGGATTCCGCTCGTGATAACGTTTTCGCGCTCTACCCAACATCGGCCGTATCATCCGCAGACACCTACACACGCTGCACACGTCTGATAGAAAGAAGGAAGTGTTCCCTGAGCCCCCATTAGTAGCCTTCAAAAGGGATTGCAACCTGTAAGACGTCCTAGTACACAAAA
The DNA here is from genome assembly GCF_020536995.1 of Dreissena polymorpha. Classification (NCBI taxonomy): domain Eukaryota; kingdom Metazoa; phylum Mollusca; class Bivalvia; order Myida; family Dreissenidae; genus Dreissena; species Dreissena polymorpha. The sequence goes on along the minus strand of NC_068366.1, from coordinate 61,721,399 downwards.
ACACAATAGTATGTTCTTCCGGAAGTCCAACATGAGCGGGCCCTGTGGGGCGCAGAGATGCGCCATTTGCCCGTTCATGATCAAGCGGACTTTTTCACAGATCCGAGTGGCAGGAAGTACAGCGTGATGAGATGGCAAATCATCCAATGTTGTGCACGCGGTCAACTGTCGTCGCTGTCGCAGGTACGTGTATGTAGGAGTGGCTGACCGAACTCTGTACCAGCGACATCTGTTGAATCTGTCGCGTATTCGCACACAGCACAGTGACCCGGTAGCTGAAGATGTCTATGCAGACGGACACTCCATGGATGATTTCCAAATAATGGGACTCGAAAAACTCAGCGGGTCGGACGAATACCGCAAGACCATGGAGCAATTATGGAAGACTAAACTAAGAACATACCGACCATATGGCATCAACGTGCAGGAATAAACGTTCATGAAAGGGCGCGTAGACAACGTTGACGCCGAATCAATCGCACATTCTCGGCCCTTTCCGTCAAACATCGGATAAGTACCTCGAAGGAGATAGTATGAATACACATTTCGGAAGCGGTATTGCGGTCTACCTACGCGGGCCTACGCGAATCAAAATAACATAGTAAAAACAAACATGGCCGGTTTTGCGAGTTGTTTACATTTTGCAAAGATGAAAATGGGGATTTTCTATGCTCTGAAGCCAGAGCAAGTACAAACTCTACAGGAATTATGGACGCCATCGTTGTTATTGTTTTTGTTGTTGTAACATTCTTAGAATGGTATCACGTGGGCGGACTTCATTCAACCCGTATTTCTCCCGAGTCCGATTATGATAATCTGCGAGGGGTACCGAATGACGCCGAATATGCTCGACGTCATATCCGTACATAATAGAACATTTTGAAATTGAAATAAAAAATGGCCACTGATGAAGACCGTGAGGTCGAAAGCTTCGGCATAAAATGAATACAGCGTTTGTATATATATATATATATATATATATATATATATATATATATATATATATATATATATATATATATATATATATATATATATATATATATATATATATATTGCATATGTTACTATATTTAGTAACAAAATTGGTCGTTTTCTCGCGAATAACTCGTGAAAATCTCGGTATTAAGCAAGTGTGCAAATAACCGGTTATTGGCACACTGTGCCAAAATCGGTTATTTTCAAACTTCCGGTTATCTCGCAGAAACGGCGGATCGTCGGCACGCGTTGACGTTACGTAATTGGCGAACGGAGCGTTAAAACAAAATGGCGTCTGAACCGGTTTTGGAATCGCTTTTTTTTCTCAAATCCGGCTTTCCGTACTTTTATTTTTCATGCAACTGATAGCGCAATTTATGACGTATGTTGTATGACGTAATTTCTCTATCGAAACAAACTAGTTTGAGTTAAACTATGGATTTTAAGGACATGTTGGACGTGTTGTTTTGTTAACAGTAAAATATTTGTTTAAATCATCGAACAACTGCAAAACGTATTTCGCATTGCGTGTTTATCGTGCATAATTGTAAACTTCGATAGGAATACAATAAAATAGTGTGGTTTAAAATAATTTTCGATACAGAGATGGAATAATAAAAAATGTAAGTGCAACTCGTTTCAATTTCATTGTTATAAATATTGATTTAAAGTTGTCATTGAGGTAAGCGTGTCGTTTATATTAAATTATGTTTTTATTTCGATATTAATTATTAATTTCGATATACACGATATTAATTATTAATTTCAATATACACGACATATGTATAAACATGATGAACATATGCAATAAGCAGGTCATTATATGGAGCAAGTGTGCCTTTAGTGGTTATTGGCACACTTGGTGTTTATTTGCACTCGGGCTAAAGCCCTCGTTTAAATAACTCACCAAGTGTGCCAATAACCACTAAAGGCACACTTTCTCCATATAACATATATATATAAATTTATGTATACACTATACAATAACCAGTCATTAAACAACGACAGTTATTATGTACCACTAAGTATTAAACAGCAAAACCCAGTTTATTCATAGACTTGTTTTTTGTTATTCCTTCCGTGTAGGTAGATTTTAAAAAGTTAAGTGGACGCTACACATATAAAAATCACATTGCATCGCCAACTTTGTATGGCCTTGTGTTGTGGGAATGGAAGCCAGAGAAGCAGGAGGAAACCCCATCTGCCCGGTGTGATAACCACCAACCAAACTCATATGTTTCCTGGAACGGGGATTGAGCCCTGGACGCCTCGATTAGAGGCACTTTTCTTTCCTTCTTATTCACTAGATAAATACAAGTATGCATATTTGTAATATACAATTTGTTAATTTAACGCAACAATAAATATAATGAATGTTGTATTCATTTTGAACTACATACATGTAAATTCTCTCCGAGTCATTTGTTTAATTCTGATTTTAACACACTACTATGTATTGGAGGAATAAGACATCATTTTGGAATTAACTGTGTTGTTCTCAACAATGCATTCTATGAAGCTTTAACTATTGTATTAATTAATTTTCTTATCGATAGCCAAGGTTAAGGACAGCTGTATAACTATTATGGCAATGTCCAAGCTCAGAAAGTATTTCTTAACTTAAAACGCAAACTATAACAATGTAATATTCCTGAATCAGTATAAATTATAACACGTTAATATTTCTCAAACCTTATACTCACTTACTCATACAAGTTTATTTCAGCTTTTATCAATAAGCCAGTAATTTACATTTTAGTCTGTTTTAATTTGGAATGCAAATACATATCCTGTATACAAAATCGTGAACGCTACCAAGATACAACTTCATAAAACGAAATACTCGCGAACTAACGGAAGTTTAAGAATACCATACCTGGTATTACTCATGCAGTGTTAAAATCATCCACGAAATGACATGAGAATTATACTTTTCTAATATTATAACTAGAAATCACATCGTTCAAATTTATTATTACTTGTTGACGATTTTTACCGAGTTAAACAATTTATTACTCAAATAAAATCAATGAGATCTTTAAAAATCAGTGCATGTGAATTAAAATATAATTTTTATGAAAGAGCTGGATATATATATTTTTAAATAGCTGTGTTTTTCTTTGTATGATCAAATTTTAGTGAAAAACTTGAAGACTGGATATGAGAAGATGGTGTTCCCTCTACCATCACGAGATGAGGACGAGCGTGATATGCGCAGTGAACTTCAGAGATTTATTTCATTTTAATCATTGCCTCAGTGCGCGAATGTCTCTGGAGTAAGACTTACCCAAGCGGGGTTCTTTTACATGGGTTTAGGCGTAACGGTGAGGTGCTTTTGTTGTCGTACAAACCACTCTGACTGGCGAACAGACGACGACACCCTGTTCCGGACCGGAAACTTCATGCACGAGACGGACTGTGCTTTTATTCTGGGAACGGATACCAGTAACGTTCCTATGCACGAAAACATGATACAGTAGAAACCAGGATGGATTGTCATAATTTTGGAATAGTGGTCTCTTTGGGATACATCATGTAAGTTAACGATTTGATTTATTATCTGTATACGCCGATTTGACTCGAGCTTTTGTTAAAATGCCCTGATAGTAAATAAGCTATTTCAGCCATTCTTTTCATAATACAGTCAACAAAGTAAGACATAGCTATTGTCTTCAACCACTGGATTGAAAGTGCGATAACGCGACACGGAGAAGCGAAACCTAGATGCGTTACATGTATTTGCATTATAGAACATAATTTAATTATTATACATTTATACGAATTTAGTGACAATAAGGTTGTTTGATAATTCCATAATTTCGCTGAACACTTGTTTATTTTAGTTGTATGCATATTTTGTCCCTAAAATTTAAGTAACCCCAGCACGCGCCCCGATAGTTGAAAAACCTAAAGCGCGTGAGTTCCGAATCCCCCGGACGAATTGTCGTGATGTCGGTTTTACTGACGTTGCAATCTTATTATATTGGGCTAACTCCAGCTTCAAGCATCGTCGATTACCCACGTGTATTTTGTTGTCAAACTGTATTATCACGTTGGGATGGGATGCGATCGCATTATTACCGGCACATATTACTAAAATGATACAGTTACTGTCAATTGTCCGAGAAAAAACGTACCCGAGCACCTTCGCTCTGCTGAATAGTTATGTCCAAAATGACTTTAAGTTTATTGCGATTGCCTTTTAAAAATACATTTCTTGTTTCAGATGTGTGGATGATGTGACTGATGATGAAATAATT